>NC_143584.1:209388133-209726303 GCF_048544385.1 Mastigoproctus giganteus | reverse complement strand
ATTTCAATTCTATAATTTTCAATTCCAATTTTTGTTAATGAATATCGCCCTAATAAGGACCAGAGAGTAGTTTCCTGTAATTGTTCAGTTAGCCATAAAAAAAAAAAAAGGCAATTTTATTCTGCAGATTTTTCATTTTGAGTACAATGCATATGAAAGCCCAGTGGTGATACCCTCTTTCAATTTAGAAAGCAATAAAAATTAATAAAAGAATTTAAAGTATTAAAAACTAATATCAATAAAGATTTATTTTCAAAAAAAATACGTATACACAGGATGGTAACTCCTCTAACTCGGGTTGCCAATAGAGTCTAGAAATAAAAGTCAAAATGCAGTCACAATTGTAAAAGACCTTCCTTGGCAGTCACAATTGTAAAAGACCAGTGACAGTGTCAATACATCATAAATGTCAAAGCTGGTTGACAGGTGATGCACTGATAAGTAGTATGCCATAACATTTCTGCCAAACTTTAATGTAAGTGTTTCTTACATAGGGTAAAAAAATGTTAGTTCAGTTCTACTGTCAGTATGGCATTGAGGTGATTTGTGTACTGATATGATCCAGCAAAATGCTAGCACTTCAAATATTTAATACCCTCATGGCAGAAGCTCTGCGACCTTATGAATAAATTTGGTAAATTATGGATTTTGGTGGCCTGCTAACTTTCTCTCATGAATTCCTAAGATAAAAGTCTGATGGCTGCAAACAGAATTAATGCCCACGTGGTGCAAGGAAGCCTATGGCTTATGCTGCGCCAGCCAAAAAATAATTAAAAAAATAAAATAAAATAATAAAATAAAATAAATAATAATAAAAATAAGAAGAAAATTTTTAAAAAATAAATAATAAAAGAAAAGGAAATAGACAACCTATGCATGTCCCTCCTCCTGTAGGTAATCCAGCTGATCTTTGAATTTCTCCCAACTGTCAGCCTCTGACAGTTTGGAGGAACTGTCACCTTCCACCCATATGGGTAACTTATTCCAGTAATTTATAACTCGCTGGCTAAAATAAAACTTCCTGCAATCCAGTCTAAACATCTTCCCTCATAACTTGAAATTATGGCCTCTAGTTATTGAATGATTTATAACCATGAAAATTTCATCCTCGTTCACTTTAATTATGCCTCTCAGAGCCTTAGGCACCTCAATCAAGTCTCCTCTAAGGTGCCTAGTTTCCAAGCTCTGCAACCCACATATTCAAAGTCTTTCCTCATATGGACACCCTTTTTCCGATCTCACCAGGCAAGTTACCAGTCTTGACCCTTTCAAGAAGCGCAATGTCTTTCTTTAGGTGCTGTCTCCATACTTGAACACAGTATTCCAAGCATGGTCTAACAGTAGCCTTATATAATGGGATTATGGCTTCCTTATCTCTACTAGCAATTGTTCGATAAATTATCGATAGGACACCACGGGCCTTCCTTGCAACTTGTCTACAATGCTCGGAGAACTTCATGTCCGACTGTATCATAACACCCAAGTGTATAAGTTATTTTGGGTTTACCGTTCCCCAGGTGTAATACACTTTGCTGGATTAAAGCATAGCTGTCATTTTTCTGACCCATCCCTGAAGTCTGTCTAGGTCACTCTGAAGAAGCTCTGCTCTACCTGTTCCAGCTTATAAAGTAACTGCTCATGTGGGACTGAATCAAATGTTTTGCTGAAATCCAAATAAACTGTGTTGAAATTATTCCCTAAGTCCACCTCTTGAGTGACCCTGTCAAAATAGCTAACCAGATTAGTTAAACATGATTTTTCCTTTACAATGTCATGCTGTGAGTATCCTTCACATTAATAAAGAGTAGGTTACCAACTGAGTTTTTAGAGGCATTAAGTTAAATATTATTAACTTTCATGCATCTGCTGCCACAAATAAGACATCAAAGCAGGAAATATGTAGAATGTTTTGGGTACAATGCTGAAATATGTAAATTTCATTTCTCTTTTGTGTATCATTTCTGATGAATAAATTAGATGACTTTAAACAGATCTCATGTGTGCATTAATTATTAATTTAACATGTTTGCTGCCACCTAAATGAAGAACTGATTCAATGTGCCATAATTTTCAGAATATTGGAAAAAATCAACATTCTGACATCTCCAGCATTGTGAAAATTCATACGTAATAGTTTAAAAATTTCTAATTCATTGCTAAAAGCAAATGCTTACTTTTATGCTGAGCTATAAATCGGAACAAATCTTAAAATTTTTATAAAAAGTTTATTTGTGTACATAAACTAACATCAACAAAAGCGAAGAACAAATGACACAGTGTGCCAAATCTATAAACAAAAGTCAAGTATTACTGAAAAGCATTCAATCAGTATGGCAGTACTGAGTAGCTGTTAATTTCATATGCCTTTGTTTATGGCACTCGCTGCTTAAGAATTATTGCTCTTATGGCACAGCACTTGGGTGCATTTTTAATGCAGATATATGTTGCGGTATATCACCCCTAGTGCCATTTTATGCATATATGCATAAAGGCAGTGAACATGTTAATACATGTATGGTGTATTAACACATATGTAGTCAACCCTGCTATATGTCCTTTGTAAGGAATAGTTTAAAATAGTAATTATTATTTTATAATTTCAGCATGGGAAATGAGTAAAATACAGCCTTTGCATGGAGAAATTTCCTTCTCAGAGATGATTTGGAATGCAGGTAACTTTTTCAAGCAATTTCCATTATTATTAGATCCTGAAAATCAGAATATGTTAATTAAAAATGTAATAAAAATAAATGCATAATTAATTCAGCAACCCCTTGTTTAGAATTTTCATGCACCGTATGTTTTTGTTATTACTCATGTTTGATGTTATGTTGCTTTAGCAGATATAGAGCTTTGACATTTCATTTATTTGGATTACAGATGTGTACAGAAGTTTTTCTATTTAGAACATATTACCATGATGGCAAAAATACAGCTGCTTTTGTGCAGTTAGATGAACTAATTTTCAGGAGTTTTATTCAGTGATGCTGATCACTGAGGATATGCATGCCATACCATTTGATATACTATGCCCTCATCTCAGTTCAAGAATTGTGCTCGCTCGCTTGCTCTCTCTCTCGTGCACGCATGCGCACACACAACAAAACTTCAATCTTCAAAAGGGTAAAATTGAAATAAAAATACTTGTCACAGTACCTCGAGCCCTCTGCTGTGTACTGTAAACTTCATAATTTTATACTGTAAAAATGCCTCTCATATATTTAGCATATTTTAAAAAATAATTGTGGGTCCGTGATTTAAATTATTCCACAAACAGATGTTACGTAACTTCAAAAAATGTAGAGTTTTGGTGTCTGTTTCTTTAGATTACACATGCATAGAGTGGGTTTTGCATTTGATTGATTGATATGTGTCCTTTGATAATTTGTGTATGAGTTCAAAAATTATATATTTTTCTTCAATACATACAGAATTTTTGAAATATCATACTTTTTTATGTTTTGGAATAAAATATTCGAAAATGGTGTATTTTTATTATTACAAGGTTGAGAACCACTGGTTTCCAGTTTTTCTAATGATTTGATACACAAAGAATAGCCCATCATGTAAAACAATGTTTATTTCTGAGCTTGGAAGTTTAGTAGTGCAGTAAAAGAGAGCTTGTATAAATAAGCCTAACCCTGTTTATATATATATATATATATATATATATAGACCCTATAATACTCTAGTACCATGTGTGTTGAGAAGACCAAAGGTATCTCTTGATATTATACTTGAATTTCTGCAGATTGTAATTTTCAGGAAATACATATGAAGGAAAATGTTCCAAAAAACAGAAATAGAATAGATAAAGGAAGATGAAAAAGTTAGTTCTTTGAATTTGGATAATTGTAAATGAATATTGACTAGTTGGGGTCAATTCAGACTGGTTTGTAAGAAAAAAAATGGAATTACAGATTCTAATTTAGAAATAGCATCCATTTAAATATCTGCAGAAAAAGGCATGCTGCAAAAACTGAACAACTGTATGAAAGGAAGTGAATGAGTTTGTAAGTGGAGAATTATTAATTAACCTGGCTGCCTTCCTTCAAATGGACTGTTACAGTTAATTTTGTCATTTATGTTAATTTTATTTTAAAAAAGCAAAAAAAAAGAATTACAGAAATCGTTAAAAATACATATTTCTGAATGAAACTTGGCAAAAAAAATGAGCCATCACGAATAGCACAGTTGGTATAATCACCATCCTCCCTACACCAGGTGGAAAAGACCATAGTTTGAATCCCATAAATGACACAAGGAATTTTTATGGATCTTTTTCACATCTTGGCTCAGTTAGTCTAGGGCAAAGGGTAGCATGGTTTTTTCTTCTAGCAAATTGACCACAGAACACAATTTTCAGTCGTTACATATGGCTCAATATGGTCTAAGTTGCTGGTGCACCTAAAACAAAAGCCGCAACAACCTACAATAACCAACCAACCAACCAACCAAACAAACAAAATAACCATGGGTTCATGATTATATCAAAATGTTGAGGAAATGAGGTGAAGGTAAGAAATATTTTCCTCCTTTTGCTGTTCCCATGGACTGAGAAACCTACTTTTCTTATCTAAAGCATAAGGCTATATATAATTCTAAAACTAAAAAGGATGTTTTATCTGAATCTACCATCTGCTATGAGCCATCATGCAACTTTATCTGCTTACACCTTCTCCACCCTAAACTCTCAAAATTGTTTCATCGAATTTTGAATATAATGTACAGTTTGGTTATAAAAGTCCTTTCTCACTTTTAAAATTAATAACTCAAACTGTAGGTCATATTAAAAAGCAATATTTTACATTGTAATCAATTATATATCTGAGGTTTTTAATGTATACAATAAAATTAATTAGTAAGAAATCTGATCTCTACTCTTTCAAATCTGAAAGGGTTGTTGTTTCACCTCATTCCTTTGAATCACTTCTTGTGATACTAACAGACAACGACTTTTATCCTTAGGTATTAGGTATAGCGTTCTTCAAAGTGCCTTGCAATATTTAATACAGTTCTCACAAATGGAGGATTTGAAACAGATTTCTGTAAAGGTTGCAATAATAAGATGTAATATTACAAGAATAGCAATAATGCTATTGCCATTCTTGTAATAATGTTTGATTAAAAATGCTGCACCCTTAGGCAACATTTTAAAAGTAACTTGACTGTACTTGGTTACTTAAGTTATGTGCTGCAGCTTCAAGCTTTCTTATCTTGACAATGAAGAATAAGACTGCAATGAGTAAACATTCATTCTCTAATCCCATAATCATTTCTTTTTATAACAAATGCAAAAGTTAATTTGTTTATTGGAGTGAATAAATTGCTTATCCCCCTTCTGGTCAAATTTAGAACTATTTTATTGTTTAAGAAAAACCATATACTGATTATAATGCAAAAATTACCTCTAGTTTTCAAGTTATTTAAAATGAGAAAGGCCTTTAGCATAAAAATGTGCATAAACCATAACAGTTCACACAAAAAAATAAATAAATGATTTTTTAAGAGATTTGTCTCTTCCAAAATCTCTTGCAGAGATTCTGAAATCAAGACTCCAAGGTGAAAACCTATTTTCTTGGTATAGACACTGAGTACTTCTCTCAGGAAGATTTTCATGTCTGTAGCAGCAATATTTCTGGATTAGTGACTATCATAGGTGCTCCAGTATATGAACCAAGTGAGTGGAGGCTTATGTGATTTTTGAAAGGCATTTTATTTTTGTCATTTGAGTAGAGACTGGTCATTGATTCCTCCAAACATAACTAGAAGACATTCTCCTTTTTTTTTTTTTTTTTAAGAGGGGAACATTTTTGCTTCTATTCTATTCTGATTGCTCATTTGTCACTTATAGCAGACATAAAAACCCCAAGCTTCTTAATAAAGTTAAATATATAGAGAATATAATTAGCTAGCTACTTTGTACACATTTGAAGATTCTGTATATGCCACTATGTCAAAAGTCAGGTTAAACTGAAATGCTATGTTTTTTATATGTGAATGAGCCAAAAGAGCGTAGTCAGCATTGGACAAGGAAGTAGGGTCCATGCTGCATCAGCCTTCTACTACATTCAGAAAGTATTATATCTGGTGGACCCAAATTCTAAGAATGACATCGGATTTCCTTTTGTATATTATTTATAGTTTTAAATGCAGATTCTTGTTTTTTTTTTTTGTCAGTTAAAGTCTAAAAGCATATCTCATTCAGGGTAAAAAAATTCCTTATTATAGAAAGTTGCAAAGTGTGCATCTGGTATAAATAGCTATTACCTTCAAATAAAAATTTTAGAACTGAAGTTATTGTATTGAACATAAAGAGAGCATATAGTGCAAGTGATATTAAGAATGTTAAAAGAGTAGAAATAAAGAGTCGCAGTTATTTTTGATTTTTTTTTTCTATAAATATTTAAAATATAGATGATTAATAAAATCTGAATTTAAAATTTGTCACTGATTTCAGGTACAGAAATTTATGAATGGCACTGCCGCTGTGGAGGTTCATACTGCATAACAAAGGAAGATATTGAAGATGATGAAATTATTTTAGGTTGTGACAGTTGCTCTTTAAGTATTTTAGTGAGTAATTGTCTAAAATAATTTGCCTGCTAAAAAATTGCATGTCTTAAATTTTGTCTGTTAAATGAACTTAATGAATTTTTTCTGCAGAGAATTAACAAATTCCAGCCTCAGTAATTCATTAAGCGAATTTGTTTTGTAAAAAGAATATTTCGAGATTGTTAATTTATATAATTTGTACTTTTCAAAGTGGAGTTATTAAAACATTATTTGTTATTGGTTGCTGTGTTGTTTCCATTAAATATATTGGAAAAGAGTTTTAAGATTAAATCATGTAGGCATTAGTTACATTTGGTGTGACAAAGTAATATCATCAACATAAAAGTATTCCACATATGAAAAGCAATCATCAAAGGAAAAAAACATGGGACATCTTCAGTGTTCTCTAAGTACTTTTTAAAAATGATATCTTTAACCCGTTTACTGATGGCTTTTATGAACCAAATTCCAAAATTACGGGATTCAATCAATCTGGATTGGGGAGCAGAGACATTTTTGGGTTTTCTCACAATGGCTGAATTAGTCGACCACTGGCAAGAGTTGCTGGACAAAAATATCTGGTTTTTCTTCCATCAAATCAGAATAAAATGGGTCTTAAAGTGAGGTAGTTTCCCTCCAGGTGGATTAAAAATCTCATGATGTACATGTGCATCAATATGTGGTTAATGTGTTAAAGGATGAGATAGTTTGTAAGTTGAGATAATTAATCATATTTCAGATAACATTGTTGAGACAATAAATAAAACCATTTTATTCTGTAATACTTATAAAATTAAGCATAATGTTTCAGGGCTTTTGTTAACTCCTTTGACTACCAGGATCTTACACAAAGCAACAGCCATAGAAAATTGGATATGTAGTGTAGTGTATACTGAATGTGATCAAAGTGTAGATCTGAAACCTTATGCTTAATTTTATGGTTGTATTACACAACCATAAAATTAAGAATAAAACTTTGTCTAGATACAAAGGGTGTATTAACTCTGAAAATTTATTATTATTATTAGCCATATGGTGTAAGGAAGCTTATGCTACACCAGCCAAAAAAAAAAATTCTGAGTTACCCTGAGAGAGAGATAAGTAGAAGGAAATCACCAAGAAAGATGATATCCAGCTCAGGACCCTGGGTGTGCCAAGCCCATACTCACCAGATGTGAGCCTGCTCAATTTTGAAGTTGTATTACAGAATAAAACTCATTATCTAGAATCCAAATACTAAAAATGGCAAAAAATAAAAAAATTAGCTCAATAATAATGACAATCCTTCACATAAAAGGAATTAGCCAGTTTTTAAAACAAAGCTGTTAATAAATTACTTAAGAAAGAAACAGAACGCACTGTCAGTTGTGAAGGATTTGAGCAAACTAAGAATGAATAAAAACAACAAGAAACAAGAGAGGTAGATAAATGTGGAATGGCACAATGTTCTTTAGAAAACACTCATTTCACTTTCATGTGCCACTCTGATTCTCAACATTGGATACCAGATTGTCTCACTCACCTATCCAGGCCAACACTGAATGCCCAAATAAAGCATTTATTCCATTTGTCCTGGTGCATTAGAAAGGGTTGCTGGAACTTGATCTTTCTGCATGGCAGCATTATTATTAGGAGGTGTTGGATCATTTGATCTCCAATTGGCCAGATTTTGGAGAAAGATTGTAGGTGGCAACCAGCGGCATACTGGGAACTGTTTTCTTACTGGGCTCTGGTACAACAGACCCCATACGTGGTTGGCCCAACAGCCATATGTTTGCCTGTAAAGCAGCTCCAAATATACCAGCCTTTATCTGGTAGAGCTTATGGCCAGTTCACACCTTGTGGCAACATTGCAGTTGGTTAGAAGGGATGTTAATTGTAAATATGTGGCAAAATGTCAGAAGTAGGGTTTATAGGAAGCAAAGTGGGGTGGTGTTGTGCACCAGATGGATATAGTAGCAAGGTGCAAAATGGAGGAGTATAGTATTTAAGTAGTAATATGCTCTATTGTTTCGAAAGTTATTGCTTTAGTAGATTTTTTAGTTATAATGGTTAGTTTTAATTTTCAGCAACATAACCAGGGAATTCAATTAATGAGTATGTGTAATCAATCTGGTTTTTGATGTCAAATACAGAAATGAGTTATCCAGATCAAGTCGTTCAGCTACAGGTATTTGTTGTCCAGTATGTGATATCTATAATTTTTATTTGGGCACTGCACAAAAAATATCTTTACCACTTTTAGAAATACCAAATTTAAGCCAAAATAGCTGATTACAAATTATATTTCAAAACTTGTGATGCTTTCCAGTTAAGTGTTCTTTGCCCTCGTGGGTAGTACAGTAGGTAGATAGCCATCCACTCCACACTGGGTGGAGAGGATGACTATTCGTACCTACACAAAACCTGAGTTTGAGTCCGTTGATGATGTGGACAACTTTTATGGGCCTTTTTCACAACGTAGCTGAGTTAGTCTCAGGCGAGGGTAGCATGGATTTTCCTCCTGGAAACTCGAGTTTTTCATCTAGCAAATGTAAAATTGACCACAGAACACATGCAATTTACAGACAGTATATACATAGCAATATGGCCTTAGTTGCCAATGCAACTAAGGCTATATATTACAACAATGTTGAGCGTTCTTTGCCTTCCAAGAATTTGATAAGAAAATTAACAATACTATTTGGTATGCTGTTATATTAAGAACATAACAATAGTCTTGATAAAATAAAATATTGCACCATCTAATCAGTATAATTTAAAGAATTTATGTTCTCTATATTACAATTTAAATAAATTTTATGAATCTCTTTATATTATTTTTTTTCTTGGTTCATTAGTAACTAACGCAGTCACATGTTTGGTTTTAGTATTTCAATAAGCTTTGCAAGTTAGCCTAGGAAGCTGACAACTAATCAAGAACTGCAGCACTTTCACCTTCATGCAAGTTATTCTGCATCAAGTGACCAATAGAAGTTCCCCAAGGTTGGCAACAGCAACTTACTGAGGACTACTTTCCAGCCAGATCAGCACCTCAGTTTATCAGTATATCCTCTGTCATGGAACCTTGTTGATTGTTCTGAAAAGTCAACAAATCAATTATTTACTGTTCAACCTTAACTAGGTAGAAACAAGATAACATTACTGCTCTTCCATACATGGAACTAAATACAAAGGATAGCCACAATTTACCTTTTGTTCTCAATGGAAAGCCAACTATACATTTCTTGTATAGTTGGCATTGGCTTTTGCTATGACAATCAACAAATGTTGGTGTCAGTGAAAAGGAACACATTCAATATCGTTAGTCTTCAATACACAGTTTGATCACTTTACTTGTGGAACGGACATACCTTGATTTTAATCTTCATTGCTGAGGTCTGCCATTACTCTCCTTTTTGGAATAATCTCAAACTGTATACACACGTTCCTTCAATGAACACACTTGTAGAAGCATTCCAAGACACCATTTCTTGAAAAGTTTTCAAGCGTGGCCTTTGGTGCCAGAGATTCTTGACCTATATGCAAGGAAGCCACAAGCTTTTGCTGTGGCAAAAAATGAATAAATAATAAGATAAAATAAAAAAACTATTTAAGAACTTCTTTAATGTATCTGTGCCACTTAAAAATTGCAGTTTTCTTAAAAACGTGTCTCCATAAACTCTGTCATTTCTCACAGTCTGTACCACTCATACTGCATCAAATACAATAGCAATAAAATGATGATATCCCAAACAGCCTTGAAATGGCTGTCTGGGTGGTGGTATCCACCAAGACTAAGTAACAATAGTCTTCTCCGTTGGTGGAGAATTACTTATTCGAGATAGTGCAACACCAGATAACTCGTGAAGGTATTACAATATGAGATATGTTAAAAAGGATGCCATTTTACCAAATTTGATAATTCACTTACGAAACAACATGATGCAATTGCACTAACCTTTTCGTTAAGTGCAATAGAATGTTGCTAAGTTTTCAGACGTTCCATTATGAAGCTCGCAGAATGGTTCACACTAATGGCACATAGGGCCACTTTGCAACTGTCATCATATCCTTGGACATATACTCTATGGCAGGGGTGGCAAACCCATGGCATGCTTACAAATTTTTTGGGCACACGGCATTTAGAGCATCCCAAAAAAATTTCAAACCTCGAAACATCACTCCAGGAATCCACCATGAGTCGTGACCTATGCACACCCATTCTCTCTGCCAGGCATGTAGTGACATCCCACCATTCAGTAAATAGCTGTATTCGTGCAGTGACTTGTTTGAAGTCAGAGTGGTGAGATGTATTGACGAAATTGTGATTAAATATTTTGAATATCAGCTTCAAGGAGCACAGCAAAAATTCCAAAGGGGCACGCGAGGGTAGTTTTTTAAAATATTTCCCAATTTTGACATGCAAGTTTATAAAGATTTGCCACTGCTGTATGGCAATCAATCCTTTCAAGTTTCAGTAAACTGCCAATAGATATTGTCTATCGACAGTTTACTGAAACTTGAGAAGTTGCAAATTAAATGATCATCTTGTGTAGTTCAGAATGAGCTGATCTTTGGAGCAGTATGTGGTTCAGTCTCATAAAACTATAGCTGGCATAAATTCAAATTACAGGTGACAATCTCATGGAGACTAATATGATTCACAATATTGTGTACAAAGAAATTTTCAGCAAACACCCACAAAAAAACCAAACTTATTTTTAGGCCACCCGAATAATTAAATGCATCTGCCATTCATTGTGTACAGTAAACCCCCGCTATTCGTGGGGGTTACGTTCCTCACAAATGCCGCGAATACTGAGTTATGGCTCCCATAGTAATAAAGGGCTTCCATTCCAAAATATGAAATATATAAGAAAAACTAGTTTAAAATTTTGTCTATGTATGTATTATATGTACCTTCATAATGACTATGTACATAGACAGTACATAGTGAAATGCAAGCATATGGCATTGAAATGAAAATAAGAAACAATTTAATATTAAATGTAATATTTATTAGAAATTTCAAACCAGCACCCTTGCTAGCTAAAAAACTTATCCCGCCAGTGCTATCACCAGTTTCGCTAAATTGTTGATAAAGGTGTTTTGCCTTTTCACAAATGATGAGTGAACTTAACAGAATTTTATTTTGAGTTCAGTCTTCTATCCACAGATTTAAAGCTTTTCCCATTTTTTCTAATTTAACATCACGAGTTACAGAGCAAATTTTTGAAGCAATTGGCACGTTTTCACGGACACTACGGCGGATTTTTTCTTCTGATTTCTTCATTGATCGTATCATTGACTTATTGATTTTATAATGTTTTGCCACTGCGGAGACATTTTCACCATTAGAAATTTTATATGATAACTCAATTTTATTCGCTAATGTCATCACCTTCTATGATCTTTTCACATTTCCCTTGTTATTCGTAGCCATATTTTTGTACGGGTTAGAAAGAACTTGTCCACAATAAAGTCACTTTCTTCCATTAACACACTCGAAAAAGTCTGTTTTACACAAAACAGTAGATTTATCACTTTTGTAAGCATATCAATTTATAAATTGATAAATTTATTCAATTTATAAGCATATAAATTAAAAACAAACGACGAAACCTTCCATGACAAGCGCATAACACATACTGAACAAGGATTAGCAAGAACCATCCACACTCGCGATTTTGTCGCCCCTCTCCTCCCACTCACTGAGCTCTGTTTTGACTGGGAAAGATAATTTTAGCCATGCCCATGTTTTTTTATGGTGGAAAATGTTCATGGCGCTTTAAAATTCACATTTTCTTAGGTTTCATTTTATATTAAATCTGCGACCGCGAATACAGATCCCACGAATAGCGAGGGTTTACTGTATTATGTCAATAAATTGCATGTGTTCTATGGTCGATTTGCCTGTTTCAGTAAATACCCACAAGGTAAGAAATAGGTTATTTTCAAATTATCTTTTATTCTTCAGTTGACTTCTGTGCAGTACAAAATTTGTCATAAATAGTTCATCAAGGTTTAAAATGCATTCATTACTTGACCATTCTGCAAAGCCAGGAGTAGGCAAATGTGCAGTGTTTCTCTACCTTTTTTTTTTTTATGTGAAACAATCTTGGCTCAACCAAGTATATCTGATCGTCATGGAAGTGACATCATCCATGGCTTCTGCTACGCTCCCACCACTGTGCCGAGTCTGTGCCGAGCACTCGCTAGTAATGTGATCAGAGTGCGCGATGCATTTTTCGTGACCGGCATGATATCTTGAGCTCTAGTGAACCGATTTACAAAATTTAAACGCCATTCGTTTGAATTTCGTTGAACTGCACTAGAAAAACAAAAAAAAAGAAACTGCTTGTCTACCTTGTATGCAAGAAAGATATGTTATTTTACGTGAAAACATCTTTGGCTTGGAAGAGGTTGTTGTTTGTTGTTTGGTTTTTAGGAGCATTAGCAACTAAGGCCATATTGCTCCGGGAAATGTGGTGGTCGTTCTCTTACCTTTCCGCATCTTCAGTATTTGGTGGTGACGGACTCGAACCCCAGTCTAATCAAGAAGCGTGTGCTATGCACTGCTGCTCCTTCCCACCTGGCTACGGAGGCGGCTTGGAAGAGGTTAGCGAAATCCAAGCCAATTTTATTGTAACCATTTGTTGAATAGTATGATTGCAACAATACAAATATTTGTCATTTTCGTCACATTCCATTGTTAGGTGTCATAGAAATTTTCACATTAATGATTTTGGAAAAGGTGTTCGTCAAGTCAAGTGCAGAGCATTCTCGAGAATATCGAGAAAGAATGAAAGCGGCAGTTAATAAATCATTGCATCTAGTCTTAAATGTAATAAATCATAAATATAAATATATTGCATGTAGTCTTAAATGCAAAAAGTCATACATCCATTGCATCTAGTCTTCCAGTTGAAATTATGGAAATTTGTGAAAGATCAATAAAATATTTAAATTCAAAAGCTCTTTTATGTCGTAATCAACATATACAAATCAAAATACAGGGTGTCCCATAATCAATTGCACTTTTGAAAAAAATTATAATGAAAAAAATATGCATTTTAAAAAACAATTTATTTATGAAAGATATTCTACACTTAATGGAAAATTATTTTCTTAAAATCAGATCATCGAGATGATGTCCCCCATGACTACGACACTCTTCAAACGCAACCCTCAAATTTTCGAAGATGGCCAACACATTGCCGGGGGAATGCTTGCCATTTCGTAGCAGATATTTTCTTTTAATTGCTCCCTTGTTGGATTATTGGAGTAAACGATGCTCTTGAGGTATCCTTGCAAACAAAAATCAAGTGAGAATAAATCAAGACATCTTGGAGGCCAGTTGATGTCACCTATACATAAAATTAGTTTTTCTGCAAACAGTTCGTGAATCCCTGGTAATGTTGCAATCAATGTGACAAGTTGCCCCATCTTGCTGTAGCCATACCCTGGTATTGTATCCTGGAAATTCCTGCAGTTATGAGGTCAGAAAATCTCTTAGTATTCGAACATAGCATCCATTACTGCGCAACCATTATTGTGTGTCCATGCGAGTCCTCAAAGAAGTATGGGCCGATTATTCCCGAAGCTGACACTACAGCCCAAACAGTAACTTTAGGACAAACTCTCTGGTGTTTCAGTCTTGGATTATTCTCACTCCAATAACGACAATTTTGTTTGTTTACAGTGTCCAAATGAAAATGAGCCTGATCAGAGAGCAAAATGTTCCCAAATTCGGTAAATATTTTGAAACACTGGCGTAATTTACTCTTGCAATGAAGTCAGAGTTTTAAATCTTGAACCAACTGGATTTTGTAAGGGTGCAGAATCAAATCTTTCTTCAATATTCGGTGTATAGACGTTCAGGGCAAATTTAACTGATTTGCACGGATTCTGGCATATTGAAACTTTTATGCTCTCCACATTCTTATCGCTCGTTGAAGTTCTTGGACAGCTCGGCGGTTGTTGATTTATTGTTGAACTGGTTCCTTTAAACCTCTTGACCCATGATTTGATCAGATTTACACTTTGACTTTTACAAATATGTAAATTGTAATGATCACGAAATCTACATCTAACGGTAATGATTGAATTATTGTTTTGGTAAAATGTACCTATGCAAAACGTGCCCTTTGGTCCCGCAAAGTGATCCGTTGATACTAAATTTCCTAGAACTGGTCTAACAAAAGCCGCATGTTCCTCCTCCCCATCACTCATTTCGAGTTATAAAGAAAACAAAGTGCAATTCATTATGGGACACCCTGTACCTAAAAGAAACACGAAGGATGTTTCACATAAAACCATCTACGGTACGTGCTCGCCACAAGTGCCTTTTTTTTTTTTTTTTGCAAAGTATCAAAATATTTCAAAAGTAAAATAAAGTACCCCTATACTTACAATTAGAGACATACAATTTTAAAAGCATTACAATAATAATGTCATAAAACTAAAAAAAAAAAATGCATTGCTATGTTAATGAATTGAAATACACTACACCATTATGCCTGTGAACATCCTCCACCGCCTCGTGGAGAACCCTCACAGGCAGGGGTGTATTCAGAAGTGGGCAGAGGGAGCATATGTTCCACTTAACCAAAAATTTGAAATTAAAGAATATGAACGCAGGAGGTGTTTTAAAAAAAAACTCAAAATTCTGGTCTCCATATCCCCACGATGATACCTGGATATGCCACTGCTCACAGCTAACACTGCATATAATCATTGTTCTCCCCACACTGGGTGGAAAAGGACTGGATTCTTGAATCCAATCAAGGCCCCTAGAATTTTTATCTGCTTTTTCAACAATGTAGCTGAGTTCGTAGATTTCAAACAAGAGTTCTACCTTCTGGATCTCAGATTTTTCATCCAGCAAACAGGTAACTTGTTATACTCTCGCCTCATAGACTTAGTTGTTTTGGGACTTAACATACTCCACATTGTGGATTTTATGCCACAACGTATCTAGATTGTGCTGCAAGCGAAAGTTGGTGTAGCCAGTAACTAAATATTCCTAGTGCAAAACTATATCTCAAGGCATGCTAGCATTAGTAGAGGCATATGATGCAAGAAAGCAAGCTCATGCAGCATCAACCAAAAAAAAAAAAACGCTCCCATTTCACCCCTCCGTTCGTTCGAAACACCTGTCCAGCTCAGCCTTAAATTTATTTAGGCTATCAACTTCCACAACAAGGGATGGAAGTCTGTTCCACCAACCAACTACCCGCTGGCTAAAGGCAAATTTCCGCACATCTATCCTACATCTGTCTTTCTTCAATTTGAATTTATGCCCTCTCAGATGATTATTCTGAGCAACAGGAAGGATTCCATCGGCATTGAGCATGCTCAAACCATTCAAAGCTTTATACACCTCTATCAGATCACCTCGCCGGTGCCTAGTCTCCAGACACTGTAATTTGCAAAATTTTAAGCCTTTCTTCATAAGAGCAACCCTATGTTCTATTCACTAATCGTGTTGCCCTTCACTGTACTCATTCGAGCAGCTCTACATCCTTCTTGAAATGAGACCTCCAGACCTGTATACAGTACTCAAGGTGCGGCCTGACCATTGCCATATAGAAGGCAATAATCACCTCCTTATCCCTGCTAGAAAAATTCCTGTATATCATTGAAAAGACACCATGAGCTACTCTTGCAGCCTGTCTACACTGCTCAGAGAACTTCATCTGCCTGCACAATTACCCCCAGGTCCTTTTCATTCTCTGTCAGTGTAGTACCACAGAGTTGATACGTTGCTCTTGGGTTACTGTTCCCCCATATGTAGTATTTTACATTTCTCAATGTTAAACTTCATTTGCCACCTCTCAGCCCATTTACTCAACTTTTTTAGATCCTGTTGCAGTGTACGATCATTAGTGTCATTAACAACCCTGACAACGTTCATATCGTCTGCAAACTTGGACATTAAGCTTGATATACCATCATCAATATCATTTATGAATACAGAAAACAATAATGGACCCAACACTGAACCCTGAGGGACTCCACTAATAACATTAGTCCACGATGAGCAGTGTCCATTGATTACTACCCTCTGTCTTCTCCCCCTCAGCCATCACTTTATCCATAGCAGCACTTTGCCTCCAATGCCACATTGCTCCAGTTTGTGCAGCAGTCTTCCATGTGCAACAGTATCAAAAGCCTTTCTAAGATCCAAATACATGTATATAATATCAAAGTTATTCCCTGCATCCAGTTCTTTTGTGACTGAATCATAATCATAATTTTGTGATGAATCATATCGTGTCTGGGCAGAATTGCAGACACTTTCAAATTCAACCCTAATTCACGGCTTTTTTTCAACAGTGACCTGTACTTGTTAAGTAATTCCACCGGTCTCCTACTCTTAATATCATTAGTGCCAAAGTGTACAACTATATCACCTTTTGTGCCCTTAAAAGATGATATCCGCTCTACAACGTCATCAACCTTTGCCCCTGGCAGACATACCCTGGTCCTGTTCCACCTATCCTTTTTACAAAGCATGTTCCCCGTTTCCCTGACAATAGAGTCACCAACAACTACTAGTTCCTGTGGGACCAGCGCATTCTGCCTTGGGAGTTGCCGCTGTGTTGCGTCATGTTCAAGTGCAAGCTCTGGCGTTGATGTGGGCAGCTGAGAGCTTAATGGGCCCCTCAATTTAGATCCTTCGAGGGCATCCATCCTATCCTTCAAGCTCTCATATAGGTCCATAACAACGCTGAGTTGTCGCCTGATTTCCTTACATCGCGCACACACAAAGACATCCCCCAAGGCAATATCATGTCCCATATCTGATTACTCCACAAACATCAAGCAAACAGTGCATTTTAAAAGGCTGTGATTCAGAGGGCAACTTCCCCCCCCCCCAATTTGAGCTAATAAAACAGAAAAAACTTCTCTATTCCAGGCGCCTGCACAAGGCTACCCTCGTACTCGGTGCGTGATGTTGAAGCCTCATGTCCTTAATTTCCGCGGCACAAGCTCTAACAACCTAAATATTTATTAAAATATTGGCCAAATTGAAATATAGTATTAGTTTGCTGATTTACTTTTGTTTTTTTAATGTGCTCTGTGGAAGAACAATTTTAATTAACTAATCTAGAAGAAAAACTTGTTTCATTTCAAGAACCAACTAGTAATAAAAAATTAAAAAAAGAAAAGGAAAACGAGACGAAACTAATCAATGGTGATGCCAAGTGGAGACCAGTACCAAAATTGTGCAATTTTTGTATTTTGCCTTTGACGATTTTAGTTCGAAATTTAAATGAAAGAAGTCAGACAGGTTTACAATGAGTCAAAAAAAAAATTAAGCGCCTACTTCGCCTTCAGTTTTTATTAAAATAATAATAATTGTAAATATTCCAGTCTTGACATTCAGTCATTGCTGATTGACTCAATGCTGAATTCACTGGCGACTGAAAATCCTGAAAGGATAAACTGTTATTAAACTAATCGATAAAATCGCTGTTTTCGTTTAACCGTGACCTAGTTGAAATTACAGCAGCAACAAAATGTCCTCAAGTATTGTAGTTGGCGTTAACAAAAAGATCTATCACCAGCCACTTTTATTTTTTTAAAGTGATTAACCCACTCAATTACATATTTTTATGAGCTGCTCGTGAAAAAAGCCTGAAATGCAATGATAACGAAACTATGGTTTTGTGTTATAATTGAGTTCTGCAGCATTGAAGTGAATAATAGGTTAAAGCAGTTACCTTAAAACACTCCTAAATTAACTTTATTTTCAATTAAAGAGAAAATAATGCAAAACCAAGTTAATGCGTTCCTTGTTTATTTAGACTTTTTTCTAATAGGTTTAAATTCTCATTAATAAATTAAATTAATGAATCTGAAGAATTTTATTAACCACTCAATCAAAATCCATTTATTCCCTAAAAGTGTGAAACAAGTTCACAGCTAGTGGCATAACTAACTGTGAGAGCCCTGGGTGAAAAATTTGGGGGACGCCTTTTTATGGTTTAAAAATGCAAAAACTCTTGTTCTTCAGATGGGAAAGGCAGCGGAATTAAGCGAGTTTGACAAAGACCAGATTGTAATGTCCAGACGACTGGGTCAGAGCATATCCGAAACGGAACGGCTGGTGGGATGCTCAGGATCTCAACCGTGGTTAGTACCTACCGAAAGTGTTCCGAGGAGGGAAAACCCACGAACAGCTGGCGAGGTGTTAGATGACCATGGCTCATCGATGCTGGAGGTGAGCGAAGGCTCTCCCGGATGGTACGTGGCAACAGAAGGGCGATTGTGACGCAACTCGCCGGTAATTGGAATGCTGGTGACAAGAGTAATGTGTCACAGCACACAATACATCGAAGCCTGCTGAAAATGGGGTTGCAAAGCCGCAGGCCACTCTGAGCGCCCATGCTAACCATGGTTCACCGGCGACAACGCCTACAATGGACACGCCAGAATCGAAACTGGACCTTGAGTGATTAGAAAAGGTCGTCTGGTCCGATAAATCATGTTTCCTGTTGTACCATGTGGACGGCCGAGTACGTGTGCGTCGTTTACCTGGGGAAGTGATGGCGCCTGGATGCACTATGGGACGAAAACAAGCCAGTGGTGGTGGTATCATGCTTTGGACAGTGTTCTGCTGGGATACCCTGGGTCCAGTCATTCATGTGCTTGGCACTCTGACGTCTACCACTTACCTAAACATCAGACATCAGAGGGGCTAATGAGGGAAACTCCGGGCTCCGCTCAGGCAACCGAACACACACACCTAAACGTTAGAGAGATCAGATTGATGGTGCCAGGCATTCAGACGTGTGTAAAGTTAACTCTGTCAAAAAGTTTTTATTTTTCAGGAAATCTTGTGATTTAAACCAAAAGAAGGATGTCAATCAAAAGAGCATACAAAACTAGATAAACAGGTGAATTTTTAAGACTCTAGAGTTACTAATTTCAGAATTATGAACGATGTTGTATATTACTATGTAAACCTATGTGATAGACATGCCATATAATAATAACGCTATATCTACCTATAGTATAGGTAGATTACTTACTGGTCTAGATTCTGCTGAATATGAATCCCTAGAATGCTAGAAAAACAACTCATACAAAACTTTGTGACAGATTCTAACTCCAGTAGATTATAATTAGCTCTTTTTGATACTTTAAATGTAATTAAAATGTATTTTTCTTTTCTCCTGCAGGCGTTCCCCATCCATTGCTATCGGTTACAATAGCAGCGCCATATTGGCCGCCATCTTGGATCGGAAACGAGTAAAGGGCTCAAAACTAGTGATATGTTGTTAACTAATGTGAATTTAAAATTACAATACATTCAGAGAAGGTTATCGTGAACCGATTTAAGTCCCCGATAGCTCTTTTTAAAAAAAGAAGGTTCCCTTTATTAAGAGATACTTTTCAAAAATTTTAGGAACAAAATAAGAGAAGATATCAATACTCAAACATGACGCCAAGACGATCACGTGACGCTGCAAATTTGGTATATTACCTGTAATAAACACACCAGAACTGTTCTAACTAGTGAAATAGTACACTAATATTCTGTCTCTCTGAATAACTGCTGAATAGTCTACCAAAATCTTGTTGTGTAACACACAAACTATAGCATTAGACCCCAAATGTCAAAGTTGAGCTATGGTAATTCAATATAATATTTTCGCTACTGAAATTATGGAATCCTTTAATTTTCTGTGTTGTAACAATATGGCTGACTAAGCCACCTCTGTAGCCTGTGGAGCAGGGGAGGTGGTTTAACGTGGCACTGGCTGCACCTAACAAAGATGTATCATATTTTATTTGTATCACTATAAAAAAAAAAAAAACCTTAGGACTTCTTCCTGAGGCTAAAACTGCTGGCATGCACCTCATTGGTGCATGCGGGATTTCCCTCCCCCCAGTGCTTCACGGACTGCTACCTTTTGTTGCATTGAATAGTGTTATCTTGAGTTAATTCTGAACCTTATTAACCCATACTTATTGTAAAATATTCCTTGAGTTATTGAACCTCATTTACCCACGCTGTTGTAAAGTAAAGTGGCGACAGGATCTTGATCTTCACGATATTCCATACTAGTGACACAAGTGTGACATAGTGACAAGTGCGACATATCGTGACAACAATGTAACTGACTGAACTGTGACTACCACACCATATGATGCATCACTCACCCAGAAAGAGGAAAACCCCAGCTGGACTCACAGAGACCACTCACTCACAAGGCACCAGAGCTGTGAGACAACAACACGATGCCACCGAAAACTCAAGCAGGGGCAATCCAAACCCGGAAGCAGAACAAAACACCACGGCTATGAATCTAGCAGAGGCACTAGAAAGTAAGCATACCCAGGATGCCATTCAAGAAGACTTGACTGAACTGCAGGATCCATTTGATAAACTTGAAGATATAATGGCACAGCAAATATCCCCCATGCAGGAGTATACAGAAGAACCCATAAACACATGGCAAAGATGTCCTAATACAGCTCAAGAAGACGAACCAACAGACCTGGACTCATCAATAATTGATGTGATCCAATCATTGCGGGCCACCTGGCTGGGAACCCTTAAAATGGGTATCTTTATAACTGAAAGGACCTTCAATGAAGCCCAAAGAACATGGACTCATATGGAAAAACTGATCGATGAAGTCACATTAGCAAAGGAGAAAATCAACAGCAGCCTTGTAGAAAAGAAAATTACTACCAGAGAGTAATTAAGAAAAAACAGAAGAGAGTGAAAACACAACCACATCAACATCATCAACCCTACAACACCTCTCAGGAGCTAGAGGCGTCACAGACAAGGACACTACATGGGCTGAAAACCAATCTCAAATGAGGGGAAAAGATTCAGCTGCCCCACATCCTGACCCTGATCTGAAAGCAATGGACACTGACTCAGGAGCCAAGGCTCCATTGGACAAACCAAACAGGAGACCAAGGATAGTACTAAACAGATGTGATGACCCTATAATAGAAGCTGAAGAGGAACAACCCTCGACCAAACAGCAGAGAGAAGACCTGAAACAAAAAGAGAGCAGAAAAGAAACAATAGACCCACAAGATGTCGTAATACTGGACACCATAAACATAAATAAACCCATTGATGGAAACAAGATCCATAGTGCAACCAAAAGCATTAAAATTGCACTGTGCAGATACCTCACAACATACAACCTGATCTCAAGAGATACAGCAAATCATGTGCTTTCATTGTGGGCTGAGCAGGAGACTCTCAATACAGCACTCCTGGTGGATAATGAAAGATGGAGAGTGAGAGTAACAGAACTTCGGGCAAGGGTGAATACCATGGCACAAATCAAACTGCCAAGTGTGCAAGGAGCAATCGAAGCAGAAAAGGAACCCCTACTGGAAACTCCAATGGCGACTGATGACCCACAATGGCCCAAGCTAAACAGAAGAACCGGACACAACCAAAGCCAAACATCGTTTGCCCAAATTGCCAATATATACACGCCCAAAATTGGACCAACAATGCAAAGAGCAAGACCCAATCTACCTAATGGCAGCAAACAACATGCCATCATCATTAAAGCTGGTGGTGGTCATAATGTCACGAGTGAAGAAATAAAAGAAAAAGTAAAATCCAAACTAGCCCCAATATTAAAGGATGTAAAAATATCCAATATTAGGAAAATTAGAGCCAATGGCATAATCACAGAAGCGCCAAGCCAAGAAGACCCGAAAAAGATCCAAAACTGTACTCAGTTACAACAAGCAGGACTCCAAGCTGAACTTCCTAGAAAGTTAGGCCCGCAGCCGCATATATGACATCCCAAAGGACATTACATATGACCAAATTATAGCAGACCTATATTATAATAACCTAAACGTTAATTGGATACTCCAGGTAACTGGGGATATAAGAAGAAAATTACTGGCCAACATGAGGAAAGTCTACATAGGCTGGAGGGCTTATATAGTCAATGACCATACAGTGGTGCTACGCTGCTTCATCTGCCTGGGATATGGACACCAGGTGGCACATTGCACCCAAAAGTCCCGAACCGAGTTAAATGCCCCATGAATGGGGCCCTTGAACTCCTGCCTCCACTCTGGCACCTTCCTAAGGACTTGGAAACTAGCCAATCTGAAAATTATTTTGAAAGGGCTAGAACAGGATCCCACGTCCTTCCGGTTTTGGGTAAGGTCCTAGAGAAAGTCATCGCGACCAGATTGATGGAAGCATACTTTACTCGCCGAAACAATGACTTCACCCCTGGACGCGGCACTGAGGATGCAATCGCTGAATTAATAACAACCAGAGACAACACCGACAGCAAATACCTCCTTGCTCTCTTTGTGGACTTCGCGGGGGCCTTTGACACACTATGGTGGCAAAGCGCCCCCGCGAGGTTCAGGGAGGCCGAGATCTTTGCGCCCCTCTACTCCCTGCTATCTGACTACTTTAAAGACCGCGAAGTTATGGTGAGAAGTGGAGTTCGTGAAATCAGGAGGAAAGTCACAAGGGGCTGCCCACAGGATTCGATATTGGGCCTCTTATGCTGGAACCTGGTGTTCGACTCCTGGCTGGGAAAAACCTTTCAATCATCTACCTTCATTGCCTACGCAGATGATCTCACCATACTCATGGCTGGTAACTCTAGGAGAGAAATTGAGAATAGGACAAACTTAATTCTCAAGGAACTCGCTACATGGACAGAAAACAACAAACTAAAGGTGTCGACAAAAAAGACAGCACAAATGCTCATCAAAGGAAAGTTTGACAGGGAGCGACCGCCAGCAATTAAATATATGGATCAAAGGATCAAGTATACCCAAACAAACAGATACTGGGGAATAATAGTAGATGAGACACTCAGCTTCCTCCCTCACGTCAAATATATAAAAGAAAAAACCAAAACTTTCTTGTTTGCTATAAAACAGATAACCAGACGAGATTGGGGCCTTAAAGCTCACACACAGTAAGGCTCTATTACAACTGCATTTTTCTCACAACTCTCTCCTATAGAGCGAAAAAGGTGGCTCTGATTAAGCAGCTGAATCAAGCGCAATGGCTAGCTCTACTAACCATGTCCAGAGCCTGCCGGACAACTTCTGCTACGGCCCTACAGGCACTGCTGGGAAGATGCCAGCCCATCTGGAAATACAATCTCGGTATCTTAAATACAGGCTAAGAAAGAATATACCCACCACCTTGGATGACATCACCATCAGCCTACAAGCAGAAAAGAAAGAGGAACTTACAAGGATAAGAAATAAACTGAAGGAGAGATGGAAGGAAATATGGTCCACAGCTGAAGTGGGGGATATGACTAGGCGATACATCCCGGAAGCAAGAGAATTGACCAAGAAAGAAAAGCTATGGATGGCACCAGGCCTACATGCAGCATTCCTTATGACGGGACATGGTAGCATAAATGCCAAACTGCACCAACTAGGACTGGCTGAAGCACTGCACTGCCATTGTGGTGAAATAGAAACAGCTGACCACGTCCTCGATGAATGTTATTACTATCAAGACCTCAGACAGGAACCTTGGTGGATGCCATACCGCCAATGAATAAAGAAAACCTGATTGCAACAGAAAGTAACTTCAAGGCCTTTAACACATTTGCCACGAAGGCCTTCAAAAAAAGAGAGGCTATTAGAAGAGAGGACTCCCGAACTGGACCTGACAATCGCCAACCATTGCACAATAATTAAGCGAGGACACCTTTCCCCTACTCCCCCACCATCCTGAGTGGGGGAACCTTTCTGCTTGCTTAACACTTATTCCTTCTACCTAGGGCCGATCTTCCCTTAGACCTGCCCCCTTCCAACCCCCTACTTCTCCTTCCTCTACCTAAAGCACTCCTAAAGTTCTTTAAGAGTGCTCAGCATGACGATAGTTGAACCCGGCATGCCTTCACGTGGCAGGGTTGGGGGGTGGAGGTGGCGATTCAGTGTCTCTGACCCTCACCTGCTAGGTCGCCAATCCGGCCACTACACACAACAGAACAACGGCCGGAAGAGAGATGCATATTACAAGAAGAAATGAAGCGGCTAATGGGGGAAACTCCGAGCTCTGCTCAGGCAGCCCAACACACACACACACACACACACACACACACACACACACACACACACACACACACACACACACCTGAACATCACTTCCCGGACAAGAGTGATGAAAACGTGACAAACACTGGACCTGACTACCACTTGCAGGGACTATACTGAAGACAGCATGGACCGGACCTGAGTATCATGAACGAAAGCTACCTGATCAGACCTCTGTGGAGGGTAGACGGATACCACCGAACCTGACAGTGCAGCTCTGTTGCAAAGCGCCTTATTGGCGATCTAATCGAGCTCCCTGTCTCGATTTACTTTATACCCTCCTCCCCGGGGGGGTTGAAACGGTTCTCCATCTCCTCCCCTGCCTGCCACCCCTCCTTTCCTCTGGTAAGGTCTGGGCAGGCCCCATTGATCACCGGAGTCGTCTCCTCTATCGACCCCATTCTTCTGTCTTTTCCCCCAGTCTTCAGTCTCCCTCCCCAACTCTAACTATACATCAGAGTACACCCCACACGTCAAAATTGAATCATGCAAAATTGAACCTCGCACAACGACTTTTGGCTACCAATTCTAGTGTTCCCTCTTTTTATTTTATTTAATTATTTTTATTTTACTTCATTTAATTATTTTTTATTTTATTTTATTTTATTTCATTTTATTTTTATTATTTTATTACTATTATTTTATTTTATTTCATTTTATTTTTATTATTTTATTACTATTATTTTATTTTATTTTTTTTTTTAGGTCCTAGCCACTGAAATCTCAGGAAACTAGGTGGCAGGACCTGCCAGAGTGAATTATATCCTACTGGGTACCTAGTTTGCCTTCACGGGGCTCAAGTGGGACAACGTCGGGCCTCAGCAGGGGTCTGGCGGCTAAAGGACCATAAGAACAACGGTACATGACATTACACATATACAGAGTCCATACACTTTTATATCTCTGGCATTTCCAGTGAACTGATACACCCACAATGTAAAGTACGCGGAGGCCTGTTTTGCTGTTGGAGGGGATCATACGCCGTACTGATGTCATGGTGGTCATATATTTTCGAGTACCTTGTATCGACTTCTGTAATATCACCTTATGGTAATTCTTACAACCCCTATAAATATCCCTTTTACCTGTCTGAACTGACTGTATCTTCATTTCATCGTTATTCTATGGTACACCACCATAACAAATTTGGTCCCGCTTCATCGCAAGCTGCACGAGTTACACCACGTTTTTTACGTGTTCTGTTAATTTTGTTCAGCAGTGTATTTATATTTTCTCTAAGAATAATTAAGATCCTTATATATTTTCAAAAATCCAATACTTAATTAATAAAAGTGCAGATACGCAGTACCAATATCCTTATGGGTTTATATTCCTTAAATTATGAAGAAAATTATTGCTCTAGATTTTTCCCAGTTATTGATATAAAATTATTGAAACACTGCAAATACTTTCAAGTAGTTCAACTTATATTTGATATATGACTTATCAACAATGTTTCAAAAACAATATCAAACAATATATTCGGTTGTTTAGAAAAAAATTACGATCCAGCTGAAGCCAGGTGGCGTCATTTATATCGTGTTTATAAATAAATTATATTATTTTAAGCATTTAAAATTCAAAATTGCTTTCCAATAACTTTCTTTCAGTCAGGTTCAGAAGAAAATATGACCTCCACTGCACTGACATCCTTTCGGAAAAACATCAAATGTACACTGATGTCCAAAAGTTAGGTTACAACAATAAAATCTAAGATTTGAAGAAAATATTATTTTGTATAAATCCTATAAAATCTTCTGTGGAAGAGTGCTTTTTATTTTCCTCAATTGTACTGAGTTTGGAAAGAAAACATGAGATCATGGAAACCCAAATCTGAAATGAATTCGAGGGATTAAATGGGTATGATGGTTCCCGAGACCCAAACGACTCTCACAACGAGCTCTCATTTCTTTACAAGGCTAATGATAAGGGCTTTGTCGACGGCATCACTGGACCTCTTTCAACTGAAGATGGACCTTTCAAGGTCGTCTTGTAAAAATCGATTTATCCAGTCCTGAACAATAACGGAGAAGGTACTACAGTAGTCGCACGCAATAATTAACTCTTGCTTAGAGCATACTGAGATAGATAACGTTGTCTTCAATTGTTCCAAACCATTAATTAAAAAATAATAATAAGCAAAAGCTAAAGCGCATTTCCGATATTTGCCCATAGGCATCAAATTCTTAGTTATCTGATCGGCCCTTTGGCAATAAATTCACATTCCTCTACGCATGGAGGCTTTTCAGTTGTAGTAGTAGGGTTGTAGGAGCTTCAGCGATTAAGGCCATATTTCTCCGTGTATACTTTCTGTAAATTGCATGTGTTCTGTGGTAGATTTGCTGTTTTGCTGGAGGGAAAACCTGAGGTTCCGGGAGAAAAAACCATGCTGTCATCTAACTCAGCCATGTTGTCAGAAAGGCCCATAAAAATTCTTCCCGTCATCGACCGGACTCAAAATCAGGTCTTTTACACTCGGTGTGGGGAGGATGGAGATTCTACCAACGTTGCTACCCACGTGGGCAGGATTTTCAGAGTTATAACAAAGTTGGGTTTGGTGGTCCGGTGTTCACTCTTTGTTGAACAAGTGGTTATCTGTCGAGTAGTCATTTTTTTACCTACTTAAGCTACTAGTACCTATAATAATACAGTCACTGGCCAAAAAATTATAAACCTTTTTCATTATCTATTAGAACCACCTTTTCTCGAATTATAGCCCGTATACGTGTTTGAGAGAGTTTTGCTCCCTATTTGACTATTCTTCCTTCAGGATATTAATCAGCTGTTGTAATGTGATCGATAGAAAATTGCTAAGCCGAACAATCCTTTCCAACATAACCTAAACATTCTCAATTGGAATCAGATCTAAAGAATTAGGCGGCCAGGTAAGATTTTGGATATCTTGGGAACCATTCAGATACCGACTTTGCACAGCGGATAGTTGTGTTGTCGTTTTAAGAGAATTCATCGAAATCGGGGTAAAAATGAAGCATTTCGTGGCGAAGTTGGTTCGCCACGACAGAAAGATATTACTTGGAGGTAATAAAGAAACCAGACCGTTTCAAAAGAACATACTCCATAACATGATACCACATACAGCCTCTTGAGTGATGAACACGAGACAGTCTGGATGCAGCCCTCGTTGGTAGCACAATTGATATCGTCACCATCCTCCCCACATCGGGTGAAAAAGACCTAAGTTCGATTCCCGTCAACGACGCTAGGAACTTTTATGGGCCTTTTTCACAACGTGGCTGAGTTAGTCAGTCTCAGGCGTTGGTACATAGTTTTGTTTCTCCCGGAAACTCGGATTTATTGTCTAGAAAACAGCAGATCGACCGAAGAATACACGCAATTTACAGACATTATATACGGCTTAAGTTGCTGATGCACCTAAAAGCTTACAATGACCAATCATAAGGTTCACGCCACACTTTCACTCCTACCATTGGCACAAAGAGATGTAAATCTACTCCTCAGACTTAAATGATCTTTTTCCATTGCTCCACAGCCTTCGTAGGGTAATACATTTGGTAAAATCATAGTCCTTCCGACACCGGCTACAAAAGACCTGAGTTCGAATCCCGTCAATGACGCCAGGAATTTTTAATGATCTTTTTCATAACGTGGCTGATTTAGTCGGTCTCAGACGAAGGTTACGTGGTTTCTCTCCAGGAAATTCGGGTTTTTCGTCCAGCAAACAGTAAATCGACAACAGAACACGCAGTTCTGTTGGCAATATGGTCTCAGTTGCTGAAGTGTCTAAAACCCTACAACAACCAACAGCCACAGTCTATTCTTGACGTTGGCGGTTATCACTCCAGTCGAATATTTCGCTTGTTTGTCGAAACGTTTCTGAAAATCAGAAAGGTAACCCCTCTTCTCCAAATCCGGATCGACATGGAGAAGACAGGTTTTCTTTCCCATATCGATCCGGACACGGGGAAGATAAGCCAAGAAGCCGTACTAAGAAACCGTAATAAAGCATACAGTGTATATCTGATACCAAGGAACTTGTGATCACACCATGTGAAAACTTATATTTGCATACCGTACGTTTAATTATCTATTGATGAAATTGCAAAAGGCTTCTAATTTTTTGGCCAGTGAGTGTAGTAAATAGAATTAGTGAGACATTAGAGAATTAATGACAATAAAATGCATTAATACTAATTTCCATTGCTTCGACTATTTTCTCCTAAAAAATTATTACTCGTTTCAAAGGTTTCCACCTAAAATATTCACTCCCGGGTTCATGACGTAATGTTCTTTAGGCTATGATAGCAAAGATTGGGAAATCTTCAGCCATTAAAAGAAACTCCTTAAATTCACACCCTCCTTAAATTCACAAGCGATATAATACTTGAGAGTTAAAAAACAATTTAGTGAACCCAACAAAATTTAAAGAAATTAGTGAAGTGAGTTAGTACATAATCAGAAAATAAAATAATCAGAAAAATTAAGACTGTTTTTATTTTTCGTCTACCTGTGGCGCTGGTTTAGTACGCGAGAATCTTTTGGGGGAACGCAGAGTATTGGTGTCTTTACGTCTGCATACACAGAATTGTATTATTTGTGGGTGATGTACTGCTAAAGTTAAATTCTCGAAGTATTTAATCCTCTTCGAGTTTTATTCGATACTCGATTAATGGAATCAGGTACGTTTGTGTTTCCTATTACTTGTAAAAAAATATTTTCATTTTTTTCCTGCATTCTCAAGTAATTTAGTAGTACTACCATTATACGTTTAAGTTAACACTAACAACCCAACCTTTCGACATAAGAAAACCAAAAGAAAAAAAAAAAGTACGTTTAACATTTTCAGCAGGTAGTAATGTTAGGCTAATTCAGTTCAAATTCGTAAATTTATCTCGTTAGCTTGATTATTGACAGCCATTATGGCACAAGTACATTCATTATAAGTTCAATTGTAAATCACGATTATAGATAACATTATCCTTTAAATTAGTCACATTGTTGATTGTGTTAACTGCATTCTAGTTTTGGTTGTTAAATACGAAAAAACAATATTTTTTTTTCAACATTATTAATATGGGATAAGTTGCTCAATTATTTTTATTAATTATGTAAAGAATGGTTTCTATAAAACCACTTGTGTATGTAAAGTTACGCATATTGTAATGGAAAGTGGTTTTAATTTGCAGATAGTATTTGAATTTTATTTCTTAGCCATTATCTGTTCTCAGTTTCCAGATTGACTAACAGTGCACTGATTGTATTTGTTTTTCATAATTGGTTAATTGAGTCGAAAATACCGATTTATTTAGTGAAACTTTCCCTTAATTCCAGCAGAGTGTTAGTACATAAATACGTTACTGTATTTCCAATGTCTATAATAAACCGAACTTCCCTCGCAAAATAAGTTAAATTGTCAACATCCAGGCTAATTTTATAATAATTTATTTTCTTTCGTAGACTTATAAAGAAAAAAATTAAAATGGTGGTTCAGAAACAAGTATTGTGTACTAACTTTAAAATTGTGTTTAATGTAGTTGTCATTAAAGCTTGGGAGGTGGGTGGATTTGTTTTGAAAAAATCTGAAGGGAATTGGATTTTGTTTCGTGTATATTTAAATATCGTTACACGATATTTAATATACTTAGAATAATAATTTCTCACTGCTATATTTACCAGGTTCCAAAATGGTCAAGAATGGAGCAAGCGATTCAGATGACGATGAACCTGAAGTAATTTCCGAAGTGGAGGTTGAAGTTGATACTACGAAGTCGTCGTCTTCTTCGGAATCCACCGAATCCATTTCCAAGAAGAGATTACTTGGTAATGGAACATTCAGTTTACCTAAGTCGGGCACTCATCCGTCCACCCTGAATATGGTCTGCGAAGCAATTGAAGCAATAGGTAAATGAATAATTTATTCTTCTTTTCAACTTTTGATTCTGCGCATGAGTATGCCTAATTTAGCGAGAATTTCTCATCTCTAAAGATTAATTAAAATGAATATTTTAATAGGTTGTAGCTCGTTATGGTTTGAAGGAAGTGGAGGACTGGCCCGTGGTATGTTAGATAACAGATCGCCCTTTCTCCCCACCCCGCGTTTTAAGTAGGTTTGGATATCGATGTAGTTTCACGCGAATTTAATCAAAAAGTAGGCTTATCTTTATAGCCCTTTCGCCATATGGAGCTCATCAGAAGGTCTTTGAAATACTGTTGCCGTTTGGTCAAAGATAGCAGACGATGGAATAAAGCATTGCTCTGGTATATAGCAGAGAAGTGCCGTGGCCGGTAAGAAACTGTTGGCAATTTGGATAATGAATTTTTTTTTTTTTTTTTTTTTTTTTTTACAGGTGGGGGGGTTGATCTCGCAGAAAAATGTTTCGTGGCTGTTATTTTTGACCGCGTGTCCTTGTTCGAAACGTGGGAAAAAGGTTGTAGAAGAGTTCTCATGTGTGCCTTTCTCTCAAGACGTGGTCGGCTATTATTAATGCAAAGATGGATTATTTCATTGTCAGCCTTTATTACGAAAATAAAATTACATTTATCGAAAGTAAAATAAAGGACAAACTTAGCGCAACAATTATTTCAATCATAATTCGATTTGTTCTCTTCGTACATTTTTAAGGTTAAAAAAATTAATATGATAAACGTTTAAAGAATACGATCATTTTTTAACAAATGGAAAGTAAATTGCGTAAAAATGAATGTAAAATGTTATATCGATGAGTTGAAGGATCATCTATAAAAAAAATTGGTGATCTTTGAACTTTTTACCTTAAAGTATAGGAAGTTTAATAAAACAAACTACTGGAACCATCCCATTGTGTTCCTGCAGGCCGCAGGGGGAGGGTGTAATGATTTGAAGCATGTTTTTGTGACATTCCAATGGTCGTCTGGCGGATATCCTGAACATCATGTGGATCAGGTACATCGAAACCTGGTCGAATGTACCCGATCCTCAATGGTGTTCAAGATGACATTTGCCAAAGAATGGTTTGAGCAACGCTCTGGCCAGAGGAATCCTCGATCTCAGTCCCAATGAGTATCTTTGGGATGCATTGGACAGATGGCATTGTTAACTAAAAAAAGTTTTGATTTTAAGAGACGTAATTTGTTAAATTTTCTTTGTTTATAATGCGGTTTTTGCCACTTGTCGCCCCCCCCTCTCAAAATTAAGGCTGTGGACTGTCACTTCCGATACTTCCCTCGAATCCTTAGGAGTTCATTCGAGATGAAAAATGCCCTATTGTAAATAATGTCCTATCCTTATTTCAGGTGAGCGCAAAGGAGCCTCTGTTCAAGCTATCAAAAACTGGATCCTTGGTAAGTTGAATGCTTTTTTTTTTCTCTCTCTCTCTATTTGAGTGTATAATTTTGCTGTTTGCGCAGATAATTTATGTATCTTTTTACGTATTACGACCAATCTGTTTAAATCAAAGTGCATTTGTAGAAAAAACTAAGTGGTAAAATAAAGTAAAATGTAGAAAAAAATAAGGGGTAAATAACGGATAAATTTCTCTTACAAAAGCAGTTAATTTTACCGGCCTAAGGAGAAAATGCGATCTACCGTATTTTTTTTATTTATTATTTTTTAAATTATTTATTTTATTATTTTTATTTATTAAACTTGGTCTCCCCATCCAGTTTTCCTGGCAACCACGCGATCTATATAAAATACCGTTTATGCAATACTATAATATAATACAGTGCATACTTCCACTAGTTGGTTAAAATCCCAGTTACGTGAAGCCGGACCAGGGACAAAAAGAAAAAGTCATTGTCGTTTGCACTATCCCACAAGATATGGAATGTGCCAAAAGATCACGATTGTGATTGTTGCTTTTGTAATGTGAATGTTGTTACTGGTTTTTCAGAAGAATAAACAAAAGCTTGTTTATCCGAACCTGGATTCGGCAATGAGGCCAATCCCTCACGATGACAGTATTGCAATCCCTATACCCCCACATCACGGACTAGATTCTTTAGAAGGCAAAACAGAATGCGACAAAGAAATAACGTTAATAAAAGATTAAGTTAATATTGACTGTTAAATAAGAAGAGAAACACGTGGATTAGGTAGCAAACTCAAGTAAAGGACATTCTTATCAAAACTAAAGAACTAAAATGATCTTGGGCAGGACACATAGCTCGAATACCTGATGACAGATGGACTAAGAATATAACAGAATGGTACCCAAGAGGAGTTAGAAAACCTGGAAGACAACGGCGGAGATGGACAGATGAAATTCATGAGTTTGTGGGTAGTAAATGGATGGCCATTACACAAAACAAGGAACTGGAAAGTTGCTGGAGAAGCCTTCATCCTGCAGTGGATTGAAAATGGTTGATGATGATACCACAGTTTTGGTAAACACGACAATTATGGCTGAAATATTATCAGAAGTCCTCAGTTTGCTTCAGTTTATCATTTTAAATGGAAAACAAATAATGTAACGTTCACCAGGTGCAAACTAATATTTAGTTGAACCGCCTCTGGCCCTGATGACATTGTCAACGCATTGACAAGATCAATGCCATAGATACGAAATGCACCCCCATATCATTTGGCTGGTAAGGAATTCCACTGTAGACACCATACAGTCTGGATGGTATTCTTCACCACATCTACGGCGAATCGTTTGTCTCCCATCAGAGCCATGCAGGTTGAATTTCTTCTCTTTCTAGAAAATAACTGACTTCAACTGCTTGGGGATCCATTTGACACGCTCCTTATACAAAATTAATGGGGCCTTTATCATTTTTTGTGTGAGGAGAGGCTTCTTCTTAGGACGACGGGTACAAGTCCATTTTTGAAGAGGCGTCTTCTGACTGTTACTGCACTTGCTACCACTCCTATATGTTCTTCCCATTCTCTTTTCAGCTCAGACGAAGAAGCTTTACAGTTTTTAAGGCACAAGCGCTTCAAAACGTGGTCCTGTTTTGCCGCAGAGACTCGTTTGCGTCCAGTTCCTTTTTTCCTCTCAGCAGAACCAGTATTCTTAAGTTTGAAAACAAATCTACTGACTGTCAAGTGATTACAAGACACTCTATAAGCAATATGACGGAAAGAACATCCTTCCTCACGTAAAGCAACAATAGCACTCTTTCTTCTTGGTGTCAACTGCACATAACTCTCCATCATGACACAAGCAAGGAATGACTAACTCCTGCAGAGTGTGCTTATATAGCTGAAAGTAACAGCTGATGCAATATTACGTCATCACCTACGCGTGTCAATCTTATCTGATGCAATCTGTAATAAATATTGCCATATACATGCGTTATTCGGACGACAATTACAATTTTAAGGGGTGATGCACTTTCTTCTAACACCAGTGTATGATGTCACCCATATGTTGTCTTATAACAGACAATTTAGGATGAGGTGCAACTGATTCTAAGTCATCACGTCCTCATGTTCTTCGTGAAGAACATTTTCTGCAATCTCTCCCTCAGAAAAAAATTGATAGCCCGGATCACCTTCATCATTGAAGGTGATTCGGGACACTCTTCAATGATCTTCGTCATTGAAGAGTGTCCCATTCCAATAAGAATCGAACTTTCAATCTCCATTAAACTTTTAATCGATTGCGGATCTTTTAAATTCTTGGCACATTTATTGCAGTATGTTGACCCATATTGCATTTTATTCGATTTATATTTCGCCTCTTCTCTTTTAGGAAATTATATGCACCTCGATGCCACTCGACTGAACCTCTTGTTAAAAAAAGCCTTCGCTAAAGGCATCAACGATGGAATGTTACGAAGACCAGCGAATTCCAATGCTGCACAGGGTGCTAGTGTTGGTCGCTATCTTCTTCAGAAGAAGAAAGTCGTCAAGAAACCTGAAAAGGGTAAAAGTGCAGCGGGTGGTAAGGAGTCCAAAGAGAAACCAAAAACAATCGCAAAACCCAAAGTTGAAAAACCTCGAGCGGCCGTTTCTAAGAAAATTACGCCCCCGAAAGCGAAGAAGACCCAGGAGAATGCGAACCCCAAACCGAAAAAGAATAAGGAAAAGCCCGTAGAAAGAATTGTTTCCTCCGATACCGAAGTCATCGAAGCAAAGCCCAAAAAGACAGCGAAGAAGAAACTCCAAAAATCCAAATCGGAAAACGACTTGGGAAGTAAAGTGAAACCTCCGAAGACTGCAGTAAAGAAAATTGCCAAGCCCAAGAAACAAGCGGCAACGGGACAGGAGAAAAGTGTGAAATCGGCCCCGTCCAAAAGTGCAGCGTCCAGCAAGACAACTGGAAAACAACGGAAACGCCAGGAAGGAAAAGACGTAGTTAAAGTCAATTGAAACATTTTTAAAACTTAATTTTTATATCTCTGCTTTAATGTTTTTACTCCTTTTTATAATTTTATTCGATTTCAGAGGATTAAACAGTTGGATTCCTACATTCGATGTCTTTTGTAAATTTTTTTTTAGCTGGTTATTTGTATTTTCAGTGGTGTTATAACAGGAAGAAAAATAAATTTTAGAAAATTGGAATCTTTTATTTATATAAAAAAAATTGCTACTTTAAAGAACCCCGTGCACGAATATGATGTCAGAATAAAGGAATAAAACTTATACCACGTGACCTTTGAATTAAGTTATACTAAGGGATGGCTATCGAATTCGCGGACAGTTCTGCAAGATCTTATTTTAATTGTCATCATCTAAATCTTCAGTGGATTTCTCTTTCTCGAAATACTCTCCCTTGAACTTTACACATTTTCGCTACCGTCCTACCCACCCATTAAATGCTTCTTGCAAGCCTTTTTCGAAAGACTGCAAAGTGCTTCCGTTGTTGGACACAAAACGCTTGCCTTTCGTGATCACTGTCTGACATATTGATGGAGAAACCACTTCACACCAGAAAGTTTTATCACACCGGAATATGGCCGTCCTACTAAGACACTACCGTACCCTTCATTCATCTCTTTAGCTGTTTCTGATGCATTTAAGCTCCATCTGACACGATAAAGAATCACATATCGCTGTTCAATCTGTATGTCCGTCATGATACTAGCTTCAAAACGATCAGCAGTGACACGAAGCTAAAAAAAAATAAAACATTCACGCAACACTAGCTCGACAAGCTCATGGTCTGCTCAGTAGCGATTAGGGGAGAGCGCCTCTAGCGGCAGTTGTGGAAAGTTTGCGCGGTAAAAACAAAATTTTGCACCAGTCCGCGAATTAAATAATCACCCTTCGTACAATGAAATTGAGACAACTCGTACTGACCGCTTCATTTTCAGAGTTGGAAATGACCCCGATTCAACTTTCAATGTTTTAATAGTGGAAGCCAAAACACCTTTTAAATCTGCGGATAATTAATTCATTATGCGATTTTCCTGTACACAATACATTTCAGGAGATAACTTTTGACAGAACTTCATAAGTGGCCATCTATGGCTACTGAGGAAATTCTTCCAAGAATATATACGAAGTGGCTGAGAAATACGCGGATGCTTGCAATTTTCAGGGATTTGTGTATTATGACATCAATTATTAGCCACAATGCACTCACTGTGTCTAAAATTATCTTCGCGTTACGTTGATTCAGTTCTGTCCGTAATCATATGTCTGGGCCGGTAGTGGTTGTGGTTTGCAGGAGCCAGAGGCGTATTCGGGGGTGGGCAGAGGGGACATAGCCCACTTAACCAAAAATTTGAAATTAAAGAAACAGAACGCAGGAGGCGTTCTGAAAAAATACCTCAAAAGCTTGGTAGCCATGCTCCCCCCCCCCCCCTTACGATGATACGCCACTAGGAGCAACTATAGATAATTAGGTTGAGGATCCCAGCCCGTACGCTGTCACAGAAAAATGGACGCCTGCATTTTGACTGTGACGCTGATAATCCAGTTGACCTTAATTAAACGTAAATTTAATTATTTATATTAATCTTTTGTTTTATTTTATATTTGAAATAAATTTATTAAAATATTTAAACAATTTCTCTGTTCTGGTCTGATGAACTGACTTGTACTACAAATTTGAAACTTGCTACATGAACACAAAACTGTTCCTTGGAAATCATGAATGACATTAACATAGGAAAATTCTTTCATTAAAGAGATAGACAATCTTTTGTAGGAGGAACGTTAATTCACCCCCCCCCCCTTTTGTCTAATCTGCCCCTCATAGGAGTTAGCTTGCGTCAAAAGGGCTCTGTGAATGGAGTCATGTGACTACAAAACACGCAAAAGAAGAGGGGAAAAAAAAGTTAACTGGTATAAGGACGACCCCGAATATATTACTAAAGAATTTATTTGTATTCTACAGTAAACACCAATTTATTATACACGTGATTTGGCTCCGAAACTAGCGAATAATTGAAATATCCGGTTAAACTGGCATTCATCGAGGGAACTCAATTTTGGTCTACAATTTGAAAAACAAACCAAACTCCATGTGTCACATAAACCGGTTGGTAATTGAAGCAGGAGTGCATACTGTGAACTCCATCATCAACACTTTATACGGGAAGCTTGTTCATTATGTTTAATGCATTAACAGCTACCATTATTAATCCAAAACGAGCTCAATCCAATTCTAAAGCATCATTTGATTGTTTAACCCTTTTCCGCTAAAGGTTAAACAATATAAATTTTTTTAATTCATTATTCATGCACAATCAAAGTTTAACAGATGTTTCAAATTCAAGAAAATAATTTAGATTTAGTGATATGCTGGCCTCGTCCGAGACTGACTAACTCAGCCACGGTGTGAAAAAGCCCACAAGTTCTTGCGTGTATACGAGACTCGAATCAAGGCTTTTTCCACATAGTGTGGCAGAAGTTATTTTAACCACGGTGTTAACTGAGAGCTTTCGCAGAAGTGGGCTGTTTAGATGGAACAATATAAATACTGTCTGTACTCCTTTGGATTCATCCTTTGTTTATTTGCTCTCGTGGACATCACAGTTCATAGAATCGCCGTCCTCCTTACACCTGGTGGAAAAGACGAGTTCGATTGCCGTCGATGACGTGAGGAATGTTTATGGGCCTTTTTTTTACAACGTGACTGAGATAGTTGGTCTCAGGCGAGGGTAACGTGGATTTTACTCCCGGAAACTAGTTTTTCATTCAGCAAACAAAATCCACCACAGAACACGCCATTTACAGACAATATACCGGGTGATTATAAAATAAGTTTCCATATTCAGGAGACCCTAGTGTCAAAAGTTAAGAGATACTGCTGTGAAATTCGGTGGGTATGTCATTTAGGGTATGGGGAAACGATTTGTAGAAGAAAAATAGTTCAAATTTCCGTCACCGGTGGAGAAATTGGCACTGTAAACATGAGATGGAATACTTAACTCAGGATTATATTTTAATATCAGAACTTAGAAATGTACAGATATTGTTCTATGTGCTTTCATTTTGATTTCATTTTCATTTTGAGATGACATTCTGAAAACGGAGGACTGCATGCGAGACAACTTCGCGTAGCATCTCATTGGGGATGTTGGCTACATGCTGTTTGATGCTTCCTTTCAAATAGACAAGCGTCTGTGCCGCCACGGTAAACTGTCTTTCAGGTATCCCCATAGTCAGAAATCGGAGGAATTGAGATCTGGTGGGATTGGCCAGAACTGCGGAAAGTCTTGAGAAATGAAGCGATCAATTCCGAATGTTGAACGGAGCAGTTCCTTCACTTGTGAACTAATGTGGGGTGGGGCACCATCTTGCACGAACACTACGGTCTCCAAACATTGCCTTTCTTTCGGAGTGGGAATAATGTGATCTCTTAGAAGATTACTGGAATAAGTTGCCTTCATGGGTGGTTGAGGCCGACAGTTTGGGGAAATTCAAAGGTCATCTGGATAGTACTTTCGGGTAAGGGAAGCGCATAGGATGATAGGTTTAATTTCCTTGTTATTTATTTTTTATTTTATTTTTTTATTTATTAATTATTATTATTTAGTTATTTATTTATTTTTTGTTTTTATCATTGTTTTGTTCGGATTTTTTTTTTTTTTTTTTTTTTTGGCTGGTGCAGCATAAGCCATAGGCTTTCTTGCACCATGCGGCCGTTACTAATACTAATACTAAAGAGCGCAGTACTGTGCACTAGTTACCGTACACCTTATGAGGGGAGGGGGGCCATGAGGTGTAGCCTCTTCAAAGAAAAATGGTTCGATTATAAACTCTGTTGTGAATCTACACCATACTGTACCATATGGACTTTGTAGTGGTCTTTCATGCACAGCAGATGGACGAGAAGTTCCCCATATTCGAGAGTTTTTGCATTTACAGCCCCATGCAAGTGAAATGCGCCTCATCAGACCACAAGATCATTCGAACCCATGTATCGTTAAGTTCCATACGAGCCAGAAATCGTAAAGCAAGTCTATTCGTTGTTGCTGATCACAACACTTTAGTTCTTGCCCTACGTGAATCTTGTACAGGAAACGGTAAAATAATTGGAAGCACTTTACGTAAAGCAGACCAAGGAAGATTCAAGTCTCTTGACACCTCTGGCACTGGCACTACTGACTGGTAGTGTTTTGCATTCTGACCTGGAGGCCATTGCAACCACCACTTCATCCACTACCTCCATTCCGATACGTGGTCGTTCCCTGCCTGGAATTAGACCTAACTCCCCGGTCGCTTCAAATTTCTTTTATTAGTTTTCGAAGCCCCACTGACATCAAAGTGGAAGAGTACTAAAAGAGCACGTTCCTTTCTTGTAAGAGCCATAATGGTTATTGACGATGGCGTTGGAATTTTGCGTAAGCAGCGTGTCTTGAAATAAATGAAAACTTTTACATACGTGCAGCGCCGTTTTCACCTGGTGGCGGAAATTTGAACTAATTTTTTTTCTTCTACAAATCGTCCCCATACCCTAAATGACATACCGATCGATTTTAACAGCGCTAACTCTAACCGTTTTGACGGTTAGAGTGGACAGTATACATTATAGACCTAATTAGCTAATTTCGCTGTGGTATTTAAACATGCCAAAAATTAAATCTGTTACAAAACTTCGTATGGAATCGTGGATTGCCAATCACGGAAAACATTTTACTGATGCCGTTTTTTATATATAGGAAATGAGACGCAGAACCATCGCGTCTGTATTTACTTGCTTGTAAGGCCATCGAAAAGCTGAATTACTTTACAATTTTGTAAGGATTCTTTGCAGTTATTAGGGCCAGAATCGACCCATAGCGAGAGTCTGCATTTTTGTTAGTGACGCTGTTTCGTTAAAGCTGCGTCTGCGCAAGTTTTCTAGCCAAATATCTAAGTGTCATCTATGTTACTTGCACGACCCATGGCTTACAAAGGTTGGAAGAGGCAATTTGGGAGAGAATTTTGGTGAACTTGAACTTATTTCTTCTACTGTGTGTGTGTATACTGTATATTTTCAAAAGCGCCTTCGAGAGCAGCAACTTACAGAAATATGCTACCTACTCTTCTCCCACCTGATCCTGTTCCCACAAGATGAGGATCATGGTTACAAGTAGCATCGGTTTGTGCCTAATATTTTGATTCTTTGGATAGTACGCATTCAGTGGGTATTGATAGTTTTAAGGCAATGCTTTCTGATTCTTTGGCTAGAAAACATTTATCGTAGAACTAACCCCCATTTCAGCTGGTTATGTGAAGACTTTCTTGGAGTAGCGCAAATGGAGACATGGAAAAAGTTGAACTGCAAATTTCAACCGTGCCTGTAGGCATAAGAGAAGAAATAAGAAGAACATACAATAATGTTTTAGAAATAACCCAAGATTTCACATTTTAAGGAAAATAGATGAATTTATAGATGGGAAAGGAAATGAACTTCCATTTCAAAGTCGAAGCTTCAAAAGCTAACATTTTGAAATACAAACTAGTCATTTCTGTAGAAGGAAAGGTCATTTTCTGCGTATAAAATGATCCTGGACGATAAACGCCACAAATTTACAATGTACCACTTTGGTTCAATTAATTTTAATAAACGAGTAATAAATTTAAAAATTTTAAATATTTAATATATTTTGGTGCATATTTTAGTATATTGGCCTGTTTTTTAGTGCATATAATCCGATGTCTAGTAATGACAATGTTACTTCCTTGTTGTAATGATGTCACGTGATTGACTACGGATTTTCGCTTGCAATAATGATTATTGCTGCTAGCATATTTTTACCCGCGCAACTACAGCATATTTTTATGGTAATTTAATCTCGAAATAACTTAATATTTAGGCGTGACCAAATTCAAGTGGTTGAGAATGAGTACAGACATACTACTAAGACAACCCTTGAAATAACGTATATTTTAAGTTATTACGGGTTACCCGAGTGGTAGCTTAGATAAACAAGTGTAAGTGTGATTATGTGTGTTCTGTGGCCAGTTTATTCCTTTTCTTGACAAAAGTTTTCCTGCGAAATTCCTCGTTACCCAAGGACTGGTAGCGAGGAATTATGCGCAGGGATTATAAATTAAAGTTTTCACAATAATAAAAATCTGTTTTATGAGTATAAGAAACAATCAGGCGTATGAAATACTATATTACAACGAATAAAAGTAATTCAAATTCTAGGGTTTTTTTTTTTTTTTTTTGATTTGAATACCTTGTGTGATGATTCTCTGAGTATTCGAGAGATGGCGCCAAGTGTAAATGATGATATTATAATTAATACCCACATGGTGCAGAAGCCAAAAAAAAATTTCTGAGTTACCCAAGAGAGAGAGAAAACAAGAGTCAGAAGTAGAAGGGAATCGCCAAGAAAGAGAAAGCTCAGGACTCTGGATGTGCCAAGCCCATACTCATCAGAAGTGAGCTCGTGGGGTTATGTTATTGCCTTTGTGATTATTGAAAAACAAAGGCAATCATTTGTAACCACATAGCAACAGATCCGAATTGTACGAGATAGTGGTTATTTCAATACCACCATTCTAATTTCTTCAGTTTTAGTCTTCAATAGCACTGTTTGCAGAACCTTGAAATGATATCTAAGAGCACAAATGCAAGGTTAGTTGTGGGGAGGGGGGATGACAGTAGCGTAGCTACCCTTTTTCGGGCCCGGAGGCAACGAACGTGTTCGGGCCCCTACTTAATTAATGAAAATTGCAAAAAGAGGAGACAGTCAAAGACGCCGGGCCCTTAAGGGGGCCGGAGGCAATTGCCTTGTATGCCTACATGGTATAGCTACGCCACTGGGGGATGCTATTTAAGAAACGTTTCGGCGCCTCCTATATTGGGATCTGAATGCGTCACATCCAAGTGAACTTTTCCGTTTTACACGGCCTTCACTATATGGTGGGTAAAGAAGAATATGCTCCCTTCATTTTTGTTTATTAATCTATAATTTTGTCTCACATTTTTATTATTATTATATTTATATATATATATACACGTTTATTTCTTTTTTTTTCTTTTGTTTAGATATATTTTATTTTTATTATTATTATTTTGTTTAATATTTTTTATTTATTTTTTTTAATTTTATTTTTTTAACACCACGGGAACTCATTCTTTCTTCCTTTTCATTCCTTATTATTTTATTATTATTATTATTATTGTTGTTGTTTTATTTATTTATTATTATTAGTTTTTTTTTATTATTATTTTATTTTATTTATTTATTTTTTCTTCTCCTCCTCCTCTGGAGTGGGCCCCAGAGGAATCTGGCTCACCTTTTGGCAACATGAGGTGGGTCAGAGTTTCGAATTGAGGCAGTATGAGCACTATGGGACTGGCCCACCTTCCCTTGGTGTGGACGAGTACCCAGAATCTTATCTCCAGGTGACTGATGCTTCTGGGTAGCCAAGCGGCCAGACACAACAGAACACACACACAAACCTACGTCACTCACATATCTGGCCCATTTGTAGTGATACTATTCCTCACAGAGATACGAGGCAGAGTTGAACTGACGTTCTAGGAGCCGCCCTTTACAAAAACGCATGTCCACACAATGTTCTTCCCTTCAAGAAACCTCTGTACTGTATTATAAAAAATCTCAATGCTGGTTTCTAGTGGCGTTGCGAAAATGTACCAAGTCAGATGACAATGTCATACATTGAAAATCCTTCTTCCGTTGTACAAAGTGTTATCAAAAGAATAATATATAATAATAATAATTATTATTATATACATATATATACAGTATATCGAATATGTAAATCTGAATTTTTTACCGTTTTGAAATCTTTGCAATTCTAAAAATGAAATATGTTTTTACAGTCCTAACACACGATAGAACTGAATCTTGCTGATCCCTACGTATCGTTATTGTTGGGAGAGAAGCATGATATACAGGTGTTAGTTAAGTGGTGTTCCTATTGAGGATCCACTGAGAGCACTACTACCTTTGCGTATCTTCAGATTAAGTCTTTGAAGGCCTTGGGTGCAGTTCCACTCGAACCTTTTGTATTGATTACTGAGGTAATTTTTTTATTTTATTTTCATTCATTCTAATACAAGGTTAAACAACACTAAATCTGAATAATTCTCATTAAATCTCCACGTAAATTTTAAAGCCAAAAAAGTGATCGACTTTATTGAAACAAGCTGGAAAGAAAGCGTTAGAGAAAATATTCAATAACTCAACAACCATTTAGGGGCGAATTTTGATCGATTTCAAGTGCAAAGCAAGGAGCCAACAGCCTGTTATCAGCATCCACGTGATATCCTGGAAATGGCTTTTTTTGGTGATCATCGTGTTTAAAAAAAAGTGTACCACGGATATGTTAAAGATTGGGCTACAAGAGAACCACTTGTTCACGCCCCACTTTCTCTTCTGTAAGTTGCATTTTTTAGGAATTACACATACGGGGTGGGGGGGGGAGTTGTTCCAGAGACCAAAGTAGAGACCATTAATGGATGCCCACTGGGTAATGCGCATCTCCTGACGTTCCGTTTGGAACCACGCTATACTTTTTTATTGAAAGAAGTTAGTAGTAGACTAGTATACCGTGGATGGGTTTAGGGTAGGTGAGCTTCATCTTTGTTTCTGTTCTATGGTGGTCCCAAGACTCTCGTCCAAATCCACCTAGTATTATTGTCGAACATGTACTCTATGAATATTACAGGTGGCCTGAACATTATATTCAGGCCACCTCACCACCAAGAAGCAGTCACACCTGGGCAGCTGCTTCTTGGTGCCCTTCCGAGGCACGTTTTCCAACCTGGGTGTACTAAAACTCTTATTGTGCGAATTGGCACTAATCCCGCACTCACCTGAGGTAGTGCTATACAGGTGGGTGCCAACATCCCGCACCCAAGCTGCCCAAATCTGAATGCAGGGTAGGTGGCCAAGCTTTCCTGGAGATTGTGTAGAAAGGAATTGGAGTCTGGGTTCCCTATATAGAGCCCTCGTGGGTAGCACAGTTGGTAGAATCGTCGTCCTCCCCCACACCCGGTAGAAAAGACCTGAGTTCGCGTCGATGAGATGCGGAAATTTTTTTTGATCTTTTTACAACGAGTTAGTCAGTCTCAGACGAGAGTAGTATGGTTTTTTCTCCCGGAAACGCGGGTTTTTCGTCCAGAAAACAGAAAATCGACAACAGAACACGCACTTTATAGACAGCATATATCGAGCAATATGGCATTAGTCGCTAATGATCCTTAGCATTAGCTACATATGTTTTTTTTTTTTTAATCTGGAAGAAAAAGACCTTGCTATCTCGCCAGAGACTGTCTAACTTGCCACGAAAACAGACTAACAAGTGAAGTGAAAAAAGCCCATCATTTCCTCTTGATGGGATCCTGAGCCTTTTCCACTCGGTGTTACAAAGGACGGTGATTATAAACACTGTGCAACCCAAAGGACTAGTAATTTTGATTGATTAAAAATGATTCTTTGATTATTTTTAATTAATCAAAACGTACTTGCTGTAATATTATGCGTCCTGGCCCACTTTCATTTACCCTTGTAGAATAAAAATTACCTCTTTCAGTCTAACTTTCAGCATAAGGCTATTTGCTCCCTTTCAATATACCTGTATAATAAAAAAAACATTAAAAACTGATTCTTCTTAAGATGTTATTTCCCCTAAAGAAGTTCAGTTCAGGCCTGAAAATTTTTCTACGAGGTTCATGTACACTCATGACCAAAACATTATGGCCGGCACCTCTGTCTCTACGAGTGGGCGCATCTCACACCACCGAGGGGTGACGTCGCCGGACGGCGAGGCATATGTAGTGTTTGTCAGTTCGATTTTAGAAACGCATGCAATGGGAAAAGGGAAGGACCTGACGGAGCACTGTCGGCTATTCGAGGTTGCTGTAGCGAAGGTGTGGCGGGAATGGTGCGAAGAAGAACACACCACTACACAATGTGCCGGGTTGGAGAGATCAACATTGGTTGAATATCGAGGCGAACGGTGTTTGGTACATGCTGTCCGGGACAGCAGACGATTCTTCGATTAACTGTAGACTACAACCAGAGTGCACCATTCATTGGACGCTCTTGCATACATACCTACAGAGTAGGCGACCTGTTCGAGTGGTCATGTTGATTGACCGTCATCGACACCTCTGCCTGCAGTAGACACAACACCACCGTTCCTGGATATTGGAAGACTGAAAAAGAGTCACCTGCTTTGATGAATCACGGTTCCAGCTCCAGCATGCCGATGGACGGATGTGTATTCGACGGCGAGTGGGTGAACAGTTGCAACCAGACTGCATGGTTGGACGAAAACAGGCTGGTGACGGCAGTGTTTAGGATGTTTTCGTGGACGTTACTGGTCCTTTCATTCCCATTGAACACACCTTCATTGCCAGATCGTACCTCGGTATTGTTTCGGACCAAGTTTTGCCCTACATGGTCCCGTTTATCCAGATGCTACTGGAATACGTTCAACAACACCCGTGTCACAACACGTGCATTGTGCAGGACTGATTCGCGGCGGCGCCTCCGTAGCCAGGTGGGAAGGAGCAGCGGTGCGTAGCAGACGCTTCTTGATTAGACCGGGGTTCGAACCCGTCACCACCAAATACGGAGGATGCGGAAAGGTCAGGGAATGACCACTGCATATCCCGGAGCAGTATGGCCTTAGTTGCTAGTGCTCCTAAAAACCAAATAACAAACAAACAAACTGATTCGCGGATCATGTCCAGACATATTGCGTGCTCCCACGACATCAATCCCACCGAACGTTTGTGGAATGCGATGAAACGCAGTATTCGCCACCCTACGACCAACTTACACAAGACTTGACCAACAAACCATCCGAAGAACAGAACCCAACTTGATCCCTCACATCTCAAGTAGTCAACTGGTCTCCCCACTTGGTTGGGACAATACTAGCACTGCAATAAAAGACAGGGTCCACACATACCTTGACAAATTCCTCATCACTGATTCCTGGACCAACTTCTCCCGACCAGACGTGACACATCTCATCAAGCAAAGACCTACCATCGATCCCTGGACTTGACCATCATATCTTGGACTCCTGGTTTTGACCACCCCACTATTCGTTATTATGGACTACTGGACCAGCCTTCAGTCTGGATGCGACACACTCACCAAATGGAGTTCCAATGACGACACCTGGACTAGACCTTCCTGAACATGATCCATCCACCATAGCAGCACTCACACTGCTGGATTTCCACCAAGTGTCGGCCCCAACTGACTGGCCGTGCTAGCCAGTCAGTTGGGGCTGTACCTACCCTGCACTTGCGGGGTATCTCTCTTTCTCTCTCTCTCTCTCTCTTTTTTTTTTTTTTTGTTGTGGCTTCCTTCTTCTGTTTCCTTCCATCTGTCCTTTTACTCCCCCCCCCCCTATTTTTCTCTTACACAATGATTTTTTTTTTTTTTTTTTTGTGGCGAGGTGGTGTTTTTTTTTTTTTTTTTGTCCACCCCACTCCTCTCTGGTGGGGCACTGGGCATGCCACACTGTCATCAGGGGCCATCTTCCCTGTTGGCCCCCTTCTTCTGTTTCCTACCCTCCAGTCTTCTGCCCACCTCCCTTACTTTTCTCTTGCACAAGGTTTTTTTTTTTATATATATATATATATGTGTGTATATATATATATATATACATGCCCCACAGGTCTAAATCTAAATACATCAAAATTATTGCCGGACCTATTTGGCCCTAGAACAAGTTATCAGCGAACAACCCTACGCTCTGTTAAAATTACAACCGTTGCTCAAGAAACAGCGATCGTCTCATTCTCAAATCTGGTCCTAGCCACTGAAATCCCAGGAAAGTAGGTGGCAGGACCCGCCAGAGTACTCTAGCATCAGTGGTGCACCCGGTCAGCCTCCCTGAGGCATGGTGTGGTAACTTCGGGTCCCACTAGGGTCTCGGCGGCTAATAGACCGGAGGAACAAAGGGCACAACACAATATACAGCACATGACCCCCACATACTTCAAATCTCTGGCCCGATACAATGTATACTCGCGGAGATGGGAGATATCCCAGGGGCCGTTAGACACTAACATACCTTACACCTTACACCCTACGCTAGTGTCTCGCTCCGGGACACTTTCTGCATTCTCGTGGAGCCGATGCCACACCAGGTGCAAGCGTTTATCACGGCAAGAGGTAGCCAAACGTGCTATTAGGTAGGTGGTCATAATATTTTGGCTCACGAGTGTATATTTAAAAATTAAAACATTTCTCCCATCTCAATCACCGGCTATCCTTCTTACCACACTTGCAACATTTATGTGCCAAAATCAGAAAATTCCCTGCCTCAATTATCAGAATCTCCAGAAGCAACTGGGGTCTCTCTAAGCGTACCTTACAGTTATACTATAAAGCTGTTTTCTTACCTATCACCACCTATGCTGCAGGAGCGTGGTTACACCGAGCGACCAGTTGCAAAATCAAACAGAAGCTTAACTCCATCCAGAGAAGCATTATTCCTCATCTATAGAGGACTTGCCTACCACCTGAAGAAAAGAATCCCAACTGAAATACTGGATATTGAACTCAACCTGGATAGTGATACCAAACAGGAAAGAGCTCGTTGCTATAACGAGCTAATCAATTTATGGCAGACAAGATGGGACGAGACCACAAAAGGCGTTGTTACGAGAACATTTATACCGGATGTAAAGTGAAACCTGCAATGCAGTCAACAAGTGGTTCTCAATCAGCATGGAAACCTCCTTTCTGATCATTGGAGATGAATCCCTCAACCACAAACTCCACCAACTAGGTCTACTAAATACCAATCTCTGTTTCTGTGGGTCTGTAGAGAGTTGAGCACATCTACTCTTTGAATGTACTATCTACGAGGACCATAGACAACAACTCCAGGCAGCAATTCCGGGATTTTCTCCTGACCAAGTAGAACTCCTGGTACAATCCCAAAGGAACTTAGGTGCACTACAGCACTTTGCGGCAGAGGTATTCAAGCGTAGAAGGAGGATCATCCTAGAAGCTTCTGCAAATCTATAAATAATGGCCGATTGGCCTAATGCCGACTCACTACTTCTTTCGTCTTGCATGGGAAGAAATTAGTTCTTTGTTTTTTTTCTCTCTTTCTCTCTCTCATCTTGTGATCTGTTCTGGGTGGGAGATGTTGTTCCCGGACCTTGAGTAGCCCTAGCAATGTCTTGCTAGCCTTTTTCTATCCATCCCGTGTGGGATAATTAATATATATATATTAAAAAAAAAAAACCCTCTTCCTTTCTTTCTTTTTTTTTTTTTTTTTTTTTTTTTTTACCCATCATTCTGCTTGCTGACATCCTGGCCGACGCTCTATTCCTTTCCTTGACCATGTTGTGGGATTTAAATTTTTTATTATTTTTTTTTTTTTCGCGTTCTGACCTGTGCTGGGGCTCCCCAGACCAGGAAAGCTCCTCTCTCACACTATATGTTTATTTTTTTTATTTATTATTATTATTTTTTGTTTTGTTTTGTTTGCGTTGTTGTTCTAGCAATCCATCCTGGATTGGGACTTCCCTGGGCCGGGACAGTCCTTCTCTTTACTCCTTCCCTCTCTTCATCTTATACAAGTTTTTCTTTCCTCCCTGGGAACTCATTCCGCGGGGAGTAGGGCGTGCAGATAGTAGGGGAGGCCTTGCCCTCCTTCTGCTAGGGACGAGTACCTGGAGGAAGTCGTCCAGGTGATCACTGCTTCCAGATAGCCAAAAGGCCAAAACACAACATCACGCTACAGAACGCACACAGAAGCTCACAAACACAGTTTTTCTTTCCTATCACTTTCTCCCGTGAGGGATGAAAAAAAAAAATTTTTTTTTTCTTTCTCGCCTTCCTTTTCATCTATCTTCATTCAACATGGGAAAATCCTGTGTGGAATGAAAAAAAAAATTATTTATTTTATTTTATTTATTTATTTATTATTTTTTTTTTTAACAGGATACACATTGGCCTTCCCTTGACAGAGTCTGTAAAAACTGAACAGAGCAACGAGGCGGAGATGAACTTCTGTTCTAGGAGCCACCCATACAAAAACAAAAATAATAATAATAAAAAAAAAAAAAATCTCAAAGGTTTTCTCAATAGCGGAGTTCATTTTTGGGTAGAAAGCTGACAGTTCGCATAATGTGTTTACTTTATCAGCTGCCACTAGTTGTGTGATATGAAGCAACAAATATGCTAGCCATGTTCTACCTTCCTGTTGATTATAGCGTGTTCTTTTTATTGAAATAGTTTTACTAATCGTTTTACGTCCACTTACCCCGTGAAGGGTAGAAATGATCTTCGGCTGTTGAAAAGAAAAGGAAATGAGCCGTGGCTCATTTCTACCTTCATGGTGTATGTGGACGTAAAACGATTAATATGTCAAACTGATCTGCTCACTAGAACGTTCAATACCATGTCTGTTATTGCCCTCATATAAGAATATGAAGGTGCTATCAAAACGTGTGTAAATGTCAGCAGGAAAATAAATGGTCAGGCGCGCGGGTACATAAGTACACGTGCCTTGAGTGACCAGGGTTCAATCCCGTGACTGCTAAATACGGTGCTGTTTCTTGCATTCTGTCTATCTTGTGAACTCCTCTGACCGTTTGGTCGTCCCGGAGTATCAACGGAAAATTTATTTATTTATTTAAAATGGCGAGGAAATTAAGCAAAAAATCGCTAGACTTGTCATGGCAATCCTAATTTTTTCGACTTCATTGTCACTATAAATGAGTTTTGGGTGTTTCAGTACAACCCAGAGACAAAGCGTCAGTGGACTTCAAAACCAAGGCCCAAAACGTTTTGTTTACAGAAGTCCAGGATCAAGACTATGCTGATCATATTTTTCGACAAACGGTGTGATTCAATGGAATTTGTACTGGACGGGGAGAGAGTCAATGCCGCGTTCTACGTACAAATGCTTCAAAGACTATTGAAGCTCATTTCCTGAGTAAGGCCGCAGTTTCGAGAGAAAGGCAGCTGGTTCTTGTTGCAGGAAAATGCCTCCACCCATTTCCCACTTGTGAAAATATTCCTGACAAAATATGGCATTGTACAGCTCCAGCGGACTTCTTCCTCTTTCCCATGGTGAAAGCTGCTCTCAAAGGAAAGAGATTTCGGTATGTTAAAGACATAAAGAAAACCGTAACAGCCGAACTGAACGTCATCTTTTTGGACACTTTCGCTGACTCTTTTCAGAAACTTTTAGAACGGTGTAATAAGTGCATTCAGTAAGGTGCTGATTACTTTGAATGAAAATAAAACCATTTTTGAGCTCTTTCGCTTTGTGTTCTTTTTATTGAAATAGTCGGGAACTTTATTGTCACACCTCGTATCATTTTCCTGTTGAAAAAGAGAAAAGTGCTATTTAAAGTAGCCGAGTGGTCAGGCGAGAGGGTATATAAGTACAGGCGCTTTAAGTGATTGGAGTTAAAGCCTGTGACTGCTAAATACTGGCGATCCTGAAGTAGTGGTTTGGTTATAAATACGGTGCTGTTTCTTGTATTCTTTTGATCTTATGAACTCCTCTGACCGTGTGGTCATTCAGGAGTATAAACAGAAAATTTATTTATTTATTACAGAAAGAAAAAAAACAAAAGAGTTTTTCTTGAATAATATAAGCTTTTGTTTCTAAACCTAAATTAGAAGAAGAACCTGTTATCGTGCACCAGATTCATGGAGCATCACAATAACTTAGAGAAGTAGGCCTACTGGGCTATTTATTTTCTGCAAAATACGAGTTGAAGTGATTTTTACAGCTGAAACCTGTCCCGATGAGTGAGAAAAAATAACAACTGTGTCAAAGAACTTCAAATTTTCCAGTAATGTTACCGTAGAAATTTCTGCATAGAAACGCTTCAGACTATCCGGATACGTTTTAAAATATATTAGTTCCAGTACGCTCGTTCTACAACCGCGGAAGTTTACCTCTTCAGTTTGAAGGATAAAATCAGATCGTGGCGATCCTGAAGTAGTGGTTTGGTTATAAATAGTCATTGCCTTTTCGCTAAATAGATCTTCGGAGATTAAGGTTAGGCACGACTACTTCTAGTGCCTTTGTATTCATTCCTCTGCCCTTTCGCTTTACATGCATTAAAAGGTCGTTCATGATATATAAGGGGAGAAAAAAAAAATCGCAAGCAAAACTAGTAAAATCAGGAGCTAGTACTTCCCGTACAATCATGTAATTACGACTCACTTTCCCACATAACCTGTTTCTCTGGCAGAGTCGAAGAGAATCGCGAGCTGTTGCAATGACTGCCCGAAGCCAAGCGGTAATGGTGCAACTTTGTACACTCTCATCGCGGAAGTTGGGGAATTAATTTGTTCGGCTACATTTCTTGTGGTTACCAACAAACTATTCGGTTGGGGATGGGGGGGGGGGGTATTATGTCGTCTCTGGTGAATAACCGCAAAAAAAAAAAAAAAAAAAAGAAAAAAGAAAAGAAAAGAAAAATTCGACAACTCCTCTTCAACACACGCAAACTAGAGCAGTTCGAATATTATCTGTCTATCACTAGTTCTGTAAAGTTGCTCAACATGAATGTTCTTTCTCTCTCCCATTGGTAACTGCTGCCATACTATCTGATGCACGCAACTAAGAAGCACAGACCAAGCCTTTCTGCGGTGATTTAAAAATAAAAAGAATCTCTACCCTATAGTTTAAATACCCACTCATAACTGCCACCTTCTTCAAGGAAGTGTTGGCAAAAGCAGCAAACAGTTTTTCCTTCCTTTTACTCAATATTAATTGCTCAGCAGTCATCTGGAAATGTATTCCCTGCTGTCAAATTAATGGTAATCAACTGAAGCATTTTAGCGATATCCCATTAAGTTCCCATTCCGATGTTATTACTAAAAGAAATTAACGTGATCTCTCAATTTATCCAAAAAATAATTGTGCATTAATATTTTTAGTTATAGTTTGTTTTTCTGGAAATATAGTTTCAAGTTATTTCTTTCATTCATTTATTAAATATTTTTACGTTATTTTATGTGATCGTTTGGTATTCCAAATCTCTGCCATTACAGGTGGCGTGACGTTATTGTCATGGTTAGTTGCTAAGATACCGTTTCTAGAAATATGCATTGTCACGACAGCCTCTTACATGTGTTGAAAAACAGTCAAGATATTAATAAGTTATTTGTGAATAAAATTATATTTCTTCGTATTTCAACACCAGGGGGAACACGTGTCGATAGCAGCCGAAGAAGAGTTTCGATAATTATTATGGTCTAGAACTACTTATCTGCAAATTTTGCTTTGAAAATTAAGTTAAGTATACAGTAGATAGAAATCTTGTTTTGGATTACTTGTTGTGCATATGTACTATGTGTACAGTACTACACGGAAATAAATTACATTATCGTATTGGTTATGATTGCTTCTTGTTTATATTAAAGAGTCAGAATGAGGTAAGGCCTATTTACAATTCATAAGTTGTTTTGTATTTGTCTTTACATACGAAAGTTGATAAATACTAGTCAAAATTAATTTTAATAATTTAAATTTCGTTAAATATTTTAGTTATTTTTTGAACCAGCAACGGCGGCTTGTTATTATGTAGTATAGTGACAGTTTATTATAATGTGCTAAAAAAAATAAATAAATGAATAGCCAAGACTTTTTTTACAAGTGTTTTTTTAACATCCTTTTGTGCTAGCATCAGAAAAGCAGTCTGGGGTGTTAGGTGAGCAACGAAACGTATGGTTGAAAAAAAAAAGGGGGGGGGGGCTCTTATCTGATTCTTGTATTGTTCTGTATAAGTTACATTTAGAAGTTTCGTGGTGCAGCAGGATCAGTCCAAAAGTATCCGAAAGTGGTGTTTGTGCAGAGTAATTGGGGGAAGGGGGGATTACTCTACTAGGATCGTTCAAAACGTTTGTATTTTGACTATTTAAGGAATAGATAATACCCATTTATTTCGTAACCCCCCATCATAATAATAAACATAAATTAAAGAACTACAATATTGGTTTTAAGATTTATGTGCAATGAATATAGAATTTTAGATCGTACCAAATTTTATGGTTTATATTACCTTTTTATAAAGATGTTTGCATGACGGTTATCAGCAGAGGATCAGATTTTTTCCTTTTGTTTGCAGTGCTGCTGTTAGAAATGCTCCATTTGAACTCATTAAAATTGGCCCTGTTTACCGGATCAGGATTCCCCAGTAACTTATGCTTATTCTAAAACCTGACTTAACACATTAGATGAGACTTTTAAAGCTGTTTGGCCCAGTTTATCTGATTCTAAATAAGAAATGACTGTATAGTCACGTGATAATTATAACCAGTCAAGGACCAAAGCATTTTCGTAAGAGATGATTGAAGTACAGGCATTGATGTATTCACGTGATCAATTTAAATGGCCACATAGCGAGGTATTTTCTGTACGATTTTAAATACCTATATACTTTTTGAAAATCTGGCTTATTTTTCTTACTGATAGAAACGTTATAGCAAACAAACTAAAAGATGTTCAGATATTTGAATAAAAGTTTTTCTTACAAGGATCCTTACTAACATAAAGTTGAAATCATCCCTTGATTTTTTTTTACATAATGTAAAGAGAAGATAAGACGAAAAAAAAAAAAAGTACGAAAAAAAAAGAAAAAAGAAAAAAAAAATTAGGCAGAAACAAATTATAAGCCACAGAAGCAAAAAAAAAATTGCAAAATTTTAATGAAAAACATGTATGAAAAGCGGTTAGGGCAGGAGAGCAATAGTACACGCGTTTGAATTTACCGTGATTCAAGTTTATGTAATTGCTACATACGGTATTGACTGTATAATTGATAAAATGATTAGTTGTAAACTCCTCTGACTTAATGGTCGCGCAGAGTATAAACAGAACTTTTTTTTTTTTTCTGTGCTGTGAAACAGTTCTTTATCAGTAGCTGTCATTTTGTATAGGTAGTCTCCGACTTCACTTAATATCGAAAAGAAGGGAAAAAAAAGGAATTTGGGGAAAAGTATTGCACTTCACACCCTAAATAAAACGTTGTTCCACTGGAGGGATATATTACGATTTAAAATTACATTTTCAACAAACAGCAATATATTTCTTCGTGGGATTATATATTTCTTCGTGGGATCTTACTATTATTAACTATTATTATTTATTTTTTTTTATTTAAAGTGCAAATACCAAGGGAACTCGTGGTAAGTGCCTTCACCGTATGGGATCGATGTACTTAGGAAGCAATGTGCTGACTGAGGATATTCTCTTGTCAGTAAGTTTTAAGTGCATCAGTGACTTATAGGCCATATTGCGCCGTATATATTATGTCTGTAAATTTCGTGTGTTCTGTATTTGATTTGTCTGTTTGCTATCTCTCTCTCTCTCTCTCTCTCTCTCTCTCTCTATATATATATATATATATATATATATATATATATATATTTAACAAAAAAAATAGATAAAAAATATTTATTTTTTTTTGTTATATGAATATCAGTGCCAAAGGCCTTGGTTACAGTTGCCATTTTCGAAATATATATTTTGAGCACTGTTTCATCAATTAGTTCGACTATTGCCAATCTAAAGACATCTTCAAAATCCATTTGATCCTTAACAATGTCCCTGATCATCCTCTAAAGTTGGATGAATGGCATCTTGATATCAAAGTTGTGTTTCTGCTAACAAACAGAACTTCATTGCTGCAATCAATGGATCAGAGCTATAACTGCCTTCAAGGCGTACTATCTACGCAGTACATTTGCTGAAACTATTCGAGCTATAGGCAGGGATGGTAAGACCTTGAAGAATTCTTGGAAGGTGTACAACATAAAAAAAAAAAATTGCGGTAACTTGTGATGAGATCTACCAACTAATATGAATGGTGTTTGGAAGAACCTGTGTCTTAACAGCTTTCAAGGGTTCCAGGATACAGATACGGTAGAGATCACTGAAGTCATCGATCTTTGCTCGTTGGACCTTGAGTATGATGCTGAAGAGGAGTTAATAGAGCTTGGAGGCGCAGCAGGTTTTAGAAGAGAGCCAGGATGATGAAGAAGTGCAACAAGTAAAGCAATTTGCAACGAGGGAAATGGCTGATGCATTCAAGTATGTAAAAAATGTTGGACGACCACCAAAATCTATATCTTTTCAGCAAAATTTTGGAATATATCTTTGCGGCTTATGACAACTTACTTAACTAGGTCATCTGAAGTAATAATTAAAATTATATACTGTACATGGGACAGTAAAAGCCTCATTAATAATGCATCAGTCTAATATTTTGAAACAAATCATCGGGAGTTGTCTTGGCTTTGCAGTTCAAATAAACAGCACCGATTCAGTGGTGCGTTTATAATAATTGAAGCTTTTAGGCGCCGAAAGATTTTGGAAACCCTACTGCTATAAATTTTTCTATATTTGAATGTATAGTTTAACTTTTGTGGCCTCCAAATATTGGGGGCCACAAAAGTTAAAATAGTACGCGCCTATGTGTAAATGCGCCACTCCACCGAAACAGAAAGATTGAGCGATTCTTTTTACTCATAATCCACATGTAATTAGTGGATCTGTTTTTTTATTGCATCCCAATGAAAGACTGTCTCCAACTTCCCCAGCCATTAAGAACTTGGAGAAAAATAAATACAGTTGTCTTGTGCAGCCTTTATCTTATTTCAAGGCATGGCAGATAAGGATGAAGGGGTGGGGGAAGGTTATTAGCATATGTAATAGTTGGCTCGTGCAGTTGAAGGTAATCAAGTTTTAGTGTATGCCTCAATATTGCCACTCATAAGTCGCTTGCAGGCTAAATATCAAAAGGATACAGTGGACCATTTAAGATCATCAAGTTTATGAAAATGTGTCACTAAAAGTAAACGAAAGACTAATACTAGCAGATTGAAAATTTAGGGAAGCAGGCATTGCATACGAGCTGCATTATAAAAGTTACTAGGGTAAAGTAAAGGCTTCTTCGGGAATTTTTTATGCAATCAGTTTTACCCATATCTGTCAATCGATTATCTCTGGTTGTCCTTACGATGTCATACGTAATCTGTTTACTTCTCTCCAAGTTTCTAGGACATCAGGGCCAAACGACTTCCGGTTTTTGTATCTCTTTCCTTTATCTACGTTCCCGTTCTCTAAACAAGAATTTAAATTCTTGTTATCATAATCTTTGATGGGAAGCGTGCTGTGTACATCCGGGTGTCTTGTTGCTCTTCGAGAAATTGAAAATGACCTTGAGAATGTTAGGAAACTTTCCACCTACAAAAGTTGACGAAGTTCCACCTTGGGTAAACCCATCCCCGACGGTACCTGGTGTGGTTAATATGCAAACTACGATGGGTGTGAGGAATTTAAACTTTGAACGAGGGGTTCGCAACGTGGGAGCGACCACCCTAGAATATTCAGCATTTTTACGGTAGGTGTCGCTAGTCTCTCGTGTACGCCTTGCTGCCTATCGACGTCTCTTGAAGTTTAAAAAAAGATGGAATGCTGTCACCCAAACGGAGCAAAACGGGAATTATTTGTAGAAGCAACATCCATCTGTAGAAGCCACACCTCCAATCCACCCAGCAGCGATTCTATGACGTCATTCCAGCTTCCGCAAACAACTTTGACAGGTCAACTTCTTCCTCTGTGTTCTTCCCCAGCGAGGTCAACCGACTAGGCAGGTTTGTGGATGCCGTCGCATCTTTGCGAAGATACCATACGTTTTACGCAAGGCTGCCGGACCATGTAAGAGAGATGCGCATGGACAGAGAGAGACATGGTGGGAAGCAACAGGCAACACTTGACTGAGTACCACAACGACCAGGAAACTAATTTTAGGCTGGCATGGCGGGATAATGAACAGTTGTGTAATTATCTGTTTCTGCCTTCACATTAGATGCTGTATAAGGTTTTTGTACTGTCCGGGTACATTTTAGATTGCTCTCAACGAAACGTTAATTGGAAGTCGCACGGAGCGACCTTTGCTTACGCATTGGGCTGTGGAGATGAGTGCTGGCCTCCAGTTCGGAGCTTGTGAAACTTTTATATGGCAGAAAATTGCGATCATTTAAGTTTAGAATGCGTAATTTAAAATCTTTTAGCTCTTTCCTGCATTATCACCTTTTCAAGCACCCAAGGAGTTGTCAATCATACCGGATTGCAATTTATTGGTTGGTGACTTCCGTCACTCATTATGCTACTGAGAAGCTCATGGTCAGTAAGCACTTAGCATGACAGATAGCTTTTATTTATTTATTATTATTTTTTTTTTTTCGTTAAGCTTCGCATTTTCTGAGTATTTTTTGCTGCTGTCCAACAAATGTATTTTATAAATATACGAATATGAATTTATATCAAAATGTATGTGATTCGTTGATTGGTTGTTATACGGTTTTTAGGTGCATCAGCTGCTTAGGTTATATGGTTATATTGGGCCGTATATAATACGTCTGTAAATTAGCATTAGAATTAGCAAAGGCATATGATGCAAGAAGGCAAGCTTATGCAGCATCAGCCAAAAAAAAAAAACCTCATATCACCCATCCACTCGCTCCAAATGTTTGACTAGTTCTGCCTTGTCTATTCTACAATTGTCTTTCCTCAATTTGGATATGCCTTCTCAGGCGATTATTCTGAGCAAGAGGAAGAATCCCATCAGCATTGAGCATGCCCAAACCATTCAAGGCCTTATACAACTCAATCAGATCACCTCGCAGGTGCCTAGTTTCCAGACACTGTAATTTGCAAAATTTAAGTCTTTCTTCGTAAGAGCAACCCTTTGTTCCATTCACTAATCTTGTTGCCCTTCTCTGTACTCGTTCCAGCAGCTCTGCATCCTTCTTAAAATGAGGCCTCCAGACCTGTATACAGTACTCAAGGTGTGCCACACCATTGCCTTATACAAGGGGATAATCACCTTCTTATTCCTGTTAGAAAAATTCATGTATATCATTGACAAGACCCCATCAGCTACTCTTGCAGACAGTCTGCACTGCTTAAAAAACTTCATATCTGCCTGCACATTTACTCCGAGGTCCTTTTCGTTCTCTACCACCGTCAGTGTAGTACTACACAGTTGATACGTTACTCTGTGGTTTCTGCTTCCCATATGCTCTACTTTACTTTTGTCAATGTTAAACTTCAGTTACTACCCCTCAGCCCATATGCTCAACTTTTCTAGATCCTGTTTCAGTAGCATACTGTCATTAGTGCCATTAACAACCCTTCCAACCTTCGTATCGTCTGCAAACTTAGACATTAAGCCTGATATATCATCATCAATATTATTAATAAATACAGAAAACAACAATGGATCCAACACTGAACTCTGGGGGACTCCACTAATAACATTAGTCCACGAAGAGCAGTGTCCATTGATTACCGCAGTATTCGTTGTTGTTTGTTGGTTATTAGGAGCATTAGCAACTAAGGCCATATTGCTCCGGGAATATGCAGTGGTCATTCCCTGACCTTTTCGAATCCTCAGTATTTGGTGGTGACGGGCTCGAACCCCGGTCTAATCAAGAAGCGTGTGCTACGCACCGCTGCTCCTTCCCACCTGGCTACGGAGGCGCCTTTACCGCAGTAATTTGCTTCCAATGCCACACTGCTCCCATTTGTGCAACAGTCTTCCATGTGCAACTGTATCAAAAGCCTTTCTAAGATCCAAAAATATGATATCAAAATTATTCTTTGCATCCAGTTCCTTTATGACCATATCATAGTATCCAATCAAATTGGTCAGACAGGACGCCCTCTTAACAAACCCATGCTGTGTCTGAATTATTACTGCAGTCTTGTCTAGATGATCCTGCAATGCATCTTTAACCAGTGACTCCATTATTTTACCTGGAACATAAGTTAAACTAACTGGTCTGTCATTACTCGTGTCACCCTTCGATCCCCCCTTTGTGAATTGGGGTCACATTTGCGCAACTACAGTCTATGGGCACCTCCCCTAAGTCCAAGGATGCTCTCATAATTATGGCTAAGGGTTTGCTTACTTCCTTTGCTGCCTCCTTTAATATAACTGGATAGATCGCATGCACTCCAGGTGCCTTTCTTATGTTTATCTTCAACAATTTCTCCTCCATTTTGCTCTCAGTTATTACAAAATCATCTAGCTTACTGCCAGAGTTTAATACACCTCTGGCATTCCCCTCCCTGAATAACTCCTCGTGTGTGAATGTAGATGCAAATTACTTAATAAGTTTGTTAGCTACCTGAGCACATCACCATCGTCGTGAAAGACAATTTCTCGTATAAAGCTGGAAATTGTGTTGTATTTCTCCTTTAATGTATTAGCGAGCTCCACATACGAAGTGGGGGTGGCTGTCTTGACCTTTTCCTAATTCTGCGTTTCATTTTATCCTATAGATGCTCAGTTGGGTTGAGCTCTGTGCTGGCTACTGTGTTGTTCCGATGTTATTTTCTCCAAACCTCGTGTTCACAATCCTTACTTTGCGACATGGAGTGTTGTTGTTTGGTAAGTGCAAGGTCCGCTTCAATAAAAGTTTCATAATATAGGGAAGCACACAGAATTTTCCAGAACACCATTATAGGATGCATCATTCATGTTCCATGCATTGCGATCAATGTACTTAGTCCCCACTACGAGAAACATTCCCAGACTATGACTCCTTCCCATCTTCACAATTGGAACAACACACTCCAGTCATCCTCTTTATCTAAACCTATTAATCGGACTGGAGGAGCGTATAGTGTCACTAATTGCACCACAGCATCGATATTTATTTAACTTAGCGTAGTTAGTTCGGTATCGCAAACACGTTAAATTTGGTAGTTTATGGTTGGTCTTTGATTCCCTCTATTGGAAACTTCCATAAGAAGTCGTGAACAAAATAGTTTGCACCTACTGAGCAGCGTGAGTTTTTTGTGAAAACGTTTTACAAACTTACGATTTGGATGCAGCGCAAATTTCGATTAAGACTTAACAGTTGAGAGTGGGTAAGCAGATAAATTTAAAATATTTGAAGAGGCTCCTTGCTGTGTGTATGCCAATTAAAAGGGAGTTAGCAACAAAGAAGTGTGAGAACGCTAGAAAATACTGCCCGTATACAGGAAGCAGTTAGTCATAGTCATGGAAAGTTGTAAAACAGGCTCTCTCAATAACTTGGTTTAAAACAAACATTAACTTTACAAAATTTCCTTACAAAATTCATGTACTGCTATCTCTGACTTATGATGGCATAGAGAGGCGACTCCACTTGAGTGTCGTCTATTTCGGCGATTTTCGGACTACAGTCTAATAGCCGTTCATGACATTTTGGTTCGTCGATGAGGAAAGTGCACACCTAAATTACTATCAGGAAACAATATATATGTACATGGTTGGGCTGAGGTGTAGGAACAATTTTTTAAGACACCACAGGGAATTCTATGCACTACCTGCAAAGTTCTTCAAGACCACTCTTTCACACCTTCATTGGAGTCAATTTGCACTAAACAAGATGGAGCAAGACCACATACAGGAAATGCGGTTCTTGATTTTCTTGGCGATCATTTTCATGATACAGGTCATCTTGAATGCCATGAAGTTGGAGAGTCCTGGTCATCACCGGTGTATATTCTTTGGACGTTTTCTCTGAACCTCAGGTTTCGTGGAAAACAACCTTGATGTCCTCGCTTGATAACGACTAACTCGGCCACGGAGTGGAAAAACAACCATAAAAGTTTACTCGCGTCATTTACGGGATTCGAACCCGGGCCTTTTCCTCTCTGTGCGGGGAGGACGGTGATTATAACCACTGTACTACGCGCGAAGACAGATTTATAAGCGACGGCAATGTGTACAGAAAAAATAAACTTTGGATTGCAGACTTAAAACTGAAATTACAGCTGCTTGGAAGAGTATTATTCAAGAAACCACTAGCTGCAGTTAGGAAAAATTTCCAGAGACGTCTGCAAATGCTATTGAATGTACTGGGATCCCGAAGACCGACTGAAAAGGCCACAAATATCTGTGGAGAGGATTCGAGCCCAGGTCTATCCGAAAATTAATTTTCTTTATTTATTCCAGTAATTGAGTTTTATACAGTAATAAAAATAAAGTAAAACGCTAAGAAAAATTTAAACGTACCCATCACAAAGGCTGCTGAATCCTAAATTTATAGGTACACCAAAACAAAAAGATATGCTGGTCACCATAATTGTGGAATAAGCAATCTTGCTATATTTGATATACATCAACATCATATTTTAACTCTAAGTGTTCCCTGAACCTAACGGTTCTTCCAGGCTATAATTAAATTTAAAAAATTCATTGACCTGCTTCGCCTTTGTCGCTACCCAAAAATATTCAGGCTTAAACAACCAAGTTACCCTACCAGACACGTGGCGGTGGATCGCTATTATCTATTTCTCTCAGAGTAAATTCTTTTGTTTTAAGCCTAAAAAATGTATAAATAAAAACAATTCTAAAAGCTTGTATTCGTACACTATTTACACTCTCTGTATATTTGATATAAAACTTACAAAAACCTGTTTTTTTTTTTTTTTTCTCCTTGTTTCTGCATTTTGTATTTGCATCGTTTCCTGGAGGGCTGCATAGTGGATAGCGCTACTTGCTCTCTTACACCATGTAAAGGACCGGGATTGGGTCGATTCTGAACGCTGAAATTGAAAAAGTACTTCCAGCTAGGAAGGAAGGAATCTTTGTGGATCTTTTTCATTTAAGGATATTAAAGTCAGTCAAATGAAAAATTTAACGTAGTAAACTAATAAACACAAAAAAATTATATATAGAGAGTATATAATAATTTTATTCTTTATATAGAGGCACTAAGTAAACATCAATTATAGGTCACCACAAAATTAAAAAGATACTGTACACCTTTTTATAATGAAATAAACTTATAAATTTAAAAAAAAATAAAGTTTAAGTAACTTAAACCCAAATTATATGGCACCCCTGGAATGCTGTTGCGGCACCCCGGTTGAAAACCACTGCTGTAGCATATAAGCGACGCGCGACATCGTAAAGTTCAGTAAGGGCTATCCTTCCATGATGACGCTCCCAAACGCTGCTATTTCTAGTGGGTAAGACAGGTTAGGTGATGAAGTTTGGTGGGGAAATTACCGCACGTGTTACATAGCTAAGTGTATCCTTGCAGTCATGCACGATATTACCATATTACAGACAGTCTGAGGACATCCTGGCCACTCAAGCAGCAAATGCTTGTAGTGACCGCCTTCCAAAAAGTGTTGTCACCGAAGGCTAACAAACGCATTAGTCCGTGAACTGTGTGAACGATAGAAGCAAATGACCTGCTCGTCCCATTTCAGTCCGTGGAATCTCAGATACGCTCTTCTTCTTTGCTGTTAAGTCTAAGTCCTTAAACAAGCGGAATTAACAAGGAGAAAAAAAAAAAAAAAAAAAAAAACCACGATTGATTGCTTAAGGATTCAACGAGGAAGAACTTCAATAGCCCTTCACGTTTGGTTAAAATACGAGGCTAATATTTCTTCAAATATACCATCTCGCCAAAAAAATAGATTGTTGTATTATACATCGTTGTAATCTGATAACCCAGATTTCTGCTTGGTGTATTTGTAATTCCGGGAATCAATCGTGACACTGTTTCAGAGAGCAATGCTAATTTGCCATTATTGAGCTTAAAATCGATGTATGTTGAATTTCCACAGCTTGGATTATGAAAAGCACTTCAGACATTATAATTTAATGCATCTGAACGAACTAATGATGTACTTTAGGTATTACTCCGGTATTAATATAAGATATTAAAGGTAGGATTAGATAAAAAAAATGGTCATATTAGGGTTAGCGTAGAATAAACTCATCCAGCAATATATAGGTAGGGTGTCTACAAATTGGACGTGTTCTTTGGCTTGTTTTGCTGGGAGAAAAATATGAATTTCTAGAAGAAAAAAGAAAAATCCGCTGTCCCTGCTTGAGACCGATTAACACTGCCACAGCGTGTAAACAAATCCCACATTCGAACCTAGGCCTTTTCCAGCTGGTGTGGGAAGACAGTAATCAAAACCTCTGTGTTACGCATTGGACTAACTGTTGGATAAGATTAGCATTCATTTTTATGCTCAGTCATAGATATTTTTGTCCAGTAATTAACATATGTAAAATTGCACAAATAAATAAATTGTGCAACTTGAATTAATTTCATTTCTTTTATAATTTTCTTTTGATTTTATTTATTTATCGTTTTTTTATGGTAATCCCAAACACGAAAGACAACTGGAACCCATATTACTTTAGTACTGTGTGTGTGTGGGTTGCAGGTTGAGAGGACGTGAGTATTTTTTGGCACTGGACTTAAATTTTTGTAGATTCTACTTTGTAGGAAATATATGTGAAGGAAGGTTATTCTAACGATCGGAAGCAGAAGAGATAAATGAGGAAGATAAAAAATTTAATTCTGTGAATTTGAACCGTGAATGGATGTTGATTAGTTGAGGAACGTTTTCGGACTGGTTTAGAAGAAAGGGGTGGAATTACGGATGCTAATTCGGAAGATATCATTGGAAATATTGCCTTCACTTGTAGCACAGTTATTAATTACGGTCCTTCCCACACTTGGTGAAAAAGACCGGAGTTCGAATTCGGTCAATAATTTTGAGGAATTTTTATGGGCCTTTTTCACATCATGACTGAGTGAGTCGGTCTCAGGCGTGGGTTGTATGGTTTTCACCCCGGAAACTCGGGTTTATTGTCTAGCAGACAGGCAAATCGACCACAGAACACATGCAATTTTTATTACTATGGCGCAGCCATTTATGCTGCAATGTGTTCTAACTCGTTGATGCGCCTTAAACAACAACAGGACTTTAGTAACAACATTTAACATTCTTGTTTTGTCTACAAATCGGAGCGTTGTTGAAATTGAGCACGGGGTCAGTAGACTCATAGACCATTTTAAGCGTTCTTATTACTGTGGTGACTGAAAAATTAAAAATAGCTCATGTGCAGATGATATCAAACTTTTAAGGAGGATATCGTCATCTGACAACAGCACCCAAACGACTGCATCCATCAGTGTCAGAGCCGCCGGACTCGCCTGTTATCTCCTCCAATTCAAGCTCAGAATCAACCTGATTAAATTAGTTGTAATTGTGGTCTCTTTCAAACCTATATCGACGGAGATCCAATCATCCCTGTATGGCAGGACAAATCCATTTAAAAAAAAAAAAAAAAACTCGCATTTAGGAACTGTGTTTTCATTCTAAGCTGAGCTTTAGACATCACATTCTTGGCAAAACATGTCTCACAAGCTGGCAAATAAAGCAACACCCATCTGCTCCTATGATTTAAATATCACTACAAATTACGCACTGTTGTGTACAGCAAGGAGCCGAAGTTTCGATGTTGGCAGCTAACACAAATATAAAAAGGATTTTCACATCAGCATTCTGTCTTCTTGCAGTTTTCGACAAACATCATCTCAAGTTGCAACAACAGTTACACGGCATCCATAGTTAAGATTAAACTTCAATCAACCCGAAATGAAGGACAAAGGATTATGCTCTGGGCAATGAAGATGGTTATCAGTGAAATATCAGCTGCATACTTCTCAGATCTTTGCTTCTGACGAATTCTACCTCCGTCCCTTCAATCTTCTCCTTGATTACAAGCATTTCTCGTCTCCCTCTCTCTCTCTCTGAAATATCTAATAATATAAGATTTTATTTCTGTATTTGCGTGATGTGAAACTCCAATCATAGGCTATACAGTTCAGGGCCGATTTCAAATATTTGTAATTACTGTGCTCTGTTTATCTTTCATGGCCACATTAAATGTCACTGCAGAAGTTCATCCTGTAAAGAACTGACTCTGTTCTCACTGGATGACCAAAAAAAAAAGGAAAGGTATTATGATAGACGAATCTGTGACTGGGAAATCTTGTCCACAATGGATTCTCAGTAAGCGCGCATGCACATACACACGTGGGTAAAAATATTTAAGAACTCATTATTGCGTCAAGGAAGTGAATGGTACTAACAGGAACATGGATTCTTTTTAATCTGCCATCCACACTCTGTCAATCTATCCCATGTAAGCTATAACTTGGCAGTATGAAAGGTGAGCGCTCCTGGTATGTCAGAGTGGTGCATGACGGACATTGTGGACCCGTTTGATGTATTTTTTCATGCGCACTTTAACTGGTTGGGAAAATGCCCCCGAGGTGGAAGGAGAGGTTAACAAACTTCACGCTCAGAAAGACAAAGTCAAGCCGTTAGCAGAGGTTAGACGAAGAATAAGCGTCTTCTAATGAAAAAAAAAAAAGACTGTACCAGAGAGTGAAAGAGTAGTTTTAATTTGATTTGGCACATTCACTTTTTTGTACCCTACTTTCTTAATGAGGATCAGTAGACCTACACGCACAGAAAAAGCCTGTGATGTTCGAGGGGTCAAACTGAAGATACCTTCTAGAATGACAAATCACCGTTTCAGATATCATTAAAGAAGATAAGACGAGTAGAATCAGAACAGAATTACAGTAATTATCAGGAATGGAGCTTCGTTGTTGCGGTATATCATCAAGTGACCCAATTTCGGGATGAGGGCCTCACTTTCATCAAATCCATCTATAGAATGGTTGTCAGAGAACCCTAAAATCCAATAAGTATTTTTAATTGAATGTTCGCGCTTCACAACTTAATAGCTGCATTTTGTTGTTTTTTATTGAGGAATAAATAACATGGGGTGCTCTTCGATCAAACAGTCGGATTCTGAAACTTTCATTTCAGTGTTTTCTTTTATGAACTGTAAAATTTCTCCATAAGGCAGACATTGTAGAGGAGACAGCTGTTCTAAATAAATCATCAATAGGTCCATTCAGCAGGTGGCCCATTTTTATTTTATGATTTGAGCAACTTTTAGATATAAGTGCCACAAACCTCCATGAACGCACGCGTTCACGAACTTTTTTTTGCTACCTGATTAATAAATATTTTAACTTGCCAGTAAGAACTTGCAAGCAACGAATGATCTATTCAGAAAATTTTCTTAGAAAACCTGCACATTTTGTGGTACGTTTCATTGCACAAATAAATATTCTCAAGAGTATATACTTCTCTTGGTTGATACAGTGGTTGCAATCCTGTCCTCCCAGGTCTCGGTTCGAATCCCTTCAAGATTTGAACTCAGAGAGGAAATTTTTCGACTTTTTTTATATATATATTTTTACATGGTAATCGAGTTAGTTGATCCAGGGTAACGGTTGCTCGATTTTTTTCACATAATATATAAGACATAATCCCGTCAGTGACGCGAGGAATTTTTGTGTGTCTTTTTCACAACGTGGCTCAATGGTCTCAGGCGAGGATAGCATGGCTTTTTTTCTCCTTGAAATCATGTTTTTAGTCCAACAAACAGCAGATAGACCACAGAGCACACGTAGTTTATGCGCACATATTATATATTGCACAATATGGTCTAAGTTGCTGATGCACCTGCAACCCTATAACAACCAACCAATAAACTAGGTTTTTCGTCCAGATAAACCGGGAGGAGGTCGACCATAAAATACACTCAATTTACAGAGAGAATGCCGACACCTCATATCCTTAGTTCCTTTGGTACACTATCAAAAACAACACCACGACACATGTACAAATAATGTGGTATAATGGTACGCTGACGTATATTTTGGGCAGTTTTGTATTTATTTCTTGGCTTGTAAGTGGTTGTTTGTCCTTTCCGGTAGCACAGTTTGACATAATCATTGTCCTCCCCAAACCCAGTGGAAAAGATCTATGTTCGAATCCCGTTATTGCCGGGAAGAATTTTAAGGGCTTTTTTACAATGTGGCTGAGTAAATCAGGCGAGGTAGCATGGTTTCTTCTCCCGGAAACTCAGGTTTTTCGTCCAGTAAATAAGCAAATCGACCACAGAACACACGTAATTTACAGACATAATATATACGGTGCAGTATGGTCCAAGTTGCTGATGTGCCGAAAATCTTACCACAACGAGTGGTGGTTTCTAAAGCGGAAATATCATGATGGTTTTTTGCATCTCGTCATGTATTTCGGTTTGGTAACGTAACGTTTTTCATTTTGGAAGTATATTTATTATTTTGACTAGAAATTCAAAATTTAAATACCGGTACAGAAATGGTTAGATCAATTTTCTTCAGTGATACTGTTGAGTATATACCTACTGTTTCATGAATTTTGACCTCTTCTTATCTCCACATGTATTACTCCCTCTCCAGATTTCTTGTGGCTTGTGTGAAAAGAGGTTGTTTACCGGTCTAACCCTAAAACAAGTGAAGTTCAGACACTACACACGTTGTACAAGAAAGTTAACTGACGCAAGGAACAGTGTCATCGAATCAGGTTCGGTGAGTTTTACTAGTTTGAATGTCAGCTGAGGTTATTTTCAGAATTGAACGTTGAAAATAACGTTAAAGGATAAATGTACGTTCGCTAGTTGTGAGCCTGTATACTGCATGAACTGTATATAGTCAAGGGTTATTTTCTTTTTGGATCAGTTGTGAGTGGAGTTGCATGTGACCTAAAAAATTGGCATAAATCCTGTAATGTGTTCTTTATTTTAGTGTTGTAAATTCTTCACAGAATAGGTATCAATAATATCGTGACGAATTTGTTAGAATTTTGACCTGTAGATCTGCAGACATGTCGTGCATTAAATGTAATATTTCTTGAAATATGTCCAAAGCTAATTCTTGAGCTGAGGCGTTAGGGCACCTAAGGTAAACAATAGATGAATGGAACTGATGGAAATTGTAGCAGGGTGGATGTAGCAGGCTTGGCCAGATTGCATCAGTATGTTATTTGGATTCTGGAAGAGCTTGAATTATGAGTTATTCATTTGAGAGGGAAAGTGTAGTCAGAGTACTCGATAATTTTTAAGTATGACATTTCTAGGACTCAAATAATTTCTATCCGTTCACTAAATTATCCCACTGAACTAGTATTATTGCAATACGTCGTTAGCCATTAACTATAATTTAAAAGAAATTAAAACTGTTACACCAGGTGATAGAGGTTTTTTAAAATGTTTATTGAAGTGAAATACATCAAGTTACACTTAATACTTTGGCAACGTTTCGACGTTCAACTGAACGTCGTTAGGCCTATAAGAGAAGTTAAAACATGAAAGAAATCAAATTAGCAATTGTAGGGTTAAAACAACAGGATTGCATTATGAAGTTACATTAATGAATTTCAATACAGTGGCATTCTGGTGATTAAGATAAATCACTTAAAAATTCTTTATAAAATTACATCAAATTAAATTAAAATTGGAGGAATTGTCCACAAGGACTATCGAGAAGATTTGAATTTAAATTTGGAAACCACAAGGACCACCTGGTGTTATAGAAAGGGGAAGAATGAAAAACATCTTTGGGCCCTCGTGGGTAGCACAGTTGATAGAATCGCCGCCTTCCCCACACGCGGTGGAAAAGACTTTAGGAACTTTTATGGATTTTTTCACAACGCTGAGTTAGTCAGTCTCATGGGTAGCATACTTTTTCTCTCGGAAACTAGGGTTTTTTGTCCAGTAAACAGAAAATGGACCTCAGAAATATGCACTTTATAGACAGTATATACTGAGTAATATGGCCTTAGTCAATAATTCTCCTAAAAACTTTACTACTACAACAATCCCCTTTGTTAATTCTTAATCCCGATTAACTACACTCCTCTAATGAATTATAAAAACAATCGTACCAGTTCAGCTATTCCAGTCTAGCAGTCTACCTCAAGCTTTCTGTCTCTCTAGAATTAACGTAACCTGAAGAAACCTACCTTCCCAATGACTGGATCGACTGAGAAGTCCCACAAGAGCGTGCGACTTCTCAGTCGATCTGATAGCAAGGAGCTTTTGATCATACCGTGTGACAACTACATATGAATACTATATACTGTATATATTATTTTTATGCCACCCGAATAATTAAATCGTCTGCTGTGCTTTCTCTTATGTCTGTTAATTGCGTGTGTTCTATGGTCGATTTGTCTGTTTTGCTGGACGAAAAACCCAGTTTCTGGGGGAAAAACCTTGCTATCTACATCTGAGACCGACTAACTCAGCCATGAAGTGAAAAAAGCCCATTAAAGTTTCCTTCGTGTCATCGACGGGTTCGAACCCGGGCCTTTTCCACCCGGTGTGGGGAGGACAGTGACGATACCACTGTGCCTACCCGCGCAGACACATCTGAATATAGCATGTTTAATTATCTGTTGACGTCAGTTGCACAAGGTTTCTAATTTTTTTGGTCAGTGAGTGCATGTTCAGAATTACAGATTTTTTATTTGCGTGAAGGTTATTTGCACTGAATTTTGTGCATTAATTCGAAGATTTGCCCAATTTATGAACTATGGCTTGAAAATATTTACATATGCACTTTATAGACAGTATATACTCCTTATATACTGTCTATAAACAGTATATACGACTTTCACTAATTACAGTACATGTAAATATATTCTATAATTCGACTTTGCACAAGGTTTCTAATTTTTTGGTCAGTGAGTGAATGTTCAGCATTATTGGTTTTTTATTTACGTGAAGGTTATTTGGACTCAATTTGTGCATTATTTATTAATATCTCTATTGCAATTAGCGAATAGAAATAATGTTTTACATGGAAGATTGATGCAATACCTATAAAAGCAATAATACTAGTGGTAATTCGAACATTTACCCAATTTATGAAGTATGGCTTGAAGATATTTACAGTACATGTAATTATATTCTGTAATTCGACTTTCACTAATTTGGTCTAGCGCATCTCTCCCCCCCTTTAGTCCGTCTTAGTTGGTGTTGTAGTAGGATTTTAGGAGCCTGAGTGACTAAGGCCATATTGCTCCGTGTATACTGTCTGTAAATTGCGTATTTTGCGGTCGATTTTATGTTTCCTGGATGAAAAACAGGAGTTTCCGGGAGAAAAAGAACTACGCTACTGTCGCCTGAGACCGACTAACTCAGCCGCGTCGTGAAGAAAGCCCATAAAAATTCCTCACGTCATCGACGGAACTCGACTTCATTTCTTTTCCACCCGGTGAGGAGAGGACACGATTCTACCAACTGTGCTACCTACGAAGGCTCAGTATTAGCGAGTTTATACTGTGCTATATATGATTATATCATAAACATTTGTGAAGAAATTTGGAGTGCACTACTTTCGCTTCTCTGAACATATTTTGTATAGTTTGGAACTCCCTAACGCCTAAGAAAAGTTATTTTAATATTTTTTTACACAGTATGAAAGGACAGCTCTTTAAACATTTGAACAAGGAAAAGATAACCAGGAAGAACAACGAACACTCTAGACGACAAATCCTTCTGTTGTTCATGAGGCACATTAAAGTTGATTTGCTCCGACAAAACTGGGGCGTTGTGGAAAAGGTTGATGATAATAACTCAGGAGTGAAGATTATTCAGACATCTTGATTTAAACTGAATAAGCTAATTCAAAAAGAAATGCCTGATATCTCTATAACGTTTCTTGCGATCCCAGGTGGAATATAGTTGGTGATGTAGTGGGAGAAAAAAAAACGATAATGGCGTTTAACGCCTTCTATTCAGAAAAGTAGGTGAGCTTGTAAGGTATGGGCTGGATTTGGGCGTGCTTAAGGAGCCATCACTTTTCCGCCAACAGGAACAAATATGCTAATACTATCCGTGAGGTACTTTTAACTAGTTCTCTTCAGCAAGTTTTTTTTTTTTTTTCTCTAAGCGATAACATCATTAAGATAAAAGTTAATAAAAATGTGATAACTTAAAAGGGTACGTGCTGTGGAAAACATAATCGGATAATGTGAAAAACTATAAAAATTGATTAAATATTTTATTGGAGAAACGTTTATAATAGTTATAAACTTAAATTAGAAAGAGAAACAAACATTACCTGCTAACAGCTTTTTATTGTGTTTGGTGAAAAACCTTTTACAGCTTTAACTGTAATTGCGTATTTGCGCCACCTAACGAGTTTTTACACCATAGCTTCAATGAAATTTGTTTCTCATATTTAACAATTTTTTAAATATATTTTTTTTACATCAAATAATTGTTTCGAAATATTTATTTAAATTTGGGGAAAAGAATTTTTAATGTACGTTTGTGAAAAACGTTTTACAGCTTTAATTGTAATTGTTGCCGATTTGCGCCACCTAACGAGTTTTTACGTCATAGCTTCAACGAAATTTGTTTCTTATACGTATATAACAATTTTTTTTAAATTTTTTATTATTATATTAAATAGTTTTTTTAGAATTTTTAAAAATATTTATTAAAATGTGGAGAAAAGCATTTACAAGAAACTATCTATTCTTTAGATTTCCTTGAGCGTTGCATTATCTGAATTTATTCTGAATTTTATTTAAAATAAAAATGATTATTTCCCAGAATAATTATTTAATTAATTAATTATGAGAATAATTTAATTTAAAACGATAATTAAATGAATAAAAAATAAACATAACTTTGAATAAGCTTTATTTAATACCTCCATAATCTAATGAATTAAAAGAATTTTGATAAATTTTAAGCAAATAGAAAAAAATATATATCATAGAACCCTAAAAGTTATACTGTCCAGAGTCTGAGGTGGCTTTAACTTGTGCAAGCCTCTGATTTTTGAAGCACAATATGATTTTTTTTTCTATCAGAAAATGTATTTATTTCTGAGTAAAAAAAAATTCTATTTCCCCTTTGTATATTATATTTTTACGCTACAAAGCTTAGTTTGCTTAAAGCTGCACCCAGTAACTGGGTACCAAAAAGGTTTCACGCTAACCATGGTAAGATAACAAAGAATCATAACCAGTGACCCCTCAATAATCTAATGAAGTAGCATTCCTCCTGTTCTCCAAATATGGCTTCATAATATTAGATGTGTCCTGCTTAATGCAGTGATGATTGTAGCGTTCTCATTTCTGTGAAGGACATACCGGTTCTTGCGGTCTTAATGTATTAGTTTCAATATTTCACCATGTTTTGACTTGAATTCTTTATGTAGATCTTATGTCTCGAACCAGATATAAGAGCAAGATTTAATTAATGATTAATTTATATGCCTCCCACTTGGAAACGTTCTTTCTCCTTCATTCTTCCCACGTACAAGCAAACCGGCGTAGAATACACATAATTTAGCGGCACAATATGCTGATGCTTCATAGCCTTAGTTGCCTTAAAACAAACCGACTCAGCATACTCTCTCTCTCTCTCTCTTTTTAATACGAGTGCGTTATCTCACATTGTGGTTGTGAATACAAAAATAGTGATTTTGGGTATTAAGTCCCAGTGATGGTGTTGTAAATTCGAAGTTCTTCAAGCTTTATCTGTCAAAGGTCTGCCTTAATTGACAAAGTCAATCTCAAGTGCCGTATATCGTTTTAATTAATTTTCGATTGGCTTTGCTGCAACACACGCGCACCATCTGAATGACGTATTGCATCAAAAATATCTCGCCGTTAGATAACGCAATTGAACTACACGATACAAGTTGTATCTTGTGCTGTGGCAGACGTTGATCGATATGCTATTCCTGGAAAAGGTACCGGGACTAATGTGTAACCAGCTGCTACTGAACATCCAGCAAAAGCTACATGGAACAACAAATGGACCGGTGTGTGTGTGTGTGTGTGTGTGTGTGTGAGAGAGAGAGAGAGAGAGAGAAAAAAAAAAAGAGAAAGGGATTCTGAGTATTTCGTTATAGTTCTGATGAAGCGGCCATTTTTTATTGTGTGTACATCTCCAAGGTCATTGGATTTACGATAATAGAGAAGTATGGAATAATGAATTCAGCACTGTCTCTTGACATCGAAAGAAACTATATATTGCGATTGAATTTTTGATTGAATTGAAAGAGATATTTTAGAAATGTTGAAAACAGAGATGATAAGAAAATGAAGAGAAATTCAAGTAGCTAATTTTAAAGCTCACGCCGATATGGCGTGTATTGCAAACGTTCAGAATGCTGCCAAGAAAAATTGATAACCCACGTGATTTCCATAATCAAGCTGGCAAAGCCACAAAGACGAGATAGAGCAAAACATGAATAATGCATCCAACGATACCGGCACCGTTTGGTCAGTACCTGTTAAAAGAAGCCCACGATCTCTTTCCACCTCCACTGCAAGGCCACATCGTCGCGAGCTTCAAACACGAGGATCAGGTTAGCGGCTGCACCCTACATTAAAACGCGTCCTCCTCTCCTTGATGCTTCGCCGTAAATAGCGAAGAACGAGTTGCACAGTTCGGCCTCCGTACAGCGGTGCTCGATTTTACTGCAGGGGAGTTGGATGGCCTGGTTCCGCAAAGCGTCACCTACAGACTAATGCAACAGCCACCGTGCAGGCCCGGGCTACGCCTGAGATATGACCGTGACTGTCATACGGGCCAGACTGTCGCTCGCGTTTCTTCGAGCTGGAGTACTCGGCATTGGATTTCGGCATGGGATGATAATGATGACGTTCACTGGAAGCTGCTACTGTCAAAAGATGGCCAGGGCTGTTACGTTTTTCTAAGACTTCCGTCCGTAACTTGTCGTACGGGACCGGCGGCCGCTTGGTACCACTGGATTGCTGAACATCGAAGAATTGGTTTCTTTTTAGTGTTGTTGTTGTTGTTGGTGGTGTGTTTTCATGAGGAAGTGATTCTAGTAACCGGAACCACTGCAAAGGAAATTTACTTTACTATTTCCGGCTGATTGTGATTGTGAAACCATGAAGCCCAAGGAAGGCAGGTAAGTTTGGTCTTTTGCTGTTTTAAAATGACTAATTAGGATGACGTAGGAAAGGATAAGGCATCGACAGTACGCATGATTCCTTGAAATCAGAATTCTCAACGTTAAATTTCGCGAATTTTGCGGGTGTTTTTTCATAGAAATTTCGGGTACTTCTGTGCATCCATAAAATAATTTCCCAGATCTCTGATTAAAAATCAGATTTTTTGTGGTACATCGAAAATTTAGATATTATAACTGTAATGGGTCGTCTTGTTGAAAATCTCGGAATTGGAATTTGTGATTAAAATATGACACAAATGTTCCCAATATTTTTGCATGTTTTATATATATTACTCCGAAAGAGGAAAAAACAAAGGAGTTGGGTTGAAACAAACATAACACAACGGAAGGCTTTTTCTCCTTGAATAATTGCACATTGGGGGAATTGGTCGCCCCTACCCCACCCCAGTCAGTTCAGTGACTTTGTAATGGTCCCAGCACCACCTTTTACTTGTGTCCTACTTTTGTTATTCACGCATTAAATGTAGGTGTGTTAAGACATCACATTTCGTAGCTGTCAAGCGCACTTCTGCCCGTTATTCTCATGTATTGTGGCTAAGCGCACACCCCATGCGGACTCACATTGCTTGGAGCGACTTCCGTACTGCGTTCTTGGCTCTGTTTAAGAATCCTATGCGGATGTTAAGTTTTCACAAATACAGTAGTTGCGAGGATCCGGTTCTTTCTGATCGCTTGAAACCACAAGACAGATGAACTGTCACGTGAGTCTAATTGGTGTTTCTTTCATTTCAGCGAGTGAAGAAATGCTGTCCCGAGTGGCCACCCCGAAGAAGGCCAAGGGGCCAGGCCACCAAAAGGCATCAATTAGCATCGCGCAGTTTGGAGGCTTTCACAGCTGGTGTTTGAACTCAAACAGCCACAGGAACGCAAATAAGGAATAAATGTGTTAAGAAAACAGATCGCAGCATAAATTTACACATCTAAGATTCATGATGTCTTAACCCACATACGTACGATATTTAAACATGGAAAGTGGGACCCCACAAATGATGACCGCATCGCTACAAAGTCACTGAACTCACTTAAAATCACCTCTTTCTCTTTTTCAGTCTTTCTCCCATCGTTTCTTCTCTTTCTCTCAGCTCTTCTCCCTCTAGCCATTCCCTCCTCTTTCTGTCAGTCTTCCTATTCTTCTTCTTCTCTCTCTCTGTCTCTCTCTCATCCTTTCAACTTTTCAGTCTTTTTCTCTGTCAGTCCTTCCTTCTGTTACTCTCTCCTTTTCTGTGCTTACCTTTCTTTCAGTCTCTCTCTCTCTCTCTCTCTCTCTCTCTCTCTCTCTCTTTGTCTCCCTGATTCTTTCAGTCTCTCTCATCTTTTTCCTTCTGTTTTTTTTCTTTTCCATGCAGTCTTTCTTGTTGTTTTATATCTGAACTTTCAGTCTTTCTGCCTGTTGTTTACCTATTTCCAGTAGTCTCTCTCTTTCTTTCTCTCCCCTCCCCGTTTATCTCTCTTTCTCCTTGTTGTTTGTCTACCTCTCTCTCTCTCATCCTTTCAGTCTGTCTTTTTCCCACTGTTTTTCTCTTCCAGTCTCTCTCTCTCCCTCTGTTTCTCCCTCTCTTTCAGTCTCTCCCTGCTCTCGATTCCTTCTCTTATTCTTTCAATATTTTTCCCTCTGTTTTTCTCTTTCTTTTCTTCTTTCTTCTTCTGTTTCTCTCTCTCTCTCTCTCTCTCTCTGTTTTTTCCCACTATTTCTCTCTTTTATCCTTTCAGTCTTTCCCCGTTTCTCTTTCTTTCTTAGTCCACCTCCCTCTATTTCTCGTTCAGTTTTTCTTCCTCTGTCTCTTTCTCACTCTCCCCTTCCCCCATTCTTTTAGCCTTTCTCTCTCTGTTTTTCTCTCTTTCTTTTCGTTCTTCTGTATCTTTTTTCCCACTGTCACTCTCTCTTATCCTTTCAGCCCTTCTCTCTGTTTCTCTCTCTTTCTGTCAGTCCATCTCCCTCTGTTTCGCTTTGTCTCTTCCTCTGCTTCTCTCTCGTTCTCTTTTTCTCCCTCTGTTATCTCTCTAGCAGTCTTTCTCGTTGTTCTTTATCTCTCTCTCATTCATTCAGTCTCTCTTTCTTTGTTTTTCCCACTATTTCTCTTTCTTATCCTTTCAGTCTTTTTCCCCTCTTTCTCTCTTTCTTTCAGTCTTTCTCCATCTGCTTCTCTCTCTCTCTCCATATGCTTCTCTCTCTCTTTCTCCATATGCTTCTCTCTCTCTTTCTCCATATGCTTCTCTCTCTCTTTTATCTTTCTCCCTCTGTTTATCTTTCTGGTTGTTATTTATCTCTCTTTCAGTCATTTCCCCATTTATTTATTTCTTTCAGTCTTTATGCCTGTTGTTTATTTCTGTTTTCTTTGATCTTCCTTCTAGTTGTCTCTCTCTTGGGTTTCTGCCTTTATATATATTTCTTACTCCACTTTCCTTTTCATTCTTTTTATCTATCTTTCCTTCAGATCAGGAAACACTTTTTAAGTACTATCTATATTCGAATAAATAAATTTATTTCACAATATTTTATTTAGTACAAAGTGAAGATAACGAATATTATTTATTCATAAGTCACCAAAATACCTGCTGGATAATGTGCCTATACTTATTTTGATTCAGTCACTTTAGAACCATATTATATGAAAATATTTTTAAGCTGTGATATACCATAGCATTAAGAAACATAAAAAGTAAAGTACATTATGAGAATACTTTTTATTATAAATGCAAAAATAAAAAAAAATCATTGCGAAGTATGATGTATAGAAAATTTAGGAAAGTTTTCATGGGGAGAACTTTCATGGAGTCCATTAGTGACGTATGTGTGCATTAATTATGTATTAATGTGTGCATTAAAGTTTCAGGGTCATGAGACAAAATTTACTTAAGCTATGCGGCGAAAAGAAGTATTCGATAATAGTATGTCCAATAAATGTACCGTACCCAGACAATAAACTGCAGGATCTTCAGACCGTGCAAATGGACCCAGCAGTGTCCATTACACTACCTGGAACTATAGACCGTAATAGCCCCATACAGCAGTACCGAATGTTTAAATGTATTAAAACACTTTATAAAATGATTACAATTCTTTGGTACATGTAGTAGAATTTGTCTTGTTGTTGTAAAAGGGTGTTAGGAGCATTAGCAACTAAGGCCATATTGCTCCTTATATACTATTTGTACATTTCTTTGGTTCTGTGGTCGATTTTCTGTTTTCTGGATAAAAAAAATCGGTGTTTCTGGAAGAAAAAACCATGTTATCCTCACTTGAGACCAACTCACTCACGTTGTATTTGGGCTTTTTTCACAACCCACGTTGTGCAAACAGCCTAAAAAGTTCCTCACGGATGGGACTCGAACTCGGGTGTTTTCCATCCGGTGTAGGGAGGAAGGCGATTCTACCAGGACAGAGTTTATCTTGCTAATTGCATTAAATATAATCATTATGCGAATATCAAATATTAAATTCCTATTGGTTATTATCACAATATTTATGTTGTGCTAAATATACAAAGCATATTAAAAAAAAGTTCCAGGATTACATGATAATTAATTTCCGGAGATAGGAGAACGCAAAACATGTCATGTCGTGTTCTGTACGATTAGAATTAGCATTTTGACTTCGTTCGTGGTAATAACAAAATGTCGGTTAGTGAGCAGCGTACAGAGTCGTTATGTTTGTGTACTGTTGAAAAAGTCTGCCAAAATGCTTACCTCGTACAGCAAACTTATAGTGAGGATTTGATGAAACACTGTTAGATGTACGAGTGGTAATATCAAAGATTAATGGTATTGGAAGCTTTTTGGGATACGCTTATAAGCTGATAAACTGGGACTAAAATGCTACATGTGTTGTAGTACTTCTCGTTAGGAGTTCAGAATTATAAATAGAGCAATTTATGCAAAGTTTTCGTATCTGCCATCTAACATTTGAACATTTGAACTTCAAAAATGAACTGACGCGAAGTAAAACATCTGAGAAGAGTCAAACCTACGCACGCGTATTGCAGCTCGTGTCGAATACGCTTTATAGGCCTATATTTAAAAGTGACATTGTCATAAAGGAAATATAATAAAAGAAGACATTATTATCTGAAGTACTTTCCTTAAATTAAAACATAATTCAAGAAATAAAATTTTTATCTCCATTTCGCCGTTCAGATGTAAGAAACTTCATTAAATTCGAAACAAGTTAATCTGTTCTTTCCTTATCTCATCTGCCAATATTATTCAGAATTTTATTGCTACACATACTATACATACAATTCTTTAATGAGTATAAAACCGTCGTTATCCTGAATCTATGAATACTATTTCCGCTTGATGTTCAAGGACAAGGTTAGTTTTACGATAGTCTCCTTTTTTTGTAACTTGCTGAAGCGTGTCCACATATTATTAATGTTGGCTTCCTTGCTGTCCTGCTGCGAATGACAGTCTATTATTTTTTACAATAGGTCGATGACTGACACTAATGCCAAAATTCGTGTATATATATCATATAAAAAATATACGTTGTCCAGTAACCTAGCTCAATTTTGACCAGATAATATACTAATGGACAAATGAGTAACTCCAATATAAAAACGAAATACTGAAACTAAATTTAAGCTGAGCTAGATGAATAATTCAGGTAGTAACCATGTTGCAAAATGGGAAGAAAGGAAGGATATAATGCATGGAAATATACGCCCATAAATTTGATAACTCATCAGGGGGTTACACTTACACGACAGTCGTGTAGAGTGAAAAAAAGACTCTTGAATAAAAACTTCAGTCATTAATAAACATGAAAAGGTACTAAAGTGTCAAAGCTAACTTCCTTGTTTTCCTTTTTTTGAAAACGATATATATTGGTATTAAAATTTATGTCCAATTTTAATATATATTATATTATATAGTGTAGTATAGTACATTTAAATATATACTTATAATATATTTTTATAAATACGAGTATAATATATTTTTTTTTGTCACGTTTACAAGTTTTTCTGTCATATTCGGATTATCCAGGGTTTCGATTATCCGGAAAAAATTTTTCCTAATCACTCCAGAGAATCTGGAAACTACTGTATCCATTGATGACTGATATAATGATATTGTTCGAGCCCCTTTTTGTCAGAGGTGAGGGGTTTACCACAAAATATCATATAAAATAAAATATCATGCACTTGTACAAGTATAACGTATACACTGCTCGACAAAATTAATGAACACGAAGAAAACGTGGTGTAACTCGTGCATCTTGCGATGAAGCAGGAAAAAAATTTGGTCTGGTGATGTACCATAGAATAACGATGGAATGAGAAGACAGCGAGAAACTTCAGACAGACATAAGGGTCATTTATAGGGGTTGTACTGTATTACCAAAAAGGTCACATTACAGAAGTCGATATAAGATTCTCGAAAATATAGTCACATGGCATCATTGCGGCGTATGATCTCCTCCAACGGCTAAACAGGCCTGAGAGCGGTGAACCGTGCTCGATATAAGGGTGTTTATAATATTCTGTGGCAACAAATCCCATTCTTCCACCAGCACAGACTTAACTCATTAAGTGACCGAGGAGCTGGCTGTCGGCGTGAAATGCAACGCTCAAGGGCGTCCCGCACTTATTCGATCGGATTTAAGTCTGCCGATTGTACTGGCCACGGCAGTCGTTGGATATCTTTAGTTTCAAGATATTCCTCCACCACTTGAGCTCTATGTGCAGTGGCTTTGTCGTGCATGAAAAGAAGATCTGGACCAACCATACCTAAGAAGTCTCGGTGCGGTTACGGTACCCCTAACAAAAACATGAAGAGAGGTGCAGCAGTTGATCATGCTCTCGTTCCATCTTAAGTGTCCTTTTCTCTGATATTGGAGGGATGGTACTGCATTCCTCGTTGTCTTCAAATAAAATAACGTCTAGAATCTGTTTCTAGACTAAAACGGGACTCCTATTTTGTTGCGAATTGTGTCTTTGGCGATGCTGCTCACAATAAAATATTCATGAAAAACATTTTGTTCTGTTAATTTTGTCGAGCAGCGTAGTTGTTCCACTTAAAGGAGAATATACATTATTATTTTTTTGAAGGGGTCCACCCCTCCCGATCAGTTGCTTGGGGATCTCGCAAAATCCCCTACGCCAATGGGTGCAGTGTTGTTATTTTGAGTATTTCATCTTAGTTTTGAAATATTCAGAGTGAATCCTAAATCTGATTGGCTGTTTGGTCAGTCACTCCATTAGTATTGTTTGTATGTCTTCTATCTCACGAATGTACTATTGTTACCAAAAAAAAAAAAAAAAAAAAAAACAAGAAAGAAACGAAAAAAAAAAAACGGAACTATCCGGTCATGTGGACTATTTAGAATCCCTTAATTTGTGAGGTTAGCGCAATGATGCGTTTGTTTTAAGACCAGTTTCAAATGTTTTGGATTGCTGGGAGGTACAATTACCACATTCCGTTGGAGACTTAACGTTTATAGCAAAACGACTAATACCAGGCAACAGATGAACCGACCGAGGGTAAATGTTATGGTTCAAGGACCAGTAAACCTGTTTTTATTATATTTTTTTTTCTTCTCGTCGGCTAATTTCTTTTTTTTTTTTTTTTTTAGAATTGGCAAACCATCGAAGATTATGATTTTGAACTTACATAATAAACATCGGTGTCCTACACCAACTACAAGGCGACCAGTGTTTCCTGCTTCCGTATTTGTGAATTGGCGCGTTTTGTGTGTTAATGATAACGCTCGTCCTTTTTCGTGTTGTGATTACCAGATCGAAAAGATTTATCTAACGTGACGAGAATGGAATGCCCGATAGAAATCGCTTGTTATTTCTTTGTGTTTTGTTACGCCGACTGTGCCCTCAAATACGAAAGATCTATTGGCGTCCTATTTCGGTAAAGGTGAGTTCAATAGGTAGTTATGGTACGCTCCGAGTCTCACTACTCATCTTCGCTAGTCTGAGGGTCACGCTAAAGGTAAAGAAAGACACGTTCGGCATTCGAACTACAGCATTTATTTACCCCCTTCTTGCCTACCCCTTTCGTCGGCATTGCATAACATGAGTGCTGTAAATAAATCTGGAATATTTACAATGGATGGTAAAATCAGGTTGCACGAGAGCCCCTATTAGCTTAATGCTATAATCATGTGAAAATTCCCCAAGTCGAATAGTTTTTTTTTTATTTTTATCTTTATAGTCGCAGACCGCCTCTACCGGCAAATATTTTTGTATGTTAAATATTTTTTTATATATTTTTCCTTTATTCATTTCAAAAAAGCTATACAAACCCATACAAATAAAACCAATATCTTTTTTCAGACATATTACGAGGAATATTTAAAAGTTGTGTCCTACCGTATATTTCATTATTTGAATATAAAATATGATAATATTAAATTAATCTTTAATATAATGACATTAATAATAAAAATAAAAAATAATATAATATAAAAAGAAAAAGAAAAAATAAACAACCTGTTAAGATTATTACTAAATATAATACCACGTGAAATTAATATAGTTTATTAATTTCACGTGGTATAAGAATGGTATTATATTTAGTAATAATCTTAATGGAAAACAACCACGTAACGTTCTACCCTAACTATATTAAACAAACTGTGTTTCTCTCATCACTTAGGTAATAACCAACCAGTTTATCTTTGAATTTTCCCAAGCTGACCGCCTCAATTACCCACTAAAAGTAACTTATTCCAGTAATTAACAACTCGCTGGCTAAAACAAAACTTCTTACAGTCCGGTCACTCTTTCTACCTAATTTGAATTTATGGCCTCTATTTCTGGAACCATTTACAACAGTGAAAATTTCTCCTTCAATCATTTTACTGTTTCTTCTCAGAGCCTTATAAGCCTCAGTGAAGTTCCCTCTAAGGTGCTTTGTTGTCGAACACCGAAAGCCCACGTATTCAAAATCTTTCCTCATATGCGTACCCCTTTGAAGATCTCACCAAGCGGATTGCCCAATTTCGGACCCTTTCAGTATGCTTGATATTACTTTTTAGGTGTGGTTTCCATATTGCATATCGGTATTCGGTCTTGCAATAGCATTATACAGTGCAATAATGAACTCCCTGTCTCTACAAGCAAATGTTCGATAAATCATGGATAGAACACTATAGACCTTTCTCGCCATCTGTTTACGCTGTTCGGGAATTTCAACAGATTGTTTGATTAGTCTCATCTTGGTATGGAGCGGTGGAAGCAAGATTTCGTTTCTTGGAACGAAGGGGTTGTTTGCTACATTGTGTGTGCCAGGCTGATCTACTGTCCTGTGTCCTTAAGCAAAAGAAAGCAAGAAAACTTAGTGAAACTACCTTGCAAACTCGGAAGGAATAGTAGCATCTTTAAGTCACCACAGACACATCAGTTATACTTGTCATGATTGATCTTCTCTTACACATGCTTTTCATTTCTATAGTCTTATTTAATACGAATAGTAAGTGTAAGTGTAAGTGTAAGTGTAAGTGTTTTCAGTGTCTAACGGCACCAGGGGTTTTCCCCCATCTCCGCGTTGCTTTTATTGTGGGTGTACCAGTTCACTGGGAAGGCCAGAGATTTAAAAGTGTATGGATTATGGAAGTGTGGTGTTTTGTACCGTTGTTCCTCTGGCCATTTAGCCGCTGGACCTCTTCTGAGGCCCAACGTTGCCCCACTTACGCCCCGTGGAGGCAGACCAGGTACCCGATAGTCTTTAGTTCACTCTGGCAGGTCCTGCCACCTAATTGCCTGAGATTTCAGTGGCTAGGACCTTAAAAAAAAAAAAAAAAAATTTTTTTTTTACACATATATGTATAGACATATGTGTGATATCTCTCGATTGCGTAGGGTGATGTCGTTTGAATAAGGATAGACCAAAATATGGGCGTCAGTTAATTTGGATTCATTGAATTTATGTGTGTGGGGGAATTCGCTTGTGTAAAGATAGAGAGGGGGGGAGAATGAAGACTGGGGGGTTAAAGGAGAAAGGATAAGGCCAATAGAGTAGGAGGCCTCAATTTGGTGTCAGCAGAGCATGCCCATGCCCTGCCAGAAGGAAGAATGGGGGTGGCGTGGAGGGGAGGAAACAGTATGACCGTCTCCACCCCCCTGCCGGGGTGGGATAGAAAGGGCCGGACAAGGGAGCCGGCACAGGTCGCCAATATGGCGTGTGTGCAGTCTGGCTGCAGAGCGGTGGCTAAGCCAGCAGGTTCAGGACAGCATCACAACACTAGCCCCACCAGGAGGTACATCCAGGGACAAGGTCTCTACTGACTTGTTCACAGATCAGTTGAATGCCGGTGTTGGTCATGGGATCAAGGTCTCATCCAGTTTGGTCGTGGTCATGGTCCTTCTATTTCCATTTTGGGTGGTCATTGTTGGTATGTGGTCACTTTCACTGTTTGTTCTGTTATCTGGGCGTCGATGCAGTGTTGTCACTCCTGCATATGGTGATTGTCACATTCTAGGATAGTTCGTTGGGTACATTACATGCGCTGTCGGTCCAGCTGACAGGGTGTTCGTGTTTGATTGCAATGTTCGTGGAAGCAAAGTCCCGTACGATATCGTGGTACTTTGATCTTTCTGGCACAGTCGACAAAGTAATGGCACTCATGAGAGCAGAGTCCCGTCCGATGAGTTGTAGTTAGGTCCTGCATCAGGCCTGGGGAGGTTGGGTCATTGCCCTTAGCCGGGTAAACAGCTCATGTACAAAGCACGAGAGGGTCTTGTAGTGCTCCTCCTCATGTAATATAAGGTGCTCCCGTTCCTTCGGATTAAAGCGTATCTTTGTGATGAAATGACATCTGATGTCCTCAAAGAGGGTACAATCGTGCATTAGGTGTGACCATGTTTGGTTTTCTCCGCAGTGGCATAATGGGGAATCCCTGATGCCGAAAGTTGACAGCTTGGCATTAAAAGAGCCATGCCCTGTTAGAAGAAAGGTGGTGTAGAGCCCCGGTGAGAACCAGTTTGGCTGTTCGGGATACACTTGGGTAATGTCCGGGATGAACTTCCGAGTTATCTCACCTTTAGTTGAGTCCGCCCATCGGGACTGCCAGGTTTGTTGAAGATATTTGGTTAGTCGTTTCTTTTCTGCGTAGCTGTTGTTGGTCGGGTCTGTGGTGAAGCCAATGCAAGTTACACTGTTCCCTCTTGATAGTTGATATAGCATGCCACAGCGGACAATCTCCAGGTCCAAGGGTAGGAGCCCCACAAGGGCCTGCAGTGCATGTGAGCTGACCGTGCAGCATGCTCTGGAGACAGTGAGTAAGATGCTGCGCTGTATCGTTTCTAGCTTTCTTTTATTGACTGCGGTGGTGGCTTTTCTAAACCAGATCCCTGCTGCATAGCTGATGGCTGGAATGAAGAAAGCCTTGTAAAAGAGGATTAGGGTTCTTTTCCTTAAGCCCCAATCCTTTCGCGAGACTCTTGCTATGAGGGCTGAGTAGTTTTTGATCTTTTTTTGTAGATATACGAGGTGTGGGGTGAATGAAAGATTTTTGTCAAGGATGATTCCTAGGTATTTTAATTCGTGGTCAGTTTTATGGTTTTTCCTTCTATTTTTATCTGAGGTGGCCTCCTGATATCAAGGGAGCCTTTTAAAAGTATTGAGGATGTCTTATAAGGTGATATTCTTAAGTGATAATTTTTTGACCATTCTTGGAGGGTATCTATGGCCCTGTTTGCAATAGCCTCAAGTTGTGCACGATTGTCCGCCTCCAGCATCAGGACCAGGTCATCTGCGAAGGCTTGAGCATCTGCTCCGTTTAGATCCTGGTTGAGGAAGCCGTCCAACACCAAGTTCCAGAAGAGAGGCCCTAGGACTGATCCCTGTGGGCATCCCCGGAACACCGGCCGGGTGAGTTGGCTATAGGGTGTAGATACTGAGATCCTTCTGTCCGAAAGATAGGTTTTGATGCATTGGTATAAGTTGCTGGGAATGTTTGCCTCCCGGAGTCTGCCGAGGACACTTGGCCACCAAAGTGAGTCAAATGCCCCGGCAAAGTCGATGGAGATAATAAGGAAGTATTTACTATTGCTGTGTGTAGCTGCATTTATTATACGTTCCAGGGCATCCACGGTGGAACATCCTCGTCGAAAGCCAAATTGCTTGGGAGAGGGGAGGCCTGCTTCTTGGTAGTGAGCTTGTATCCTGCTGTGTAGTAGGTGTTCATACAATTTACTTAGTACTGGCAGTAGGGCTATGGGTCTGTATGACTCCGGGAGTTCCTGTGGTTTCTTCGGGTTCTTCAGTATTAGTCTAATTCGTGCTGCTCTCCAATCATGGGGAAAATATCCTGCAGATAGGCAGTGGTTATATAAGTTTAGTATAGTTGTTGGGATATATTCCACGGTCTTTTTTACAATTTCTGGCTCCAGGTAGTCTTCGCCGGGTGTTCGCTTATTTCTTATTTTTGCTGTTGCCAGATAGAGGTCTTCAAGTGTGAACGGGTCCTCCCGATGTGCTGGGCAGTAGTTAGTATTTTCCTCACAGAGCAGAAGTTGCTCAGGAGTGTGGTCTGAGGGCAGTTTCTGGAAGGTGGTATTCAGAATATTGTCTATAGATTGGTGCCAGGATGTGGTATAGTGGCCATCGGGTGTCTTTGTTGAAGATATTACTTCTCCTTTTGGTAATTTATTAGTTGCCACTTTGTATACAACCCCCCAGGGGTCCTTATTCCCTATTGTTGAGACTAGTGTCTCCCATGTGGACATGTGTTTTTGTAATGGGCGGCTCCTAGAACGTTAGTTCAACTCCGCCTCGTATCTCTGTGAAGAACAGTATCACTACAAATGGGCCAGATATGTGTGTGACGTCGGTTTGTGTGTATTATGTGTGTGTTCTGTTGTTCTGTTCTGGCCACTTGGCTACCCAGAAGCATCAGTCACCTGAACAGATTATTCTGGGTACTCGTCCACACCACGGGAAGGTGGGCCAGTCTCAGCTAATCACGTACTGTCTCAATACGAGACTCTGATCCACCTGATGTTGCCAAAAGGTGGGCCAGATTCCTCTAGGGGCCCACTCCAGAGGAGAGAAAAGAAAAAAAAAAAAAAAAAAAAAACATATATATTTATTTAGATTTTCCCGTGGTGCAAAAGGAAAAAAAAATAATAATAATAAAATAATAATATCACTGTAAAACGCAAAAAAAAAAAAAAAAAAGTGACAGCAACCCTGAAGAACGCAAAAAAAAAAAAAAAAAAACACCATGTGACTGATTTAGAACGCGAAGAGAAAGAAAAAAAAAAAAATAAATAAAAAATAAATAAAAAAAAATAATAAGAATAATAGTAATTAAAGAAATAAAATAAATTAAATAAATAAAAAATATATATATATAAATAAATAAATAAAAATAATAATAATAATTAAAGAAATAAAATAAATTAAATAAATAAATAAAAAAAATAAAAAAAAAATAAATAAATAATAAATAAATAAAAAATAAATAAAAAAATAATAAATAAATAAAAAATAAATAAAAAAAATAATAAAAAAAATAAAATAATAAAATAAAAATAAAAAAAAAATAAAATAAAAAAAATAATAATAAAAAAAAAACAAACAACAGCCATGGACTGATTGTAGAATGCGATAGAAAAAAAAAAAACATATATATACATATATATCTATAAAAAAAAGGGGGGGAAGAGAGAGAGAGAGAGATGTTTTCCTTCCTGAACACAGGCCGCAGAAACAAGCTCCACAGCCCATGCAGCAGGATGGGGGGAGGGGGGAAATACATGGTCGGTTTCAGTCCACTGCTGGGTCATCGATGTTTGCCACTGGTGGTCTGTTAATCCTTCTTCTGTGCCTAAAGACTTCAGCTGAGTAGGTTTGCAGTGCAGGGAGGTTGTTAGGGTTCTGTAGGAAGAGCTCTAGATGCTCGCCAGAGATCTGTGTACAGCTGACAAGGTTGTGTCTCAGATCAGCATACGCAATGCACTCGAATAGTACATGCCACCAGTTCTCTTTGGCTCCACAATGGCAGAGATCTGTTGGGTGGAGACCCAGATGGTGTAATTTTTCATTCATGGATCCGTGTCCGGTAATTAGGTATGATGTTTCTAGTGAAGGGGTGAACCAAGACTGTACAGATTTAGTAGCAGTGTAGGTTACATCAGGTAGGAATCTTTTTGTGACAATGCCCTTTGTTGAATTATGCCATCGAGTTTGCCAAATGTTGAAGAGCTCGTTGTAGCAACGTGTCATCTCAGCCTTGGGGTCAGCATCCAGATTAACCTCAATGTCAAGGATCCTTGTTGGGATATTTTTCGTAATTCGGAAGCACAACCCTCGGAAGGTGACATGTAGATCGAGCGGAAGTGCTCCCGCAATGACCTGAATGGCAGGAGTGGAGACCGTTCTACACACTCGGCAGATTGCCATTAACATTGACCTCTGGATGGTTCCAAGCTTGTCTCGCATCTTTACAAGAGTTACCCGATGGAACCAGGCTCCAGCTGCATAGGTCACAATTGGTAAAAATACTGCGTTGTAATACAACCGCAGGGACCTTTTGGAGAGTCCCCAATCATTCTTAGAGATGCGTATGATGGTTCCTGAGAATCTCTTAACTTTGTTTCTTAAATTAACAAGATGTGGAAGAAAGCTGAGTTTGTGGTCAATAATCACTCCAAGTACTTTGGTTTCGGTGACGATTGGCAGTTGAGCATTACATATCTTTACCTGCGGTGGGCGCCTGAGATCCAGTCTATTCTTGAATAGCATCATTTTAGTTTTTGTTGGGTTGATATGCAACTTATTAAGTGCGGCCCAAGTTGAGAGATCGTCGAGGACCTGGTTTGCATTTTCTTCAATGGCCTTCCGTGAATGCCCTGACACCACAACTGTGAGATCATCGGCAAAGGCCACAATTTTGGTATTCCTGAAGGTGCGGGAGAGCCAGTCTTGGAGGACTATGTTCCAAATGAGGGGTCCCAGGACTGACCCTTGGGGACAACCTCGATTTACTGATCTTGTGACTTGCTGGAATTTTGACTTGAGAATAACTGCTCGGTCGGAAAAATAGTTCTGGAAGAGGCTGTATAATTGCTGGGGGCAAGCGGCAGTTCGAAGGCGTGCCAAGGCACTATCCCACCAGACGGTATCGAAGGCTCCCTCGAAGTCTATGAAGATGGCCAATTCGAATTTTTCTTCAGAACTTTCAATATGTAAAACCAAATCGAACAGAGCTTCTTCACACGACCTTCCACGGGTGAAGCCATACTGGCATGGTGAGACCAAATCGTGCATTTGTAGCATGGAGACAACCCTGAGAGCCATGAGTCGCTCAAGGACCTTACCAAGGTTAGCCAGCAGGGCAATAGGCCGGAAGCTGCGGGGGTCTGTTGGTGGTTTGTGAGGCTTCTTGATGAGGCGAATGAGGGCAAACTTCCATTCTTTTGGGAAGCATCCTTCTTCCAAGCATTTATTGAAAAGAAGGAGTAGATGGTGCGGCCGCAGTGTGTGAAAGCGGATGATGAAGATGTATTCTATTAGGTCAAGGCCTGGACACTTTTTGGCATTAATGTTTTTAAGGACTGCTCCCAGTTCTTCTAGTGTGAATGGGTTGGCTTGCTCTTTTGCTATGTAATTGCTGTTGGCAGCTCTAATTGCTGAGTGTTCTGGATGATCCTCAGAGATGTCATCAGGTGGAAACAGTTTGTCTAGAATAAGGTTGGCAGAATCTTGCCAACACTTAGTTTCCTGAGCGTCTACTGAAACAGTGTTGAATATTTCTGGGGAGAAGGTTTTCTCTCTCAAAATCTTATATGCCAGGCCCCATGGATTTGTACGGTTGGTTTCTTTTACGAAATTTGCCCAAGTTTCTCTCTTTCTGGCTGCAATTGCCTTGGTATACTCATTCTTTTTGGCGATATAATCCCTATGAAGGCGTTCGACATCAGGAGCTGGCCAATCACGGTGTCGCTGGTAGTTCCTGCGCGCAGAGTGGACTGCCTTACGAAGGATGGTAAGTTCCCGGGTCCACCATGGGCAGATTGCTGGGCGGAACACCTTCTTCCTTGAGGACCTGTATGAGGCTCTGAGTATGGAGTGCTGGATAAAGGTGGTCAAGTCCTGTGCATTTAGCGAGTCCATCTGTGATGGGTCTGGATTTGGAAAGTCCAGTTCTATGGAGCTGTCATATGCTTCCCAATTGACGTTTCTCGAAGAGAATCTAATGAAGTCAGTTGGCCTTGCTCTGTTGTTGTTTCTCGGTGGAACCAAGTCAAGATGGAACAGTATGGCTCTATGGTCGCTAACAGTCAGATCCGGAGTTACCTTCCAGCAACTAACTGACTGACGTAGGTCTTTTGTAGAGAGGGTTAAATCAATATTACATTCACCGGTGGAGCTAGAGTAAGTAGTGAACTGGCTAGGCTGGTTATGGATAATAAGATTTTGGCTGAGGATGAAGTCCTCAAGAAGCTGGCCTCGGCCATTGGCAACTGCACTGTGCCAGAAGGGGGATTTTGCTTTCAAGTCAGATGCAACCAGGAGTTGTTTGGAGCCAATAAAATTCAGGGCGAATTCCAAAATGTTTAGTGCTTCATTGATGTTACTTGAGGGAGGGCTGTAGAGTGACATCAGGTAGAATGATTGATCTGTACATGTAATCTGGATACAGGTGGAGAACTGATTGCAGAGGCCCTGGACAATCAGGACATCGAGATCCCTATTTATGACTGCTATACATGTTTTTGGGTCCACTGGGACAGGTTGAATGACTCGCGTGTGTATGGAAAAGCCAGTAATTTTAGAGGTTGGATGGGGTTGTATTCTTGCAGCATACGGCTCTTGAATCAGAACAACATCAATTGAATGCTCCTCAGTGGCCTGGCGTATTTCATCCGCAACTGTGCGGGACCTTTGCCCATTTATTTGCATCATTCGCAAGTATTTAGTTTGAGATACAGGGGCTCCTCTTAGGCTCCCAGAAAGAGTGGGCAGGACTGGAGCGGGGACACAACTGGGATTTCTTGTTGGTTTAGGCATCAGCGGTCCTTAGTCTTACGAGTTCCAGAGCCCTTTGGTATTCTGGGCATAAAATATCCCGGAGGGAATGGTTATGTGCTCGCCTGTTCCTTTTACAATTCACACAAGAGGGCTCTTCGTCAATGTAGGGACATTCTGCTTGGACATGCCCACTCCTGGCACAATGCCCGCAGGATGGAGATTTGTGGGAGCAGCGTTGGGAGGTATGCCCATATCCCAGACATAGGAAACACCTTGTGACAATTGTAAACGGGCGAAATCGGTGTGCACTGCAACCAAGGAATAATCTATCTGTAGAGAGGACAGTTCTATAAATCCGTGGAGAGAAGCTGATTACTTTGTGTTCTGTAGAGTTGGATTTTGATTTTGTTGCAAACCTAAAAGTGGTCTCAGCCTTAACTTCCTCCCAGGCGAATCCCCGGTCCTGTAGGTTTCTGTGGAACAGATCTTCAAGTAATTCGTCGTTGGAACTGTGCTTTGGAACATCGTACACTATGATTGACGGATTTGACTTTTTAGGAGGAGCTATGACCACTCCTGCATTTGTGAGAGTACCACATGTGGCAATACTTGTTAGGTCTTCTTTTGTTGCGGTCTCCAGTAGGACTCCTTTGTTCCTAATGGGTCTCAGGGATTTCACTTTTAGATTCTTATAATCAGCCCTTATAGTGCTTTGCACCAGATCTTTGACGTCATTGCTAGTCTTGAGCTCTGAGGTATCACTTGCTCTCAACAGTAGTAGATGCTGTGGCTTCTTCTCTGGGTGGTGCACATGGAGAGTTTGTATCATGCCACGGGCAAGGGGCTCCTGTCCCGACTTCACTGCATCAGCATAGGAAGTGACATCCGCAGCAGGCTCAGGGGGGCACGGAGTCTCAATATAGTCAGGGTCAGCATTAGTACAATTTTGGGGCCTGCCAATAGCATCAATGACCTTTTCCAGGACATCAGTTTTGGATCGAAGTTCTTCATTCACAGCTTTGAACCTCTCATTGTCAATGAGGAGCTCAGTTGTAATTGACTCAAGGGTGGACCACAACTCCTGCACACGGTTACCTGCACTTCTGGTGAAGCGACTGGAGTCGTGGTTTAGGAATGCGATCAACTGCCTACGAAGTCGAGAGATTGTTTGTTGAAGGGTAGCTGGCTCTGGAGTGGGTTCACCTTCTGGGACACTAGATGGAGGAGGTATCCCCAGTCTAGGAGAGGGTTTTAACCCAACTGCGATAGCGTTGGCAAGGGCTGTCGGTGTGATAGTTTGGGAGACACTTTTAATCTCTGTATGGGTGGAGGCTATTGCCCCAGAAGGTGGAGCAGCATTAGTGGGTTCAGCAACAGGGCTTTGGTCAGGGGCCAATGCCAGTGGTTGCCCCTCATCTTGGGTCACAAATTCCGAGCAGAGGAGAGCAGCCCATGTCTCCATGGTCTCCTTAGTTTTCTTGTTGGCCTTCTTTTTCTTTTCTTTTTTCCTCGCGAGATATCCACTTTTGAGCTGGATTTTTGGCGGGGTACTAGTTGGAGGGGGATTCTCTGGAACTGTTTCAGGCTCCTCCTCACTAGCAGAACTGGAACTTTCCCTCCGGCTCATGTCAGGTGAAGGGAGTGCAGGATGAAAAGCAAAGCACAAGTGTAGCGATGTAGCATTGACAAAAACCAGCAGCTTGTTGGGCTGGAGGTTGGGCTGTCTGAGGAGATAATTTTTAATTTGCACTTGCTGCGAACTTGCTCCTCAAGTTGCTAGGGGGGCACTGCGAATAGCGCGCTGTTACAATCTGAAGGTTTTGATCAAGTTTCCAAGCACTAATTAACTATACTGATTGTGGAGACAATTGAATTCCCATGAACATTTTTTCTGGGTTCTTATTAGGGCTGTGTATTTGTTTCTGACCTCACGGTATTGTTGTCTGAGGACTTCTACCTCTGCCGCCGGCCAGGATCTTCTCGCTGGCTGGAAGCTTTTACGGCGTGTATTTACTTCATTCCGCAGTCTCAAGCTCAGAGCACAACCATGGGACTGAACCTGCAGATGGTTTCTTTCTTTTTATAGCTATGTTTGAAGCCTCTGTGATTAGACTTACTATAGCACGCTGGTGCTGGTCTGGGGTGAGGTTTGTGCTGTCGAATGCTTCAACAGAGTATGTCAGTGCCTCCCGAAATTGTTCCCAGTTTGCCTTGGCTATAGCAAATCTGTTGAGGATTGTTCTGGGTGTGGGTGGTCTATTGAGGGCACGGTGCATCTGGAAAGTTATTACTCTATGGTCAGAGGTTGTCCAGTCCTTTCTGACCTTCCATGAGGATATGTATCCTGCTGTGGAGCGAGTGGCTAGGCTTATGTCTATTGTTGCCTCCCAGAGAGTACTTGAGAAGGTCGGTAGATTATTTGGCTGATATTCCCAATGTGAAGCAACAGAGCTTCAAACTTTTAGTTGAAATGTATAGGAAAATACGCCGCTCTTCTGAATTGTGACTGATAACATTTTTTTTTTTTTTTTCATAAAGACCAATCAAATCAACGCAGTAGCACAATGATTCTGCAGCAGTCTTAAACGTTTATATGTTACGAGTCTTTTTCTGTATGTGGAAGACTTGCAGTTGGGATTCAGTATGTTCCACTGTTTCAAACGAGGTGTCAGGAACACTGCACTGCATTTGGTTAGATTCAAATTCTTCACTAAGTCATCCAGTTCTTGATAATTACGGAAATGTGGTACTTTACTTCTGAGGTGTAATCCTAGTCATTCTCTTCACCAGATTTCGCATCTAATTCTGAAAACTGTTGGCGGAAGTTGAATTAGGAATTAGTAGGTCTTCATTGTGTGACTCCCCAGTAATAGAGGATCCCACATTGACTTTTGAAAATGTCCGTCTATAGCAATATTCGATTTTTGTGTATTATGCTATTTTATTTTCTTTCCTTAGTATTTAACAATATTATTATAACTTTATAATAAGAATACTATTAGTGTCATGAAATAATTGAAATTTCTGATTTAGTTATTAAATGTTAAAAATAATAATAATAATTAAACAGTAAATATAAACGTTGATAACAAATATTAAATTCGGAAAAAATGAGTATTTAGTGGTGAGGAAATGTTCTTATGACCCTCTGCCAGCAAGAACCAATGTGGAACATGGCATTTTATCTGTTTTGGCCCTTAGCGAAAAAAGGGCATGTCTCAAAAACAAAACTTTCAACTGTCAAAATATTGGTACTAGAGGAAAACAAGAGGATTGTATCATATTGGCTCATTACAGGTAACAGCGGGATCAGTACAAACTCTTCTAAGCAAGTGGCATGGCCAATGAGTTGAACAAGTTCGTTGTTTCTGTATTCATACCGAATATACTTTTCAGCTAATAATTATTCAGCATTAAATTTGTGATAAGTGAAAAGGTCTGGAACAAAAATTAACAGGTTTAAAAATGAAGGAAGGACAAGAACTACGGTATTCTTACGGTTATAGTAAAAGAAACAGCTGAGGTCGCTGAATCCTTATCTATAATAATGGATGGACCCTTAAACTTGGATATGGTTCCAAAAGATTTAAAATGTGCAAATATCTCTCCATTCCAAAGGGGATTCCAAAAATGATCCGTGAAACTATGGACCTGCAATTCTGACTTATGTGGCAAGAAAGTATGTAATCTATGATTAAAGACAGATACACCCACTGGGAGTGCGCCTGTCCTTAATCATAGAGAGGGGTTTAAATCCCCTTAGAACGGTTTGTTTTATATTACTGTGTATACTTGCGCTGGTACTTGTTGTAGCATATAAAAGCTACCATTGTGGAACGTACGAGACCATTACCTAAACAAATCACCGTCCTCCCCACATCGGGTGAAAAAGGCCTGGGTCGAATCCTCGATGAATCTAGGAATTTTTATGGATCTTTTTCACAACGCGGCTGAGTTAGTTGGGTTCAGGCGAGTGTATCATGGTTTATTCTCTCGGAAACTGGGGTTTTTCGCCGAGAAAACAGCAGATCGACCACAGAACACGCGCAATTTAGAGACACGTTATGCACAATGCGGGCCTAAGTTACTGATGCGCCTAAAACGCCTACTACAACCAATCCCTAAACAAAATTCCTGAGTACACCATTGAACCTGCACGGTTCAATGGTGTACTGAGCAAATCTCTTAAACTCTTAAAATCACTGTATATATTAAAACATATACAGTTATTTTAAGAGAATATTCATTGTCTGACCAACTTGCCATAAAGAAATTGGATACAATGAATAACTTTGATATGGCCCTCGTGGGTAGCACAGTTGGTAAGATCGCCGTCCTCCCCACATCGGTTTAAAAAGACCTGACTTCGAATCCCGTTGATGACTAAAGGAATTTTTATAGGCCTTTATCACAACGTGGCTGGGTTAGTCGGTTTCAGGCGAGGATAGCATAGTTTTTACTTCCGGAAGCTCGGGGTTTTCTTCCATAAAACGGAAAATTGACCTCAGAATACACGCAATTTACAGACCAAAACACGAGCAATATGGCCTTAGACGATGATGCTCCTAAAACCCAACTACAACAACTTTGATATAATTTATTTATAATTTATATTTTAGAAAAGGTTTTTGACACAGTGGTACATGAACGTCTTATGTATAAATTTGAAAATTGTAGCACTGAGGGTGTTTGTACAGTGAATGGATGGCTTGCTGGTAGAGATTAGAAAGTGATTATAAATGGGCAGTGCTCCAGTGGACCAGTTATGAGCGGTATCTCTCAGGGATCTGCTGCAAGGGCCCATTAACTTTCGTTAATGATATTAATGAGGTGTTACAAGTTTAATATCAAAATTTGCTGATAATATTAAGGTAGACATATGTTACAAAGTGGTAAAAAAGTTAAAATTAGGTTTGATGCTGGTAAATACAAGGTTCTTCATTTGGGTCGCAGTTGTATTATCAATTGAAGGTAGCAAACTCAACATCTGTTTCAACCATTCATGTTGATATAGTACAACTTATCTCTGCATCAGTGGCGTAGCTACCATGTAGGCAGGCTAGGCAATTTCCTCCGGGCCCGGGCCCTTTAGGGGCTTGGCGTCATTGGCTGTCTCCACTTTTTGCAATTTTCATTAATTAAGTATGGGCCCGAACATGTTCTTTGCATCCGGGCCCGAAAAAGGGTAGCTACGCTACTGCTCTGCATGATCAGTTATTACTCAATTGAATACATACTGAACATGGCATAACAGTACATTATAATGATTTTATATTTTACTTTAATCGTATTTTAATTAAAACGCTATTAAATTATTAATATGAAGTACATCCTTGAAAAAAATAGGGCGATAGATTGATTCAGAATACATCTAGCCGTGTTACATTATTTTCTGTGAAAATCATCTCCAAAATATGCGAACCATTTCCAGGAACATAATCAAGTAAGTCGAGAGATGCTTGTAATCTTTTCTTTTGCAAACTTAATTTGCTATTAGCCAGTTTCTGTTAAAAAAAATGACGGAAGTCTTGTGGATTTAATGACTTTCTAGTTCATATAATTGAACGTCATTCAGCCCAGATGGAAAAGACTGTTGTTATTTATGTTGACTTATATCCTGCATTCCACCTTAACCTAAATAAATAAAAAGTACGGTGTTGCGTAGAAACTTTCCTTTAAACTTAACTTTCCGGCTAATCAGCTACTACTAACACAGTGCTTTTCGCTTACAGACATACTCTGAGAAAGCAAGCTTATCGATGTCATATTTTTATTTACATGAACAACACAAATACTCAAGTCAACGTACCTTTTTTGTTTCGAGTACGAGACACGAATGATAATGATGTAATTATCTTTTCAAAATAAGCTGTTCATCTAACAATTCTGCTGATTTCTGAAAAGATACCAATATCTTGATTAATCATCTAAGCTGCTTAGTAAAATTAAAATTATGTACGAAGTTCAACGTACTGCAAATGGCCTAATGACATTGACGCATGCGCAAGCATACAATCGTGCTGATGATATCTTTCGATTATAAACAAATTATAATATATTTTTCAGAAAAAAAACTAATATAAAAATTTAATGAAAGTTAATTAATAAAATAACAGCTAATAACGGTTTTAAAGCACAGATTTTAATCGAACTTTTTTTTAAATTTGATTTTGCGCAGATATTTTTATTCAATTTATTTAATATGATTAAAAATGTTAAGGTGAAAAATAGCAGACGGCGCTCCATTCGCCATTCAAGCGTATTGTAATGGTTGTATGCAATAATCAGATAATTGTAGCTAATAATTCATCGTTAATAAAAAGTTCGTTAATAATTTATCAGATAAAATAATTGCAGCAGAGACATCCGCAGCCCATGCTCTCCGCACTCAGGTTTATTCAGGTAACTTTTAAATAGAAACAATTTCTAAATGATTTCTGCTATTTCTTTTATAATGTATTGGCCAATTCTAGTTACGTTATAATAAAAAAGCTACTTTTAGTTGAATAATTTATTTCTATTTTCGGATATTTAATTTTCATTTTTGTAGAGGTTATTGTCACCGAAAAGTAATAGTTCAATCCTCTCAGCACGGAAGTGGAAGTTATAGCTGATTGGCTCATGAACTTTGGCATTCTGACACAGAAGGGATCCAACAGAATAACGATACTGTGAAGCGTATATAGTGATATTATTCTAGGCGTTATTAGTGTGAGAATAACACCTTTGACAATAGGATTATAAAAACATGGCTTGGGGGTCAGAAGATACAACCAGGAAGAGATTCCAGTGAAGACTGAAATACTCCAAACGACTTTTTATTCAGCTGCTTTAAGGAGCTAATTATTTCCACTGCTTTACAACCAATTAACTCCTCCAGCAATTTAGAGAAAATTAAAACGTTAGTGGGATCTTCCTTGTGTTATTTTTACGTGTCTCAAAGGCAGGTGGGTTATTTTACTCCGTCTAAAATTTCACACTAGGGGATGAAAACTGAACTATGAAATTGTATGCGTTTCACGACCTGTCAGACCGCAACATCCCACTGCTGGGATGGGTGCAGTGCACTTTCACAACTTTTACTTAACGATTCCGGTTTTGACGTTGGCTGCTGACGATACTTGTTAGCGAATATGGGAGATCGTTTCCTTTTTGGTGATGACAGGTGCGTAACTACTTTTAATTGGAGGAGGGGAGGAGGAGAAATAAATGTTTGTGATAAGGAATACACTGAGTTTCGGTCAGTGGGACGGTATTATTCCCATTATATTTTGGTGTCGATCACGGTTTATAGATATAAAAATAAAATATAATTCTCTGAGAAAACCAATGCCAGAAATTTCATTAATTGCTTGCCTGATTACCGTATTTTCTAGATTATAAGACGCATCGGACCGCAAGACGCACCCAGGTTTAGAAGGCGAATTTTGGTAAACAAAAAATATTTTGCTGCACATAACAGAAACGAAACTCATAAGTATAGGCAGTTCTCGCTTTACGAGTTCCCGGGTTTACGAGTTTTTTTTCTCCTCAAGTATCAACAAAATCGAAAATATTAACATTAATTGCAAAAAATGAATGTTAACCATTCATAATACCACAATCCAAACCACGTGCGTAGCTATACAATACAGTGTACCCCGCTTTACGATATTAATCAGTTCCAGAGACACCATCGTATCGTTAAAATACCGTAATGTGAACCCAATAACACATTGTTTTTTGGTAATTCGGATATTTAATTTTCATTTTTGTAGAGGTTATTGTCACAGAAATTCGTTTCAAGATCTCGAAACAATTCGTTTCAAGATCTCGGAAGTTGAAATTTTCGCTGTATAACTAAGCTATTTATCTCTCTAAAATGTCATTTTTAAGGTTACGAGGTTGACCTTAAGGCCATATAAAAGGTAGTGAGCTTGGTTTGTAAATTGTATTAGTTACCAATTCAAATGACTTTCATCGTTATCGTATGTTGCGTTATAAGAATCAATTTTAAACGCCTTTGTGATATTTTTCTAGAGCACATTTGTAGTGACGACCATAAAACAATAAAAACAATTTGCACTTTCCGGTTTATTGGGCTTTTCTGTTACTGCAAGCAATTATAAACGGGTTGTAAACTGGATCTTATTGCATTTGCGAAAATACCGATAGCTGGAATTGTGTTTTTTTACGTTATTATGGTGAAATATATTTCCCCTTTACTGAAATCTTCAATCGTATAAAAACATAAATAAATTTTCAGAATCTTCTCTTCATTCCTTTTTTTTAAGCTTCGTAAACTTGTTACTCCACGCGAATCATGTTAGTTGCAATTTGTGTGTGTCGTTAAAAAATGCTTATGCATGCAATCGTGAAATTTATAATTAAAAGAGAAGATTATCTTGGAAACAAACGCCTCTTGAAACATTTCTGAAGAAGACGACTCCTTGTGCAACAAACCAACGAGTGTCGAGCCAATAATGAGTGATCAACGTGTGTACATTTTAGTCGACGATGATGAAAAATAAATATTCTTTAACATTTGTAAGTCGTAAATAATTTCTCTATTATTATAATTTGTTTGATTTTACAGGCTACGTTTTCATTTCTTTCGAAAAATCAATCATTGTTTAAACATAAACTAATTAGCTAACTAATGTCATTGTTGAGAACGTAACCCCTATTTTTAACCTTATGTCTTTGGGAAATAAATTTCCGCTTTACAAGTTTTCGCTTTACGAGCGCGCGAGGAACGAAATAATTCGTAAAGTCGAGAACTACCTGTACTTACCAAAAAAAATACTGTATCAATATAGAACAAATTTTCGCATGGTATAATCCGAAAAATTCGCTGCTATTACACTCGTAATTATCGACGCTATGATCAGAACTTTTATTTTCTTCAAAGAGGGCATAATCTTTACTGCCTAGATTTCTGCCTATTTCTAAATTTTTGAAAGCCTTCGGTTTTTAAAAGGAAATAGCTTTCATTATTATTATTATTGGGAATAAAGGACAAGTTCTTGTGAGACATACGTAAAATTTCACTCGCATTTTTTTTTTTTTTTTTTTTTTTGTATTACAACCAATAGTTCTTGTTTGTTTGTTATTTGGTTTTTAGGAGCATTAGCAACTAAGGCCATATTGTTCCGGGATATGCAGTGGTCATTCCCTGACCTTTCCGCATCCTCCGTATTTGGTGGTCACGGGCTCGAACCCCGTCTAATCAAGAAGCGTGTGCTATGCACTGCTGCTCTTGCCCACCCGGCTACGGAGGCGCCCCTATAGTTCTTAGTACCGTGCAGGGGTTGGAGGTTGAGAAGACGAAAGAAGATATTTGCTGACATTAGACTTGAACTTCTTTAGACTGTAATTTTCAGAAAATACGTACGAAGGAAGGTTGTTCCAGAAAACGGCAGTTGAATGAATAAACGCGGAAGATGAAAAGTTGGTTCAGTGAGTTTGAATTTGGACAGTAAATGGATGTTGACTTATTCCCGCACGTGTTCGGACTGTTTTGAAAGAGAGAGCGGAATTATAGAAGCCAATTCAGAAGAACAGTGCCCATGGAAGTATCTGTAGAAAAGGTATGCAGCAGAAACAGTACGTCTATGAGACAGCGAGTGGAGAGACTCTGTTAGAGAGGAGTCATTAATTAACCTAACTGCCCTCTTCTGAATGGAATCTAGAAGCCTGAGAGAGGTTTTGGGGGCACCGCCCCAGATGTGGGAACAATATTCCATGGTGGGGCGGATTTTCGATTTTTACAGAGTGAACAGCTGTTTGGAAGAAAAGTAACACCGAGAGCGAAAGAGAAAAACAAGTTTTTTTAGATGCAGAGGAGTGTTGTTGTTGTTGTTGGTCTAGGGATTTATTAGGCGCATCGGCAACTATGGCCATAGTGCGCCACGAGATGTAGAGGAAGCAATATTTGTAATGTGCGTGTGCCAAGAGAGATTAAAAGTCAAGGTAATCCCCAAAAGAGATATATCATCTTGCCTAGAAATCGGAGTGATTTTGCATTTGCTAGGCAAGAACAATATACAGTCTGATAAAAAAAAAAAAAAAAAAAAAACTGCACGCATCTAGTATGCCTTTGGACCATAAGACGTAGGGAAAATTTAAGGCTACATTTTCTAGGAAGAAAAGTGCGTATTATGGTCCGGAAAATACGGTAGTTTAAAATTTTATGTACCCACCAAAAGTGGATTTTATAATAAAAAATTAAATTATTCTTCAACCAACATATTTTATTTAAGGTAGAGATACACTTGTAAAAAATGTTGTAATAGGTAGATCTCGACACTTTGTGTATTTTGTAAAGTAGCTTATATGATGAAAAAGATTGCCAACCAGTACCATTAGTATTGGCTCTTGACAGAACGAAAGCCGAGCAAGTTTATAAGGTGGAATTTAATGTCTCGTGAATGGGGCAACATTGAAGTGTAGAGTTCATTGTACTTGGAGAACGTCATGAATTCTGAGAGCATTGTTCTTGAAGATGAACTTAAGAGTAGTGCATTTGTACTCAATCAAAAACGCTAACCGCATTTTTCGATCGTTTTCAGTTGGAACATGTGAAATAGGATGCAGATGCAGAAAAAGTCATTAATAAAGTCATTCACAAAACTTTGTGTATTTATAATTAGTTTTAAGGGGGACGAAATGAGAAAGAAGAACGGTGAAAATATTACCGTATATTTAAAAGTATTTTCTGTTGTCTTGTATTCTGTGGCATGTCCTGCATGTACAGTATTCTTTTTGCCATTCTATTTCTATTTGGTTTGCCAATTTCCACTTGATGAAAAACAGGCGTTTTCTGGTAGGGCGGTGCGTGCAACTCCAGGCCGTCTAATTCCGCTACAGTGTGAAATAAAGCGCATAAAAATTCCTTCTGACCACGGAATTCGAATCAGTGCCTTTTCGACATGGTACGGAATGACAGCGATTTGCCATCACTGCGCGATACGCACAGTCATTCGTAATTTGTCATATTTGTAAAGAAAAAAACTATAAAACGGTGGCTTATTTAATCTTGAAATTCCGTCTCCCACACCGGAAAGAGTCCGGGTTCGAATTCCATCAATGATGCGAGGAACTTTTATGAGTTTTTTTTTTTTCACTCCGTGGCCGAGTTAATCAGTCTCAGGCGTTGTCGTCGAGTTTTAGGAGCATCAGCGACTAAGGCCATATTGCTCCGTATATATTATCTGTAAACTGTGTGTGTGTTCTTTGGTCAATTTTCTGTTTGCTGGGCGAAAAACCCTAGTTTCCGGGAGGAAAAGGGATGCTGCTCTCGCCTGGGTCTCAGGCGAAGACAGCAAGGTTTCTTCCCCCCCCCCCCCGGAAACTCGGGTGAAAAACCCGAGCAAACAGACAGAATTTCGTCTAGCAAACAGACAAAATCGACCAGAGAACAGAACACACTAAATTTACTGAAAGTATATTCCGGATGGCCGTAGATTGACAATTTTTTTTTTTTTTTTTTGTAATCTTGAAATGCAATGCTCTGTGTGGTTTTTTTCCCTCTCTCTTAGTCCAGTAGTCAAGCTTTCTGTCCACTAAATAAAGTGAGAAAAATTTCTCTTTCCGTGCAAGCCACTGGTAACCAGCCCCATTAAAGACTAGTTTTTAGTATTAGCATTAGTTGAGGAATATGATGCAAGAAAGCAAGCTTATACATCATCATCCTCCCCCCCAAAAAAGAAGGAGAAAAGGGGGAAAAACAACCTCCCATTTCACCCATCCATTCGCTTCAAAAGCTCGTCTCTAGTTCTGCCTTGAATTTATTTAAGCTGTCAACTTCTCCAACGACAGATGGAAGTTTGTTCCAGAAATCAACCACCCGCTGGCTAAAGGCAAATTTCTGCACATCTATGCTACAACTCTCTTTCCTCAATTTCAATTTATGCCCCTGCTTCTAAAGACAAAACTAGAAAACGTTAAGTCTTGTTTAATTTGCATTGAGCTTGCTCAAACCGTTCAAGGGCCCTGTACACCTCAATCAGATCACCTCGCAGGTGCCTAGTCTCCACACACTGGAATTTGCAAAACTTAAGCCTTTCTTGGTAAGAGGACCCCCTTCGTTTCCGTCACCGATCTCGTTACGCTTGTTCCAGCAGCTCTACATCCTTCCTAAAATGAGGCCTCCAGACTTGTATGCAGTACTCAAGGTGTGGCATGACCACTGCCTTATACACGGGACAATCACCTCTTTATCCCTGTTAGCAAATTTCCTGTATATCATTGACAAGACCCCATGAGCTACTCTTGCAGCCTGCCTGCCTGCACTGTTCAGAAAACTTCATATTGGACTGCACAAAAAATAGTTTATGTTGAAAGAAGCAGACTTTAATGGAAAGAGAAACTGTCTATAATGGCATATACGGTGTGCCACTGAAATAAATGCAGTAAATTTCAGGGTTAATCGGAGTGCAGTGAATCTGAGTTCCCCTACGGGCCAGTCCGGTGAAGCTGTTTGCTCCTGTTTTGTTGTTGAATGAGAAAGGTGGTAATGTTGGGACGCAATTAGTCATTTGCATCTTTAACTCTCACTTAAAGAGTGTTCCTAGCAGAAGGTAGTTTTTAAATACCCTCGCAGTTGGTAGATTCGCCGTCCCCTACACCGTGTGAAAAAGAACTGAGTTCGAATCTCCTCGATGACGACAAATTTTTATGAACCCTTTCTTCTAGCGTGGCTGAGTTAATTGGTCTCATGCGGGATTAGCGAGATTAGTACGGTTTTATCTTCCGGAAAATCGGGTTTTTCGTCCCGCATACAGGCAAATCGGCAACAGAACACGCAATTTACAGATATATATATATATACATATACAGTGCAATATGGCCCAAGTCACCGATGCGCCTAAAAGCCTACAACAACAACTTTTGAAACGAAGCTGTATTGACCTACTGCTGCATCAAAACTTTTCGAATAGCTCTAGGCCGTCAATAAAGTATTTCTGATCCCATGTTTTTATAATAGTTTTTTATTTTTTTGTCCCAAAGAAGGCAACCTCCAGTTTACTTCACTTATTTCAGGGACAAGGTCCGGATTTGTCGTATATCCTGTATCACCCTGTACAGTCATCGACTGCGCTGGTATGAAAAAAAAAAAAAAAAAAAGTGATAAACATGGCGATTTAACCATAATACCATGTACTATTCTAGTTTTATTACAACAATCCATAAATTGAAAAATTGGAAATTAATTATCTTTATTTGATGTGCCAAAAAAATTACAAGACTAGAATCCGAAACTTATTTTTATCTTTCTGATATAAAAGGAGAAGTTAATCTCGTTTTACTCCTTACCTTCATGCCACTATATTTGTGCTCCTCGAATGTAGCACAGTGGTTATAATCACCCGTATAGAAAAGACTTCAGTTCGAATCTTGTTAATATCGAGAACTTAATTGTTTTTTTTTTTTTTGTTTTTTTTTTGCACAACCATGTAACCTTCACTTGAGACCGACAACTCAGTCGGGTTGTGAAAAAAGCCTATAAATTTCCTCACCTTTTTGATGGGATTCGAACTTGGGTCTTTTCCATCCGGTGAGGAAAGATAGTGATTATAACCACAATTACCATGCAACCGCGAGGGTAGCATGGTAATTGATCTTTTGATTAACTTAAAATTGATTTAATTTCTGGTTGTTACTTCAGTGAACTCAGTTGTTACGTGTTCTTAATTTCCTGTGAGTTAAGGTTTTTATAATGCGTACCTACTTTTTACATGTCGTGGGTGGTTAGAGATGGTCGCAATTTAGTCCTTATCGAATCGGTAGACTTCCTGTATACTGTGAGTTCTCTGACTGTCTCACGCCTAGTTAATCGTATATCTAAGATGGACACGCTCGGTCTCCTTCGATTGCTGGCGTGTGCTTTTGGGGTGTCAATAATTTATGCCCTCATTAACTTTTCCAATTCCTCCCTCCCGTGTTCCCATAAAATATAGATGCTATTATCATATCTGTACCACGCTGAAGATTTCAACTATGCCTGAGCAAGTTCCGGTCCATAGACCTCATGCAGCCGATAAATAGTGTTTTTGGTTACTTCTGTTTTCTTTTTCCGAATGAAATTCTCTAAATATACATTCCTAAGCACGAGTTAAGTGGCAGTTGCTAATAAAAATATCATAAATTATATTGCTAAATTAAGTCTACATAAATGAAAATTTTATTTTAATTTTTCATTAAAAATTTCATTTTCGTCTGCTCTGTCCTAATAATGGTGAAAAACATCTATAACAAAACGTTATAGACGAGATGACAAGAGCAGGCCATGGGGTTTTGTCAATGATATACAGGAATTTTGTTAGCAGGGAAAAGGAGGTGATTATCCCTTTATATAAGACAATGGCCAGGCCACACCTTGAGTACTGCGTACAGGTCTGGAAGCCTCATTTTAGGAAGGATGTAGATTTGCTTGAGCGTGTACAGAGAAGGGCAACACGATTGGTGAGAGGAACGAAGGGGTCCTCTTACCAAGGAGGCTTAAGTTCTGCAAATTTCAGCGGCTGGAGACCAGGCACCTGCGAGGTGATCTGATTGAGGTGTATAAGGCCTTGAATGGGTTGAGCACGCTGAATTCTGATGGGATTCTTTCGCTTGTTCAGATTCCGAACCTAAGTGGGCATAAATTCAAATTGAGGAAAGACAGTTGTAGAATAGTTGTGCGGAAATTTGCCTTTAGCCAGCGGATGGTTAATTGCTGGAACAAACGTCAGTCTGTCATTGTGGAAGTTGATAGCGTAAATAAATTCAAGGAGGAACTAGACAAACCTTTAGAGGGAACGGTTGTGTGAATTTTTTTTTTTTTGACTGATGCTACATAAGCTGATACACTTGCTTTCTTGCATCACATGCCACTATTACTATTACGTTGATGTAATATTGTATTGTTGTACAGGTTAATGCACAATGTTTATTTAAAATTTTACACCTCGTGAAACTGGACATACACCCACTGGGAAAAAAATTAGAAATCCTTTGCTATTGACGTAAAATGATACCCATTTAATTTCTCTTGAAGTTTTCACATCATGCCCAAGTTAGTAGATCTTAGACAAACATTATTAAGATTTTTATAAAATCCTTGCAGTTTATCTCACCTGATTTTATGATATACTTTGTGACCTTGGTCTCACTGCATTTGCATACCGTACGTTTTGGCGTACGGTATGCAAATATAAGTTGTAACGTGCTATGGTCACAAGTTCCTTGTTATTAGACAAATAATATCCAGCAATTATTACTACAGCACTGTAATTTTTGGACCTGTGGATAAATATCAAATTTGTGCCAACCGCCACTCTTCAATCAAAGATTGCGTCTTGCTACACTGCTCGACAAAATTAACAGAACACGTAGAAAACGTGGTGCAACTCATGCTGCGTGCGATGAAGTGGGACAAAGTTTGGTATGGTGGTGTCACCTAGAATAACGATAACATGATGAGACAGCATGAAACTTCGGAGAGGTACACTGTGCTGCCACTTTATTAGGTACACCTATCTAGTAGCGTGTTGAGCCTCCTTTAGCCTTCAAAACAGCCTGAATTCGTCTAGGCATGGATTGAACAAGATGCTGAAAACGTTGTGCAGGAATGGAGTACCATGCAGGCATGAGTGTGTCACGCATTTCCTTGAGATTCGACGGAGGTGTAGGGAAAAGCAGCGAACAGCCCTTTTCAGCTCATCCCAAAGGGTGCCTCCGTAGCCAGGTGGGAAGGAGCAGCAGTGCGTAACACACGCTTCTTAATTAGACCGGGGTTCGATCCCGTCACCACCAAATACGGAGGATGCGGAAAGGTCAGGGAACGACCACCGCATATTCCCGGAGCAATATGGCCTTAGTTGCTAATGCTCCTAAAAGCCAAATAACAACAACAATCATCCCAAAGATGTTCAATAGGATTGAGATCTACGGACTGAGCTGGCCACTGCAGCAAAGAAAAGTCATTGTCATGTTCCTGGAACCATTCCATAGTGATTCGGGCTTTGTGCACTGGCGCATTATCCTGCTGGAAGTAACCATCTGACTGAGGATAAACTGTCAACATGAACGGATGCACTTGGTCAGCAACGATGTGGCATTCAGATTATGGCATTCAATCTATGGGTATCAATGGACCCAACGTGTGCCAAGAAAATATTCCCCACACCATAACAGTGCCCCACCACCTTGCACAGTAGTCGTCAGACATGACGGGTCCATGGATTCATGTTGATTTCGCCAAATTCTGAGCCTTCCATCAACCTGATGCACCAAGAACTTCGACTCGTCAGACCAAGCAACTGTTTTCCAATCCTCGATAGTCCAGTGCTGGTGTTGCTGTGCCCACAGGAGGTGTGCTCTCTTGTTCTTCATTGATAACAAAGGTACGCGATGTGGCCGTCGGCTGTTGTAGCCCATTCGGGACAAAGTGCGACTAGTGGTCCGTTGTGATATTTTGTTCTGCGCACCAAGGTTGTATTTTGACGTGATGTGCAACATTGTGGCCCGTCTGTTTGCTTGCACAATTTTAGCCATCCTCCTATCACTCTCATCAACAAGCGATTTTCTTCCACAGGAGAGCCATTGAGGATGTTTTCTGTTCGTTGCACCATTCTCAATACACCCTTGAAACTATGGTGCGTGAAAAGTTCAGGAGAACTGCCGTTTCAGAGATGCTTTGTCCAGCACGTCTTGCACCTACTACTATGTCACGTTCGAAGTCCGTTAGATCACTCCTTTTCTCCATTCTTGCTACGGTTTGTAGGCTTAACTGATACTAGAAAGGTTGTTCTGCTGCATTTATATCCACAACTGTGGTCATGTGTCTTGCAACGTTGTGTAACAAACCATTTGTGTGCACAGCAGGGGTGTACCTAATAAAGTAGTAGCACAGTGTATAAGAGACTTTTATAGGGATTGTATAAGAATTACCAAAAAGGTCACATTACAGAAGTCGATACAAGATGCTCGAAAATATGGCTACGTTACATCAGTACGGTGTATGGTCCTCTCCAACGGCTAACCAGGCCTGACAGCGGTGAACCATGCTCGATATAAGGTTGTCTATAAGATTCTGTGGCAACAAATCCCATTCTTCCACCAGCGCAGACCTTAGCTCACCAAATAACCGAGGAGTTCGCTGTCGGCGTGCAATGCGATTCCCAAGGGCACCGTTGATCATTATTCCGCCCCACACGAGAACACCGGCTGCATCGTAAGTGTTCCTTTCTATGATGTTGGATGGATGGTACCGTATTCTTCGTTGTCTTCAGATGAAATAACGTCCAGAATCTGTTGTAGGCTAAAACGGGACTCATCAGATAACAGAACTGTACCCCATTTGTCGGGCTCCAAGTGACATGTTCATGGCATTAGTTTCGACGAGCTCTGCGGTGGTTTGGGATTAATGAAATACAAACCACTGGCTTCCCTTCCTTACGTAGAGTCCACTTGAATTGAGCCTTGTTGACACAGTCGTTGGAAATATTTTCAGCTGTGGCCGCAGCAACCTCAAGAGACAGTTGATGACAGGACATCGTAGGGTTCCGTCTTGCTATTGAGCCAGACACCGATCTCTTCTAGTTGATGTTCCTGTTTTTTTAAAAAAGAGAATTTCATACATTAAATGTAGTTTTAATGCTGTATTATTAGCTTTAGACAGTCTGTGCACGCTTCGTGTTTATTGGCTCTTCAACGTGGTGTCGCTTGTGAAGAGATACACAATATATAGAGAAAAGTGCATGGGAGAAGAGTAATAAATATTATACAGTTGTAATTAAATTAACGGCTAAGTTTAGAGAAAGTAAAACTATAAAGGTTTGTTAAGTGTTCTATAAAGTTATAATCTTAGTAATTAATTGATAAGAAATAACTACTCGTATATTTACTTTTCAATCCAGTTAATAGCAGAAAGAGAATAAAAAAATTCAGTTAATTTTAAGTAAAAAAAATACAGTGTGCTGAATGGTTACGCACTGCGTACATTAACTAACTTGTTTTTTAATTTAAAAATCGAACTATTTAGTATGTATAGTTAATTTTTAATTATTCGACATTTCCACGATTGATTTTTAAAGCAGTTTACACATCTGAAATCATACAGCCAAACTGATCGACTTTAGTCTTTAAAAACAGCCGCTAGGGAAATACATTCTTAAAAAAAAAAAAAAAAAAAGAGAGAGTCACGTCCATTTCTTTGATTATAAGATCAGTAGTTTGTTGGTAGCAAAGGAGCTCCTGATTACGTGCTGTACAAAATCTCTTCCTTCCCTCCCTCTCTCCCCAAGGTTTTTTTTTTTTTTTCCTTTCTTGTCCAAGCTTATTAAATTAGTCCTACCCTGTACCTTCACATATCCTCCCATTTCCCAGAGTTTCTTACAAAGGACGCTAATTTCACCTTCCTCCTTGTTGGCCCACTTTCATAAGAATGGGTGTTATTGGCTTCTTGTAATCATGGAGTTTTCAGACTATGTTACAAGTTGATGTTGGTACAAAAGTACGTCACGCAATGCTTGCGCATGTGCATAACAATCCCAATTTCTGAATAATTGTCTATTATATGCATATTATTTATGTAAAGCACTGAGATTGAATGCATATTTTTATTTCCTGCCCATAAATATGGGCATATTAAAAACTATACAATAATTTCAATGTATTATTACTTAAATCCGGCACCATATTAATTTACAAATTATATAAAAGGAAATAAAATCTACTTAACCTTAGAGCACAACAAAGAAACTTGAGCAAAAGAGTTCCGATGTACACTAAGTAACCACTTTATTAAGTATACTTACTTAACAGTAGGTCTCCTTTAGCCCTCAGAACAGCCTGGATTCATCGTAGCATGGACATAAAGGTGTGAAAACGTGCCACAGATATGCTAGTCGATGTTGAATCAATTGCTTTGCACAGTTGTTGTAGTGTTTTAGGAGCATCAGCGACTAAGGCCATATTGCTCCGTATATGCTGTCTAAATTGCGTGTGTTCTGTGGTCGATTTTCTGTTTGCTGGACAAAAAAAAAACCCGAATTTCCGGGAGAGAAAACCATGCTACCCTTTTCTGAGACCGACTAACTCAGCCACGTTCGTTGTGTAAAAAAAAAAAACATCGCGTGTGTACCCTGTACGCACGAAAGATGTTTTATGTGTAAACATCTTTGACGACGCCTTCTAAATTTCGAACAGCTAGAACCGAAATCATGAACGATGTAATTTATGCTCACGCCCGCTACTTACTCTACCGAATCAATGTTAGTGTTAAATAGGATAAACACGCCCGCAGTTTACTTTACGAATCAACGTTGGAAGAGGTTAGGCCAATAGCCTAATTACCCATTTGATTGTAGCCATTTGTTGAATAGTATGATTGACAATACAAGTATTTGTATTGTTACAATCATACTACCATGTTGGATCATGTTACTCTGTCATGCGTTGTCGCAAATTACACATACAGCGCTAACGAGTTCTGCAAGAAACGACAGTTTCCACGCATAATACGCTGTCGAAACTATGACTTGGCTGAGGATCTCAACGAGAACAAGCGCGAGATGGTAACGCAGCACATTCCATTTGGCAATGAGGAAACAGAGCTCATATTAAATCGTAAATTGTATGAATCGGACTTGGACATTCGCAAAACGATTGAAATATGTAAGACGATGTGTCAAGACAACGACGACGGTGACCCTGACGAAGCATGCGGTAATGACCTGCATAGCCTTGTAACACGACTGCGAGAAGAAGACCCCTTGTGCAACTTTTACGATCATCCAAACAGCGACGAGATGAATGAGCATCAGGATCTAAAGCTCGCCACGCTCAACCGACCCAGCACAATTGCAAATAAACGCTAAAACCTGATGACCAACGAGGACTTTTTCAACTTAATGAGAATGGCCAATGACAAGCAAAAGATTCTACTCATACATGTAATTTGGAGTCTGTTATCTCCCAATCGCGAACTGATTCAAATATTCGTGACCGGCCCGGCTAATTGCGGGAAAACGTTTATGATGCGCCTCTTTATGGGAATATACAACCGCTTCATTAATACAGACGGGTACTGTAAGGCCTACATTACATGCACTTCAGCTGGTAAGGTTGAAGTGCATGTAATGATCTTGGATGTGCTCAGAGCTGGTTTATGCCAGCTCTGAGCACATCCAAGATCACTGCCCGCAAGATATCCATTTCTCTGGTTACCAAAAGGTTTCTGCCATGCGTGACAATGGTTAGCCCAAACGTTTTTCCGCAGCCAGCTGGTTTATGCCAGCTCTGGGCACATCCAAGATCACCTCCCATGATCCTTTGCCGCCCATGATCCTCTCCCGACTCCGTTTTTCTTTGTTATATAACTGAAATGACGTCATTTCCGCGTCGCAAAATCGTGACAAATTGATTTTACCACCGTCAGTAATTTAGTAGGTACCGCCAAAGATGTTTACACATCAAAAGGCCCATAAAAATTCCTCACGTCATTGATACAATTGACGTAAATTGGATGGTTGATCTTTTTTATTCTTCGAGGAGCTCATTCTATTTCACTCCACGGTTGCTCAATTGGATTGAGATCTGATGACCGGAGTGGCTACCACAGTACACCGAGTTTACTCTCATAATCCTGGAACCAGTTCTGTCGCCTTGTGACATAGCTCATTACAGGCGGATACGCTGCAGCCAAAGAAAGGTCTGTTAATGTACACAGTGTGTTATATTTCAGGCACGTTAGCAAATAGTTGTAATTCATGATTTTTAAGGAAACAAACGAGCAAAAAGCAGCGATTTTTATGCGCGAACCGAGAAAACTTCGTTTATGTGCGTCCTCCATTGCTCATTCGTCCCTCCAACTAGCCCATAGCAACAAACATAACATCCAATGCTTCAGTTACAGTATATAGATATACAAATAAAAAATTTAATAATAATAATTCCTTTTGGTCTGATTTTAATTAAATTTGGGTGGCACGATAAATCTTCCTAAAAGGCCCAAATATAAAATTTCATGAAAATCTATCAACTATAAGTCAAGTTATTATATGCGGATGGGCGGACGGACATGGTGAAGACGATATGCGTATTATGCATATATGCTAACACGCCTAAAAAATGCGCCGGTTAGAAACAATTTCTAGATTAACTGTGGCATCAAGATGTTGCTCCACTGGTATCAAGGGGATCATGTGCATCACTAAAACATTACCCACACTATTACACTGCTACCGCTAACTTGTGTTGTTGACGCCTGGAATGTGTTCATGGACTCATGATGTCGCCATGTTCTGGTTCTCCCATCATCGTTCACTGCATTCATAGTCAGTCTGCGCGGGTAACACAGTGGTATCGTCACCATCCTCCCACACCGGGTGGGGAGGACGGTGACCAGGCTGAAAAAATTCTACCCCTTGAGCCTTGCACAATCTTTCCAGGACCGAATTGATCGACAAGGCTCTCATGATATCTCCCTCCTATCGTGTCTGGGCAGAATTGCAGACACTTTCAAATTCAACCCTAATTCACAGCTTTTTTTCAACAATGACCTGTACTTGTTAAGTAATTCCACCGGTCTCCTACTCTTAATATCATTAGTGCCAACGTGTACAACAATATCACCTTTTGTACCTTTAAAAGATGATATCCACTCTACAACGTCATCAACTTTTGCCCCTTGGCAGACATACCCTGGTCCTGTTCCACCTATCCTTTTTGCACACCATGTTCCCCATTTCCCTGACAATAGAGTCACTAACAACTACCAGTTCCTGTGGGACTAGCGCATTTTGCCTTGGGGGTTGCCACTGTGTTGCGTGATGATCAAGTGCAAGCTCTGGCGTTGATGTGGGCAGCTGAGAGCTTGATGGGCCCATTAATTTAGATTCTTCGAGGGCATCCACCCTGTCCTTCAAGCTCTCATATAGGCCCATAACAACGCTGAGTTGTCGCCTGATTTCCTCACACTCCTTACATCGTGCACACACAAAGACATCTCCCTTGGCAATATCATGTCTCATACCTGATTGTCCACAAACATCAAGCAAGCAGTGCATTTTAAAAGGCTGTGATTCAGAGGGCAACTGCCCCCCCCCCCTCAGTTCTCCCTTGAGGCACAGCACTCCCATTAGCTTGAGCCTTTTGCTTTACTGCACTGGTCTGAGTCATGATTTCGATTCAGTTTCAATAAAATTTCAATTTCAGTACAAAATTATAACCCTAAACTTGTACTATATATATTTTTTTTCAGGATCGATAATTATCTCCGAGTTCCGTTATATAACTTCCGTATCAAGTTATGTATTAATTAATTATGTTACGTTTGTAAAATATAAGTCGTTATATGTATTTAGTTAAAAAGTACAATTTAATTGACAGTGAAGTTTAACAAGATTAATAAATTTTACTGATTAATTGATAATATTATATACTATACTATACAAACTAACGCTATCCAGTTATATGGGGAACGCAAGAACAGTATCGCAAATGAATATGCGCTACACACTCAGATGCATGGGGGTTCCACAGAAAACGACCCAAGAGACACCTGTCTTCACTGCTGATCATCGTCAATGGCGAATGCTGGAGGCTGGAAACACGTGACCTAGTAGGATGAGGATAAATAACTGGTGCAACACGCCGACGGTTTGGCCCAAGTAACACGAGTTCAAGGACCCATCATGCATGGTGCCCACTATCCAGGCAGGTGGCCATGGTTGCTTCATATGGGGCATGTTTTTTTCTGGAAAGAACTATACCCCTGGTGCATATGGACCAACGTTTCACTGGTGAGGTCTACCGGCAGCTCTTACCAAGTGTACCCTGCAATGTTAAATTTTTTTCCCGGACAGAAACCGGAACTTCCAAGACGATAATGCTCCATGTCATCGGGCCCACACTGAGCACGATTGGTTTGAGGAACACAGTGAAGATTTCACCATCTTCATTGGCCTCCAAATTCGTCTGACTTCAGTCCAATCGAACACCTGTGGGACGTTTTGGAATTGAGTGAGGCGTATGGACATGCAACCATCATCTATTCCGACACTGTGGAAAGCCTTGCATGCAGCTTGGCTGCAGATCCCTACGGACGTCTTCAGATCAGATATCTAGTGAAGTCAATGCTTAGGAGAACAGCGGTTGTTATCCGTGGGTGGCTCATTGCGGCATTAGGTAGGTGAGTCAATAATCACTGAGTTTATATATACAGTATATACACTGCCCAACCATTAATATCCGGACAGCCCTTCACGGATGGGTTAACAGGTCCTATGCATGCAACACGTCACAGAACCTGCTATAAATATGCACACTGGGCTTCGAACAGACAATTGCAAAAGTGGACATGCTAGATCACATGTTCAGCAGAATTACCTCAACAGTTCAACAGAATTTATCACCTCAACAAATGCTAGACGCCGATTAACATGGTGCAAGGAGCGTGAATCCTGGACTGTAGAACAGTGGAAAACAGTCCTATGGACAGACTAGTCGAGGTTCGCCCTCTACCATGTCTGATGGCCTTTCCTGGGTGCGGCGAATGCCATGGGAACAGTTCCTTCTTGATTGTATCCTCCAAACAGTGAAGTTTAGTGGAGGCTGTGTCATGGTATGGAGCTGCTTTCATGGTTTGGCTTGGGCCCATTATCGACAAAACCATGAATGCTGTGCAATACTAGGACAGCCTGGACAATTATGCACTTCCAACATTATAGCAATACTTCGGGGAAAGCCCTTACCTATATCAGCAAGACAACGCGCCATGCCATTCTGCTCGGGTCGTAACAGAGTGGTTTGAGGACATGGGTATAGAAAAGTTGTATTGGCCAGCCCAGAATATTGATCTGAACCCGATCGAACATCTTCGAGATATATTGGATCGTCGGGTACGTGCACATCGATATCGCCCAAAGAACAAGGCCGAACTGGTGGCTGCGTTCAAGGCCGAATGGAGGAACATATCACCTGACATTTATAAAAAGCTGATTGAGAGTATGCTGCGAAGATTGAAGACTGTCATGAAAGTACAAGGTTTCAGCACAAAATATTAAATGACACAATAAAAGCTCTTTTTTTGTCTAAAGGCAGGTGTGCCGGATATTAATAGTAGGGCAGTGTATGTGCATATATGAGCGTATTTTTTTTCACCATGTCCGTCCGCATGTAACAGTGGACTGCGTCACAACCACACACAGGTCAGAGGAGTTCCTAATTAATCATTTTGACTACTAATGCAGTTATTAATTTTAAAATATATAAGAGATTACCTTATAGCTTCATAGGATGTCTTCTACAACATTACAACATACTCTCCAAATAGTATCGATTAAAAATAGTTAAAAAAACAACTTTAAATTAAATGCGTTCCTCACTCTTCGCTCATGGATGGACCAACACCTCGGGATCAAAGGTGATTAACTGGATAATCTTACTTCAGAAGAACCAATGACTAGTTTCCATTCTTTTGCTTCTGTTTTTCCAGATGCCATTCAAAGTAGAGATAATAAACATGTTTAACCGTTTTTGTTAGAGATCAACCTCTTCTCCATAGACATAAAAATAAAAAAACACATATAAAAAGTTCACCTCCACCTGTTTTATGTAACACTCCGCTCAGACATATAAAAAAAAATCATTGGTATTAATAACATTTAACTTTGTATGAATTTGAATCAGTACATTTTTATTGAAGAAGTGATACGCTTAACAATTAGACACTTAGCAAGGCCATCCCATTGACTGGTGTTCTCTTTGACTTTCGGATAGAATGGAGCACTGCGTTCAAAACACCATCCGTGAATTTAATGCTAATCGGTTGTAGTAGGATTTCAGGAGCATCAGCGACTAAGATCATATCGCTCCGTGTATACTGTCTGTAAATTGCGTTATGTTCTGTGGTCGAATTTCTGTTTGCTGGACGAAAAATCCGAGTTTCAGAGAGAAAAAAACCATGCTACCTCGCCTGAGACCGACTAACTCAGCCACGTTGTGGAAAAGGCCCATAAAAATTCCTCACGTCATCGACGGGACTCGAACTCAGAGTCTTTTCAACCCGGTGTGGGGAGGGCGGTGATTCTACCAACTGTTCTACCCGTGAGGGCTGTTACGGATAGAAGCAAGGCGTTTTAATACATTATTTCATTTGTTGTGTGAAGAGACCATGTATCTTAGTGGTACAAACTTAGGTAGAAACAGAGTTTATAGTCGTGCTTATATTTTAAGAAATATCTCTTCTAGGATTTAAAAGTACAGAAAAACATATTGAAGTACGTAGCATTATTTTTATCGATTTGTGTTAATTTAAAATTATATTAAGTCATGCACTGTTCCAGATTGTTGTCTACAGAAATGTTTCAAAATAATACCGATAAATGTAAGAACTTGCGCAACATTTGCAGTGGTGTGGGTTTATACTGTTGTTAACAGAATTTCTCTTTAACAAGTATGGTTATTAAAGCCGGTTTTATTTTCGAGAGAAACGAGTTTTCTTTCTCATTAAATTTTAAATACATGCTGGATCTGCTAGGCTATTGCAGTGTATAACTGGCTAGACAAACCGTTCAGTTGCGAAAGATAACACAAGGCATTGAGGTGTTGAAATCGTTATACTGGAGCTAGCTTCCTCAAAAGCGACCATGGATGCATAGATTGTTGCTTGTTTGAACGAACATTAAGTAGATAATCATCTCGAGCTGAAGACAGAATACAAATTTTCTGAATTATCAACCATACGTAATAGGCATCTTCAGTAGTACCCCCACCCCCAGGGTGTACTTTGCAAGCAGTAGTAGAGCCTATTTAAGATTATTATTGTTATTACAATTTGACTCAACCTTGATACAATAATTGATAAAATAGAACTTGCTAGAACAGATTCGTTTTTTCAGAGCAAATACTGATTTTCTTTTTATCAGCTAAGGAACGTCAGTAGAATTTTATATAATAGAAAGTGAAATTATTTAAACTTCTTACCAGTACTAGTTTAAAAAATCTACATACAAAAATTTCTGGAATTAACATAAAATAACTCCTATGTTTATTTACTCGTGTGCAAGGCAAAATAAATAACATACAGGTATTGGTAGGTTGTTGTAGGGTTTTAGGCGCAACACATTTTAGGCCATATTGCGCCGTATATAATGTCTGTAAACTGCACGTGTTTTTTTTTTTTTTTTTTAATATTAGGGTCAGGCGCCACCTGTGGTTTCCCACATCTGCGCCATATGTAAGCTGTGAAGAAATACAGTATTACTCTAAATGCCAGAAAACTATTGTGTGTTGCATATGACATATTGCGTTAGGTTCTGTTGTATATCCTCACATTTGGCTGCAGAGCCCCTGGTTGAACTCTACGTTGCCCGCCAGGGTCGCCAGAGCTTCCTGGACGGAGACAAAAAAAAAGGTAGAATCGAGGAAGTACAGAGTGTACGCAAGAAAGGAGAGTATAGCTAGAAATATGGAGGATGTAGACGAAGGCATCCTCCAAGTTATCAATGGAGCAATAAACGCCATCAGGTGAAAGGGGAACCCGGGAAGGAGGTTAAATAAGACACAGCAAGAGAGCTGCGTGTAAGTTGCCACTGGCGAATCAGGTGGCCCGTGGGCCAGTTAATCCTATCCAGGTTAAGATCGGTTGGCCAGTTAAGTTAGGATCAGATGTTTGGAGTGTTCCTATTCTGCGTTGGCAGTAGGGAGTCTTGTGAAGAGGGCTTGTGCAAACTCTTAGTAGTAGTTTTTTTCTGTGATGAATAAGTGTTAATTTCCTTGAGGATTGTCTTGTATACGAGTAAACAGAATGCTCCAGAGGTCCTCATAGCGTTGACAGGTATATACTAGATGGTTCCAGTCTTCTATTTCACCACATGCACAGTAGGGGTTGTCAATAATTCCCTGGATGTTAGTTTGTGATTTAATGATCCGTGTCCGGTAATAAGGTAGGTGGGACAAAGACCAGTAGAGAACTAATTTGGAGACTTCGTCCTGCCAAGTCTGAAGTACACTGGTGTGCAATACTTGAGGACCAACACTATTTCTAAAGGTTACAACCACAAAATCAAACGAAACAGCCTGTGACGATTTGCATAACTTTGGCCGTTCAGTAGAAGGCTGGTGCACGCGCAAAAATTTGAATCGTGATGAGAGGGCTCACATAAACAGATAAAAGCAGCAGTTCAGCAGTTATGTGCAAATTACCGAATGTTGAGCACGATTGTTACTCAAGTTCGATTAGTTTCATATAGTGCTACAGACAACGAAATGGCAAGTAGACAACATCTGGATGACTTTACCCTGGGTCCAATAATTGGGAAGCTCGAGGAAGATCGAAGTGCGAGGAGTGTGTCTGCAGAGTTCGGTATCGCCCATAGCATCGTCTCACGTGCGTGGTCGGCCTTCAGAAAGACAGGTACAGCTGTTCAAAGGACCAGTGGTGGTGGTCCACGAAAAACAACGCCCAATGATGACTGCTATATACTCCTACAGGCCAAGAGGGACCGACACCAGACAGCGGGATCCATTGCAAACCAGCTGCACAGGAGCACGGGACGCAGGATATTGCGGTTTACTGTGGTGAGACGACTCCACAAAGGTCGACTGTTTGCCCAATGCCCAGTACGCTGTGTCCCTTTAACACCTGCCTATCGGAGAAACCGTTTACAGTGGTGCATCGAACACAAGGACTGGATAGCAGCGCAATGGGGTAAGGTACTCTTTACTGATGAGAGTAGATTCAGTCTCAGCAACGATTCTGGACGTCAGCTGATCTGGCGAGAAGTTTGCCCACAGTATCACCCTGCAACATCACTGAAAGGGATCGATATGGCGGTCGAGGTGTTCTCATCTGGGGAGGCGTTATCTTAGATGGACGTACAGAACTCCAGATACTGGAAGGCGATACTGTAACCGGTGCACGTTATTGTACTGAGGTAATCCTTCCCCATGTGCATCTGTTCCGAGGTGCCATTGGCCCCGAGTTCGTGTTTATGGATGATAACGCAACACCCCATCGCACTGCAGCTGTTGATATGCTTTTGGAAAGTGAGGACATTGTTCGTATGGATTGGCCTGCCCGTTCAACCGATCTAAATCCCATCGAACACATATGGGACGCTCTGGGGAGACGCCTAGCAGCATGTCCACACCCACCAGCAAATGTTCACCAGCTGAAGATGGCGCTGACAGAAGAATGGACGATGTTACCGCAAGAACTTATCAACAACATCGTTCTAAGTATGGACAGGCGGTGCAAAGCCTGTATCGACATTAGGGGTAGCCATATCTCCTACATAGGATCACCTCTTCCCTTTGTTTCATCTTTGGTAGTGATGCATCTGTATCATGGCAGCCAGTGTTATGTTGCCATTTTTGAATAAAGTCCCTCTGTATCGTTTTATTTCCGTTGTTGTGTCGGTGTTGTTTCCTTCATCAATTCTGTACCTCGCGAGGTTCCTTTGGTATGCTTTTCCCATATCCAGGCCAATCCTATGAGAAGCTACAGGTGAAAACCTGATTGGTCCTAAACGTTTTGCACACCAGTGTAGTAGGGCGGCAATTTGTTTCTTTTCCTGCCTGATTTTATTCAGGTTATTGATGGAGTGTCCAAGGATAGTTGCTGGTATATCCCTTGATAGATAGTAGTGTAGGCCCCTTCGAATAACCTTCACATCGAGCGGAAAGACGCCCGCAAGAATCTGAAGGGCTGGGTTGCTAACCGTACAACATGCCTTTGTAATAGTAAGAAGGATGGTGGGCTGGATGGTTCCAAGTTTACGTTTGTTGTTGTAAAGAGTTTCCCTGTGAAACCAGACTCCAGATCCATATATTATGAAGGGAAGGAAGATTGATTTGTACAGAACCATAAGGCTGCGTCAATTCATCCCCAATCACGACGACTCACCCGTGCAATGAGTGCAGAGTAGTTTCTAATTTTCGTGTGAAGGTGTGCAAGATGCGGAGAGTAACTGTACTATTTGCAGTAGTTTTAACGTGGAGACAAGCTTGATGGTTTGGCCTTGAAGCTTGATAGTGGGGTTTCAAGTAGGCTGTGGGGATCCCTTCAGGAGAATGGATTATGTCTTTTTGGGGTGAGAGTCTTAGCTTGCGTAGGGCTTCCCAATCCGGAAGGATTTGAAGTGCCTGGTTTCCTCTGGCCTCCAGAGAAGCCCTGCTGTCAGCCTTAATGGAGATGGTGACATCATTGGCAAAGGCTTGTATAGCTACAGGACCTAGGTCCAGTCCAAGGAGCTCATCCAGGACTATGGTCCACAGAAAAGACCAGAGACTGAAACCTGGGGCAACCTCCTTAGATAGACAGACCTGATGATTCTTCGGTACGTTGAGGAGATTGTAATTTTCCTATTTGATAAGTAGTGTTTTGGATGCCTTTGTATAAATTTAATGGAATATTTGCTTGCCTAAGTCTGCAAAGAATACTTGCCCACCAGATCCTCTGTCGAAGGCTCCAGCGAAATCTGTTGCTATTAATAGGTAGTATTTGAAGGTAGAAGCTGAGACTGCAGAGATGATCCTTTGCAGTGCGTCTTCTGTGCAACACCCCGGTCGAAATCCAAACTGGAAGTTGGACTGGAGCCCGGCTTTGGTGTAATAGTTTTGGAGCTGTACTAGGAGTAGACGTTCAAACAGTTTACTGACCATGGATAAAAGAGCAATGGGTCGATATGACTCTGGTTGTTGGAGCGGTTTAGACGGATTTTTTTATGATCAGCTTTACATTGGCGTTTTCCCATTCTTACAGGAAGAATGGGAAATTTCATGGGACAAGCACTTATTGAAGAGGTCGAGTAGAAACTGGGTGTTGATTTGGGCGGTCTTTTTAAGGACTTCAGGTTCAATGAGGTCTGGTCTGGGGAATTTCATCTCCTTCATTTTGGTAAGAGCTTGCTGCATTTCAATGGTGGTAAATTGGTCTTCTACAGCATTCTTGAAGTAGATGTTGTTTGCCTGGCATATTTCTTGCTGTTGTGCTGTCAGAGGATCTGTGTCAAAATGTGTGTCCAGAATATTTACCATAGAATGCTCCCACGATGTAGTCATAGTGCCCTGGTGTGTGAAAGTGGATTGGATAACTTCGCCCCTGGGGAGCTTTTTGGTGGTGGTGATGTGGTACCCCCCCCAGGATTCAGTATTGCCAGTCGTTTTCACGAGTCGTTCCTAAGATGATCTTTTACGCTGCCTTATAAGGGAGGAGAAGTCATTTCTGACTCTTCAATATTCTTCACGGAGGATGTTGACCTCATTTAGGGTCCAAGAGTTACGAGATCTCTGAAAGGCTTTTCTTTTGGAGTGTACAATTCGGTGAAGGCGCTCCAGCTCTGGGGACAACCATGGGACGGCATTAGGCATTGGTCTTTTCTTTCTAATTGATTGATTGCAGGCTTGCATGATGATTTCTCTTGTGAGCTTCTGCTGTTCGTCGGGATACAGTGCTGGAAGGTTAAAAGAGTTGTGGTCCTGGATCATGGTCTGCAGTGTGGAGCAAAAGATTTCCCAATTGGCCTTGTTAATGGCATAGCGATTAATATTGTAGTTAGGTGGTGGAGTTGGATCAATGGATCTTGTGAATTGAAATGTAATAGATCTGCGATCTGAGGTGGTCCAGGCCTCATTGACCTGCCACCCAGAAATTTTGCTGAAAATGGATCGTGTGGCTATGGAGGTATCTGTTGTGGATTCCCACAAAGTGCTGGAATAGGTAGGTAGGGTATTGGGCTTGTTCAGGACCAGGAAGAGAGAAGTGGCCAGGAAATCTTCAAGAAGCTGCCCATTTTGTCACCCAGAGCGATCAGTGGTTAGGCTGTACCAGGTAGGAGAGAGACAATTTACATCCGTCCCAAAGATAATCTTGCTGTTTGGAAGTGTAGCAAGGACTGTACGTAGATAATTTATTCTTGTAGTGATATCTTGGCCAGGGCTGCAGTAGAGGGAGATGAGGTAAAAGGCTCCTAAGGGGCCAATTACATGGGCATACGCTGCCCACTCAGTGCATAGGGAGGAAATCCTTATAACCATGATGTTAGGGTTGCGGATAACTATGGCAGCCCAGGGTGTGTTTTCATCTGTATGTATGGTTTTGAAAGTCGGGGGGTATCCCCTGACTAGCTTTGAATGGGTATATGGCTCCTGTAGAATTAATATGTCAGCATTTTCCTTTTCGGCTCTGATTCTAATCTGGGCACTTACTGCATATGCTCACTGGACTGTTAGTTGGATAAACTTTATGATGTTGCTGTTGAATGATTTAGGGCGTGCTTCCATAATCGGTCTTTATTTGTTGGTTTCTCTTAGCTTTTAGATAAATGGGGCACTTACTGTCCTGGAGAGAATGTGCTTCATCTAGCTTTGCAGTTTGCACAAACTGCATCTATGGACCTGTTCGAGGAAGAATTATAGACACGGTTTGCATGCACGTGTGGGTGGTGTGCCTGAAACGGCAGCATCTGAAGCACTTTGGAACAGGCACGTGCTCCTTGAAGCGGTGACTGCTCCAATCCATAAAGATTCTGTCCTGTAGTTTGAGGATGTTCCATGCCTGTGGAGAAAGCTCCACCACCCAATTGTATAGCTGGGGAGACTTGGAGCTAAGGTGATATTTTGGTTTGACGTTCCTTGGCATTACTTATGTCAGTTAATTCTTGGTTGAAGTTTCTGTTTCTGTTGAAGAGCTCATCAGAAACAACAGCTTCAACAGAAACAAATTCTTGTTTCTGTTGAAGAGCTCATCTGTGATGTACTCTGGAGTGATATCCTTGTCCACATCAAATATACGTATGGATTTCTGCTGTGAAACCTAGGGTACTGACTGTTGGATTGGTGATGATAGAGTGAGCCTCTTGCTTGGTTTTTGTTTCAATGATTATTCCAACATTTCTGCTTTTTCGGATGGACTTTATTCTTGTGGTTTTAAAGTCCTTGGGAAATTTCCGGACAACTGTAGTTTTTACTGCTTCGCTACTGTCGAGTTTTCCGCTGGCTTTATTATGACCAAATGTGGCGTGCTGAGTAGTGATTTCTTCTTTGTTGCTGGTGGTTTGATACCTGCGGTTGTATCTGGAGTTGTCCTCAGCGCTTGGGCGTAGGATTAGGGGGGGCTGTGGCATTTCTTTTCCCCTTCCTTCAAGGTAAGCTTCTATCATAGCCTTGGTTCTCCCATGTTGTACATGAAAATTTACCAGAATATGCTCCATTCGTGACCATACTTGTATGATTTCTCTTTTGACAACGGTAGTGATTTGATTGCTCTGTTCTGCCTTTATCGCCTCCAGGGTTAGGCGCAGTGAATGAATTTTTTCTGTTATAGATCCATCTGGTGACTGTGTGGTGTTAGCATCTGTATTCAGTGATGTAGAGTCTTCGGGATCGTCAATCTGCTCTGGCAGCACGTTTGCTTCTGTGTCGGCCCTTGGGGCAAGTTTGCACTGGCATTGGGCACAAACGTAACGCTCTTTAGCTGTCTTTGTCATTTTAGAAATTAGTGACCGTCCTGAGCAATTTCTGCATAGGGATCGGCCGCAGTCGCCATTGCAGAATATTATGTATTTTACCTTCTTCAGACAGGCCTGACAGGGTGTACAAATTCTTCTGGCGACATATTGCTCATACTGCATGTGTTCTGTGGTTGATGTGCTGTTTGCTGGATGAACAACCGAATATCCGGAAGGAATAATCATGCTACTCTTGCCTAAGACTCACTACTCAGCCACATTGTGAAAAAGACATATAAAAATTCCTCACGTCATTGATGGGATTCAAACTTATTTCTTTTACACCCGTATGGGCAGTTAAATACCACTTTTATTTCTAGATATGATTGGTTTCAAAATGACTGGAACCTACGGTTCATATTTAATGTCTTTCAGCATTAATTTAGTAGAAGTAGGAGCGTTCGTGGGATCCCGCGACATCGATTCTGTAAAGACAAACATTTATTCAATTAACCTATATTAAATTTATTTTGTAAGTGTAAAATATATATATATATATATTTTTTTTTTAAGCACCTTGCCTAAAGTTCCATTACGTATTTAGCAAAAACATTTGATGGTTCCTAGTGCGATAGTTTCTGGATCTGCTGCTAGGTGGCACACGCGCATTTCCGACATAATTTGTGCTGTAGGAAAAGATTGTCCACTGCAGGAATAGACTTTTATATTAGTCTGCGCGGGTTGCACAATGGTATCGTCACTGTCCTCCCCACACCGGGTGGAAAAGGCCCAGGTTCGAATCCCGTCGATGACGCGAGGAACTTTAATGGGCTTTTTTCACTCCGTGGCTGAGTTAGTCGGTTTCAGGCGTAAATAGCAAGGTTTTTTCCCAGCAAAACAGGCAAATCGACCAGGGAACACATACAATTTACAAACACAAATACGGATTACTGTATTAAATTACGGGTAACCCTAATATAATAATTTTAGACTTTTTTATTAGCAATGTGAAATAGGCTCTAACTTTCCATATTATTTATTTTGAAATGTGAGAAGTGACATTTTATTTTGTTCTCTCAACCTCCACTTAATAAATATTCTTGTGAAGTTTAGCGAAAACCTTTGGCTAGCAGGTATTTGTCTGATTCGCTTCGAATTGTAACCCTTTTAGGCTATCGCTGCCTTCATTTCTTAATTTTCACTCATGGATAGCAAAATGGTTACTATCACCGTCCTTCCCACTCGGTGGAAAAAGCCGGAGTTCGAATCCTGTCAATGACGCGAGAACTTTTAATGGACTTTTTTCACAGTGTGATTGAGTTTATAAGTTTGTAACGAGGGTTGCATGGGTTTATCTTCTGGGAAGGGTTTTTTAGTACAGCAAACCGACCAAAGAATACACGCAATCATAGCCTTAGTTGCTTTAGTGTTTAACATGCAAGCCTCTCAACTTCTACAAAGACTGAATTTTACTCGTATGTTTTTGTTTTATTTTTTATTTGCTGCTCTAGTATTATTAGAAATATCCCCAAGAAAATGAGTACTCTTATTATCAGAAATAACCCAAGTGTTTCTGATAATAAGAACTCTTTTTTTTTTTTTTTTAGGTTTGCACTTAGCCACGACTAAGTGCAAACCTTCGTGGCTAAGTGCATTTATCACTCATTTGGAAATGCTGAGGTTTATATAGGAGATGCTGAGGTTTATATAGGAAATGCTGATTTTATACTGGGTCTTCTCAGATAAATGTAGTAATATCCACCAGTTGGTGCAAGTAACTTATTGTGGTGTTTTTAAAGCGGTATCTGAGTAACCACTGGTGCTGGGGCTTCTTTCCCCCACATGCAAACAAGCAAATCGGCCCAAGAACACGTTATTTTTACAAATACACTGCACTCGATGACTCATGGGCTAGAGCTGCTTTGGCCAGTATAAATAGAAGTTAAGTGGCCACTTCAAGCTCTTCCCGAGGACCTCCAAAAAATTATGTTCATAATCTATTTTTATATATTTTTAATCTTTGTGTCTGCAGCATTGTATCTATAACTAGGGATACCTTATCTGCAAATGGAGAGAAGAGTACATAAAACAAGGCCTCGTGGGTAGCACAGTTAGTAGAATCCTCCCACACCGCGTGAAAGATTTTGGTTCAAGTCTCGTCAATGACTTGAGGAATTGTTATGGGCCTTTTTCACAACGTGGCTGAGTTAGTCGGTCTCAGGCGAGAGTAGCATAGTTTTTACCACCCTGAAACTCGGACTTTTCTTCCAGCAAACAGAAAATCGACCACAGAACATACACAATTTTCAGACAGTATACACAGCAATACGACCTTAGTTGCTGATGCTCCCAAAACCCAACAACAACAACAACAAGCAAACATTTTGTAATGTAGTGAACGTGTTATAACTCTCATTTATTAAAATAAAGTACCGTAATTATGACTTTAAACAAGTCATTACCTTTTGTGGATTATTAAGAGATAACTACAATTAAAACCACTGTTAATACTGCGATAACTACCTTTATAAATACCATCCCGTTTCGGAACCTGTACAGACCCCTAGATCGCATGTACAACTCCTCTCTTTGGTCAGGACATGCAAACAAGTAAGAGAAGAGAGAGATGGCGTCAGTCGCTCTCTTGCTACGTCATTTTCGTTCTCTTACTTGCCTGGACATCTACCACAGAGAGGAGTTGTTCATGTGATCAAGGGATCGGTATAAGTTCTGAGACGGGATGATGTTTATAAAGGTAGTTATCGAAGTGTAACAGTGGTTTAAATTGTAGTAGTTCTCTTAAGCGATTTCACGCACTTATTCTGAGGGACCTAAGCAACGTTTATTTTGTTAACATAAAAATAAATATATAAAAATAAATGAGAAAAATACAGTACAATATTTTTCTTAAGCCAGTACAGATAATAAATTAGTTGCGAATCCGTGATTGACGAAAACCAAATACAATATTGTGATTTCAAATATGTTTTTGATACTTTTTTTATTATTATAATATAAATAAATAAACATGGGATACAGAACTTGCGAAAAGAAAAGAAATATATAAAGTCGAAGCTCTATATAATAACCCCCTGGGAATGAGAAAACGGTCGTTTTATCGGAAGGACGTTATATAGATCGTTTATGAAATCAGCAATAAAACAAAAGCTTGAACATTTAATGTAATTCTGCTAATACAATATAGTATAATCATATTTATAATATGTACTAAAGTATTAAACAAAATTATTATTGTAAATTTTGCATTGTTTGTAGAGCGCAGTAAGGTTACAATTAAATTATGAATTTCACTACATACCTATCAAGACTTAACAAGAGAATTGTTTCATACTTAAAATAATCAATCAAAACACGCTGCTTCAATGGTAGAGAGAATTATAAATTCTCTCTAAAAATCGAAGTACAAGTTCTAATCCTTGATGAGCATCTTTCACCGAAACTTCTTCTTCAACCACAGTAGGTTCCTCATCTTCATCACTATAAATTTCGGAAGATTCCATTACGTTTGCAATGAGTTCCTCTTCATTCGTGCATATCCTGAAACATTCAATGTCCGCACCATTTCTGCTTAATCTTTGAAGCTTCAAGTTTCCTGTAAGTTTTGGTGATGACGCACATGCTCAAATATTTCTTCGGACTGTTCTTCGCAATAAATAGAGGAAGAATCATGCGAAACTTCACACATTTCATAATTCAAGGCGGTAAATCCAGCATGTTTGAAACAGTTGACGGTCACTTTTTTCATCAACTTTATCTCATGCTGAAACATAAATACATTTGCTTGCAGGATGCCGATTTTGCATTGAATTTTGCTTCCAAGGCAGCACAATTTTGTTTAATAGCATTCTTCAGTAGTTTTTCTTAAAACACTGGATTACACCTTGATCAAGTGCCTGAATAACTGATGTCATAATTGGTGGTAGGTACTTGACAGTGACTGCACGTAGGACTTTTACTTGACAAAATTTTTCTATTCTTCTCACTCATCCTGCGATCTAAGTCTCTGATCCAATCTTCGTAGATTTGTGATTATTATCCATGCCTTTTTGTTTGCTCGATGCATAGTCGGTAATGTCTTCAAGCATTTAAAGCATCGAGGTTTCAGGCTTCTGGGTTTTCCCAATGATTAAAAGAGGAAGCTTCTCTGTGCCAGACATGTTTGCTGATAGGAGAACGGTAATTCGTTGTTTGGCTTTTTGTCCGCCACTGCATTTCTTGCCTTTAAATGTGTTTTAGCAGTTTCAAAAAAAAGAGTCCAGTTTTATCAGCATTGAAGATGTCATTGTGGTCATATGTCAGCAAAACATTTTTTGAGCGATTTTCCTTCCATTCCTTTGTAGCGTCAATGTCCACCACTGCACTTTCGTCACACTTTTTAGAAAGACAACCCATGACGAGCGTTAAATTTCTGAAACCTTCCATCTGAACTTTTAAATTCTTCAATGTCCATTCGATTCGCAAACGATTTAGCCTTAACTTTTAAAAGATTTACCATCTATGGGAACGTTTTTTGCACGCACCATCATTGGCTATTCCAAAAGGACATGTTCAAGATCGGGATACTTCGCCTTTTGTGCTCAAATCATACCCATTTCTCTAAACTTTCAATGTTTTTCGATCTTTCAGAATAGTGAACAGATTACTTTAGGAATGCTGAACTGTTTGGCGATGTCAGTCTTAGAATGCACACCAATATCTTAGAATGCACACATAACTTGTAAAATCCTAATTTTATCAGCGATTGACAAAGCTATCCACTTTCCTGGCGCCATTCCAATAAACATATACTCGAAATAATGTAATGAACTTCTGGCCGATGTTTATTTGACTACCGCAGAAAAGAGTTGGAAATCTTAACATGCTTTCTCACGAGCAGGCTTCAGTATATTTGAACGTTCTGTCATTTTTAAACAGGAATAAAAAAGTAAAAATTCAAATTAAGAGGTAGAAATTTATGGTCGTTATAGAGAAATCATTTTATTTTCAATGTCGTTATACTGAAAAATACATTAGATTAATGAAAAATTGGCCGGAACCAACCACATAGGATGTTATAACGTATTGGGACGTTATAAAGAGTGTCACTATAAAGCGCTTTTACTGTATATATATACAATCGAAGCTCTATATAACGACCTCCCCAGGGGAATGAAAAAAAAAAACGGTCGTTGTATCGGAAGGGCATATCGATTGTTCATAAAATAGCATTAGGTTAATGAGAAATTGGCAGGGACCAACCACGAGACGTTAAAAAGAGGGTCGCTATAAAGCTTTGACTGTATATGGCTGAAAAACTAAATAAAATAAAATTAAAAAAACTATAAATGAAGGAGTAGCAAAAGTAGCAATTTTGGCAGATGTACACATTACTGAGATAAAAGCAAATGAAAAATAAAGAGAAATTATGTGGAACGCGATAAACAGAATGCTTAATTAAGACAGTGAAATGGATAATTAAAACTAAACAAAATATGGACTGAATGGTTATAGAAGCGAACTTACCTAATATGAAAGGTAAGTTCACCTAATATTTCATATTAGGTGAACTTAGGTAAGTTCACCTAATATAAAAGAAACTATAAAAATATTTTGTTTAGTTTTAATTATCGTCTTATTTGCATATTCCGTTTACCGCGTTCTACATTATTTCTCTTTATTTTCCATTTGCTTTTATCTCAGTAATGTGTACATCTGCCAAATGCTGCTTACTGTTTTTACTTCAACGTCATTCTTTCCACTTGAGGTCCGGTGATCAGAGTGGCCAAGATGTCTGGAAACAACGGCTGATGACTCGTTCGTCTGTAAAGTGTTGCCTTAGCAACCTTTGGACACAACGGTGGATGTGGAGTGGCGCACCATCTTGCATGAATATTGTATCCTGAAGGCACCCACATTGTTGCAGCTCTGGTATTGCGAAATTTGCCAACATTTCATAATATCGCTATTCAGTAACAGAACAGGTGCAGGGTCCAGTCGGTGTTACCTGTTCAAAAAAATAAGGCCCAATCATGAATGTGGCTGTAAATCCACACCACATTGTCACTTTTGGAGAATGCAACGGGACCTCTTTGATAACTCGAGGGTTTTCTGTTGCTCAAATGCGACAGTTGTGTGTATTCTTGTCCATTTAAGCAGAAGTGGGCTTCATCACTCCAAAGGATGTTCCATGGCCAAGTGATATCCACTGTCATTCGCTCCCGAAACTGAAGTGCGTGTGTGAAATGAAATCTGCATCACCATGCTTTAGCTGCTGTAGCATGTGCATCTTGTAAGGATAGTACCGCAACACCTGTCGCATTACTAGCCTTACAGTGCAATACGGCATGTCCACTTCACGAAAAACAGCTGGCACACCTTGCGCTGCCACATGGAGATTGACTTGATAAATCCACGAGAGCCATAGCCACATCTTCAACACGATAATTAAATTCATCTGCCGTGCTGTGTCTTATGTCTGTTAATTGAGTGTGTTCTATGGTCGATTTGTCTGTTTGCTGGACGAAAAACCCAATTTCTGGGGAAAAAAACCTTACTATCTACGCCTGAGACCGACTAACTCAGCCACGGAGTGAAAAAAGCCCATTAAAGTTCCTCGCGTCATCGACGGGATTCGAACCCGGGCCTTTTCCACCCGGTGTGGGGAGGACGGTGAGATACCACTGTGGTACTCGCGCAGACTACCTGGTTGAACACCTGTCGCTTCAAATTTCGCAGCCATTTTGTAGACAGCACAAACAGTCATAGGTCCACGCCTTATGCGCTTCTGACGTCGGAATTCTCTGATAGCCGCATCTGCATTGTTGCTGTTCTGATAGTACAGCTTCACCAATAGCGCCTTTTCCTGCAACGTTGTTGGCATTGCTGCTGTACTGCAGGCAAACATCTACTGTATGATTTTGAAGAGACTGCTTTGCTTTTATACAGTAGAGTAGAGCTGAGTAGTGGCGCTATGGCAATAACTTACGATTATGCAAATAACTTACGTTATGGTCCTCTGTCGTGTCAGCCGTAAATTCCATGCCGGCTTTCTGTATATCCTCCTTTATACTTTTATTTTCACTTATATTTTTACTTTGGATGTCTTAATTTTTTTTTCTTCCTCTCTTTCCTGTAATGTTATGTATTAATTTTGCTTTCTTTGCCTTGGCACAGACTTTATATTAGAAACAGAGGACACTATATTATCGTGAAATTCTGGTGGTTGACACTTGATGAGACGCCAGGCTTGTACGATATATGACTGTAATTTGTATATATGTATTTATTTATTTTTATATAGTGCTAATTTTTTTTTTTTTTTGTAGTTATACTATTTTTTGACCCCTTTTCTTTTCTCAGCAACTATTATTTATTTATACGTTATACAATTATGGTCGTTGGGTGCTTTCTATCAGTGGCCCTTGTCCATAAATTTTTCCCCCTTTTTTTTCTACTCTTTCTTCCCTTTCCTTTCCATATATTTTTTATAGTTATATACAGGGTGGCCATAAAGTCTTGCACCGGTTTTAAATTTTAATAACTAAATATATACAAATAATGGAATTATTTAGTAAAAACTGTATGAAAGTTCAAGTATTAAAGTTTTATTCTTAATGCAGTTTTTAATTATAACACTTCAACTTGGCCGCCATCATTGTTGATACATATTTCAAGCCTAACTGATCCAGTTTCTTTAAAATTTTTCATCCAACTACTTATTGATTTTTTATGGGGTGCATGTTTTTCATAATGAGCAGTGTTTTTTTTTTTTTTTTTTTTTTTGTATAATGAGTAGTGAACTGTCTTCTGACAGCTGTTATTGATTTAAACTCTGCAAGCCAAAGCACGCAAATAACTTTTTATTCAATTGTCACCATTTGGGGTCATTCAGTATCTGCAAATAAATAAAATAAAAGAGAAATTCATAAAATATAAAATATAAATACAACAAAAGAAAAATCAGATTTACATGGATGAAGTTATTATATAAAAAACTTTTAAGACTTGAACTTCCATATAATTTTTACTAAATGGTTCTATCATTTGTATAACTTTAGTTATTAAAATTTAAAACCGGTGCAGAACTTAATGACTACCCTGTATATAGCTTTGTCAGGTATGTTATGCTTTTCTATCAGTGAATTAAAGTTGCTAATTCTTCCCTTAAACGGAAAAATGAAACTTTTGCAATCAGTGGCAGATCGTGTGCCACTTTGGGGTGGGAGGAAATACAGTACAGTATATAAAACCGATTATAATAAGAAGCTGTTTACGTTCCTTGTTCATATGTCGATGTAAATACAATTACTGCAGTAGTTTCCTTTGATCATTAGCATTAGTATCAGCATTAGTTGAGGCATGTGATGCAAGAAAGCAAGCTTATATAGACCAATGAGCCAAGTCTGTTCCAGTCTGTTCCAGCAATCAACTACCCGCTGGCTAAAGGCAAACTTCCGCACATCTATTCTACAACTGTCTTTCCTCGATTTGAAACTATGCCCCCTCAGGTTCTTAATCTCAGCAAGTGGAAGTATCTCATCAGCATTGAGCAGTCTCAATGCTGATGGGATGCTGATCATCATCAGCCATTTTCAATCCACTGCAGGATGATGACATCTCCAGCAACTTTCCAGTTCCTTCTGTTTTGTGCAGTGACGAACGTTTTGTGCATTCACGAACCTAAACGAAATTATTGGAAACTGTAGCTGTAATTTAGACTGGATCCCCCTTGCATCCCCCTCCAAATCCGCAATTATTTCCAACGTTCTTTAATTTCAATGAACAATTTTCGTAATACCTAGCCAGGAAATTGTTACAGTACATAAATGGCGTCTACTGTCACTAGATTATTGCCGATAATTTTTGTATTAACAAAATACTCGAATTATTGAAGTGTAATAAAAAACTGGTAGAAATGGGTAATATTGTGCTTCTGTAGCAACAATATTCTGTATTGCACTTTTTGTACATATAGATTACGCCCCGAAAGTTAAAATATATTAGATGAGATGAGAGACAGATGTTGTTGTGCAAATACTTACTCATCTGCTTATGCAACAGGTGATGAGCAGGTGCTCTCCCACACGTCTACATTAATGCAGCAGCTAGTGAAATGGAAAATGTTAAGGAATAGTTATTTGATATTAATTGTGTAACAAGGAAGAGCAGTACACTAGAATAGAAACGGGTTTATTTATGCTCTAAATGACAGCGGGAATTGGTGAAATAGGCAATTACTGCAGAATCAATTATATATTACCAATATCACTCTGCTGAAGAGATTGATATGTGGGCTGGAAGCAATAAATGGGCAGGAACTTATGGAGAGAAATAGAACACTCGTTAAAATTGGAAGAGAAACAATAATTGATATGTTGGTTACGAAGGCCAGCTATCTGGGTCACAGTTACTACTTATAGATGGGTAACGGATATTAAAAATACCACTGGTACTGGAATATGGGTTATTTTCACACTTTGGCTGTATTATTCAGTCTTTGGCGAGAGAAGGATGATTTTTATTCCAGAAACTCGAATGTTTAATTTCATCAAGAAAACAAGTAAATTATACCATACACGCGATTTATACTCAATATGCAAACTCCTAATTGCGTTGGCGCATTATGGCCTTACTGTCCTTGCGCCGTAAAGCCCTTAAACAAACAACAACCTAATTGCGTTAGCAGTTTTTCATAAATCTAAAATAACACAACAACCAAAAGCCATCGTACATTACCCTTACTGAATTGGCTTCGCAGGAGACATTGCAATTTTACCTGGAACATATGCAACATCACTTGGGTTACAGGTAAGATCCTGAGATAGTTTACAGGATGGCTGCTTAGCAGGAGACAAAGATTAATAATTACTCTTCATAATTGGCTAGGGTCAGAAGTGAGATGTTTTAGGGATTGATGCTGCTATTGCTCCTGTTTCTGATTTTCTCAAATGATATTAGCATAAAGATACTGGAAACGTGTGATTAAATTAGCAAACAATATGAAGATCAAGAGGATAATAATGAGCAATTTTTATGGGCTTTTTTCACTAAGTTGCTAAGTTAGTTGGTCTCAGGCATGGACAACAAGGTTTTCCCACAGCAGAACAGGTAAATCGACCAGAGAGAAAACACGCGTGCACGCACACACACTTTACGGACATAATAAACATGGGCAGATGAATTAATTTTCGGGTGGCTGTATGACACCTTGGAAATAGCAACTCCACTTTAAACTTGTATAACGTTATTATGAAAATTGAATCGAAAACAGTAGACGGAAAAAAGAGACTTGGTGTTTGTGATCCACGCAGCAGACATGGAGTTTTTTATTCGCGAGTGATTTCTCTTTTGCTTCAGCAAATTGTTCATATTCTGTGATCGGTTTGCTTATGCTCGATGAAAAACCTGATTTTAAAGAGTTTATTGCTTGTATATAACTGTATGTTTAGGCTTTACTTGAGTAGCAAATGACGGTTTAACACTACAAATTTTTTGAGTATATTTTGCTGGTCCATGAGGAAGTTTTGGGTTCACCCGATTTCATAGCCTCCTTTTCCCGCGTACAGAATTACTGCTCCATCCAGTAATTCAGTCGTGTGACTGGTCAATTCCTCTGATGAGCTGTCTCTACCTTTGTCTCTCCTGTGTTGTTTGTTTTAGTTCCTCAAAATTTCGAAGTCCTGCTTCATCTAGTAACTTCCCGATGAAGGTATTGTTTTGGTCTTCGCTTAGGGTGTTTTCCCTCTCACTCCCCTCCATGGCATCCAGAAGCAAACCACCATGTCGAATCATGTGATCCACCCATTTGAGTCTGGTTGATCTTATTCTATCTAGAATTTTTCTTTGTTCTTGGACGCGTCTTAATACTTCCTCATTTGACACTTTTTCAGTCCATTTAATTTTTTCCATCTTGCGCCATCACCACATCTCGAAAGCCTCGATTCTCTTTTTGCCTTTGTAAGAATTCACGCTCTGCTACATATAGTGCCACCGACCAGATATATGCATTATTATCTTCTTCCTGATTTCCTGCGGCATGTGTAATCAACGACAGTTTATTCTTGAAAGATTTTTGCCATTGCAATTCTGGTTTAAATCTCTATTTGACATGAAATGTCCTGTGTCGGTAACTGCCCTAAAGTGATCTGCCTGTTCTATTCTTTCTCCATAATCTCAATTCAGAAGGAAATTGCCCTTCTACCAGTCATCGTTGCCTTTGTTTTCTTCACGTTTATCTTCATTCCATACTTTAGCTCTTTCTCATTTAATCTTTTGATCATTTTTTGCAGCTTGGCAAGGCAACCTGCTAGAACGGCCTGATCATCTGCAAGAATTACTGCTCTAAATCAAAATTTACGGCTTAAATTAGATACAGTATATTTTAGAGACTTTGTTCTTAGGGAATTGAGAGTAGTCTAACAGACACAGGAATTATACCACCTTCCAAAAAAAGAGAACTTTCACACAAATCTCACCTTCTCGTCGCTTGGTGAGGTTTTTGGTAAACACGTGTTGAGTACAATACACAAGTTTTTAATCATGAAGTAAAGGCTGGATTTACCGAGGTTCTGTGGCGCAGTTGTTCCAGGGCCTGAAGGTTGCGGAACAGTGTAATTATTGTTGGTCCAAGTCCCCCACAACTTTATTTTTCGTCCGAGACTCTACACGTATATCATCTGCACGTGGTATCGTCACCGTCCTCCCGACGCCGGGTGGAAAAGTCCCTGGTTTGAATCCCGTCGATGACGCGAATAACTTTTACGGGCTTTTTTCACTCCGTGGCTCAGGCAAGGTTTCCCCCCCCCCCAAAAAAGCTGGGGTTTTTCGTCCAGCAAAGCAGGAAAATCGACCAGAGTACACACGCAATTTCCTGACACAATACACATGGGTAGTCGAAATTAAATTTCCAGGTGACCCTAATGAAAATAGTAAATAGTTCTACATGTATATGCGTCAAGGCCCTATACTATCTAAATCTGTCATTACCTGAGGTACGATTATTTGACAATTTGATTATTTTACTTTTTTGTGGCGGTATTGGTTGGTATTGAGAATCAGAAGGTAGCAGAAAAAGATAGACATCAGTACTTTATTACAATTGCAAGCAAAAAAAAAAAAAAAAAAAGTTATAAAATAAACTAATATAAAGAGTCACAAATCACCAACAATACCAGGTTAGTAACTGCTTGCTGACATTTTGTCCATGTTCAGCTGAATATTTCCTGTTGCAAAAATACTGAAGCTGCCATCTATATGCTAATTTTGGAACTACTGAAAGCATTTATAAGATACCCTCCATGAATTTCTGTACATAGTTTTATTTACTAATTAAGAGAAATAATACACATTAATTTTAAAAAGTTAATTCATTTATAAATATTAAAATAATAATACAAAAACAATTTCCACTATTGGGGGAATATGTCCAAGATTATATCCACTTAATTATAATAATAAAATTAAAATTTTTATTATTATTATTAGCCCTATAGTGCAAGGAAGCCTGAGGCTTATGCTGCACTGGGCAAAAAAAATTTCTGAATTACCCTGAGAGAGAGAGAGAGTAGAAAGGAATCACTAAGAAAGAGAAGAATGATGATATCCAGCTCAGGACCCTGGGTGTGCCAAGCCCATACTCATCAGATGTGAGCCCCCGAGGAAATAATTAATGGCATTAAGACATTGATCCCTTGTCATCAGGTAAGACATATCCTTGGTGTACAATGTTATTAGCTGATAGAATGAGGTGAAGAAGACTATCACCATTATGTGATGGTCTTCTTCTACACCTCATTGTCTAAAAGAAAGTGATGATCTTTGAGCACCATCTTAGGAAGGGATAGAAGTTGCAGTTGCAGAGTTATATTACTTGGTCACTTTGCTTTTAGTATTGTAGTGGCAAATGATACAAGGAAGCAAGCTTATATAGCATTTTATGGTCCAGCGCAATTGTTTCTGTACATTTTGCTCTAGCATTGGACAATAACTGTGGCACCATGGGAAAACTAGACTCTCAATTGTTGTTGTCTGCATTAATCATAAAAAGAATGTTAGCTTTAACTTTCCTGTGCTTTAGGGCAGGGCAACAATGATGATTGTCCTGGGCACTAATTAATTTGGCCTCAATAATTTTTTACAATAATTATTTTAGTTTATAATATAGTTTTTTTATTAATAACATTGTCATATATTAAATAGTACTTGATGGGTAAGTCACACCAGAAGTGTAAAAGCTCTATGTTATCATGTTTCAAATCAACTCTTCTTTACTTATGTAAACTCTAAAAGGAAGGGGATGAATCAAATTGGTCCACTTGATATCGATGGTTCAACTGTTGACGATCCTGCTCAGGTAGCTAACAAACTGAATGAATATTTTGTATCAACATTCACACATGAGTTATTATTCAGGAAGGGGAATGCCAGAGGTGTATTCAACTCTGGCAGTAAGCTAGATAATCTTGTGATAACTGAGAGTAAAGTGGAGGAGAAATTGTTGAAGATAAACACAAGAAAGGCACCTGGGGTGGATAAAATCTATCCACTTATATTAAAGGAGGCGGCAAAGGAAGTAAGCAAACACTTAGCCATAATTATGAGAGCTTCCCTGGACTTAGGGGAGGTACCCATCGACTGGAGATGTGCAAATGTGACCCCAATCCACAAAGGAGGTTCAAAGGGAGACACAGATAATTACAGACCTGTTAGTTTAACTTCTGTTCTAGGGAAATTAATGGAGGCACTGGTTAAAGAAGCATTGCAGGATCATCTAGACAAGACTTCAGTTATAGCTCGGACACAGCATGGGTTTGTCAAGGGGAAGTCTTGTCTGACTAATTTGATTGGATACTATGATGTAGTCACAAAGGAACTGGATGCAAAGAATAACTTTGATATCATATATTTGGATCTTAGAAAAGCTTTTGATACTGTTACACATGGAAGACTGCTGCACAAATTGGAGCAGTGTGGCATTGGAGGCAAATTGCTGCTATGGATAAAGGGATGGTTGAGTGGGAGAAGACAGGGAGTGGTAATCAATGGGCACTGCTCTTCGTGGACTAATGTTATTAGTGGAGTCCCTCAGGGTTCAGTGTTGGGTCCATTGTTGTTTTCTGTGTTTATAGTATATCAGGCTTAATGTCCAAGTTTGCAGACGATACGAAGGTTGGCAGGGTTGTTAATAACAGTACACTGCTGCAACAGGATCTAGAAAAGTTGAGCAGATGGGCTGAGAGGTGGCAAATGAAGTTTAACATTGACATGTAAAGTACTACATATGGGAAGCAGTAATCCCAGAGTAACGTATCAACTCTGTGGTACCACACTGACAGTGGTAGAGAATGAAAAGGACCTGGGGGTAATTGTGCAGGCAGACATGAAGTTTTCTGAGCAGTGCAGACGGTATGCAAGAGTAGCTCATGGTGTCTTGTCAATGATATACAGGAATTTTTCTAGGAGGGATAAGGAGGTGATTATCCCCTTGTATAAGGCAATGGTCAGGCCACACCTTGAGTACTGTATACAAGACTGGAGGCCTCATTTTAAGAAGGATGTAGAGCTGTTGGAATGAGTACAGAGAAGGGCAACAAGATTAGTAAATGGAACAAAGGGTTTCTCTTACGAAGAAAGGCATAAGTTTTGCAAATTACAGTGTCTGGAGACTAGGCACCTGCGAGGTGATCTGATCGAGGTGTATAAAGCCTTGAATGGTTTGAGCATGCTCAATGCTGATGGGAGTCTTCCTCTTGCTCAGAATAATCACCTGAGAGGGCATAAATTCTAATTGAGGAAAGACAGTTGTAGGATATATGTGCAGAAGTTTGCCTTTAGCAGGTGGTTGATTGCTGGAACAAACTTCCATCTGTCATTGTAGAAGCTGATAGCTTAAATAGATTTAAGGCAGAACTTGACAAACATTTGGAGCGAGTGGATGGGTGAAATAAGGGGTTTTTTTTTTTTTTTTTTTTGGCTGATGCTATATAAGCTTGCTCTCTTGCATCATGTGCCTTTGCTAATGCTAACTCAAACAAAAGATGTTTGAGTTGATTTATGGGAGTGCTGGTATTGGAATAAAACACATTGCCTAGCAAATCAGTTAATGGACTTCAAATTACTAATTTTGTTATTGTATGGTACAACATTTTATTTTAAGTAAATACTATAAGATTATGCAAAATCTGACAAGGATTTTGCATAATCCCTGTCAGATCTCTCATCCAGGCAAGTCTGTCCCATATCCATCTACTAATGCAACCATCATTGCGTTTTGTATCAAGTTAGTAAATGAAGTTTCACACTGGTTGACAATGGAATTGTTACCTGTTCTGTAGTCATATTCTAGCTACTGTATTTATTTAAAAAGTCAGTACATATCTTTTCCTTTTTGCTTTCTCATTTTGATTAAATAAATTGTGAACTTCTGGATTTTTCAAATTCAGATTTCATTTTGATAAAATAAAGTGATAACTGAATGTTAAAATCGATTTTATTTTTCAGTACATATTATTATATGCTAGCAATAAAAAAATAAGTAATGTAGTTTATTTCGATCAGGAGAAGAAGGTTTGAGCACATCAGATAAAACATTATGGATGGTAGTGGGGGATTAGTGCACAAAAAAATCATTACAAAATAGTGAGCTAGCTGTGATTCTGGGGTAAAGGGTTGGAGTAGTAGTAGTAGTGGTGAATTTGCAAGGAAGCAAGCATATATAGCATCAGCCAAAAGAAAAGTACCCAAACATTTCACCCATCCATACCATCCAAAAATTTGTCTGGTTCTTCTTTGAATTTGTTCAAACCATTCACGTCCACAACAGATGGAAGCCTGTTCCAACCACCTGCTGGCTGAAGGCAAACCTCTGTACATCTGTCCTGCAACGATCCTTTCTCAACTTGGATTTATGTCCTCTCATGCATGTAGTCTTGTCAAGAGGAAGAATGCCATTAACATTCAGCTTACTCAATCCATTCAAGGCCTTAAACAACTTAATCCGATCACCCTGCAGGTGTCCAGTCTCCAGACACTACAGTTTGAAGAACTGAAGTTTTTCTTGGTAAGAGCACCCTTTTGTTCCTTTCACCAATCTCGTTGCCCTTCTCTGCACCCGTTCCAGTAGATCTGCATTCTTCCTAAAGCGAGGCCTCCAGACCTGTATACAGTACTCAAGATGTGGCCTAACCATAGCCCTGTACAAAGAGATAATCACTTCCATATCCATGCTAGCAAAATTTCTGTATATTATTGACAAAAACTGAGCAGGGATAAGGAGGTGATTATCTCTTTGTACAAAGCCATTGTTAGGCTGCATCTTGAGTACTGTATGCAGATCTGGAGACCTCACTAGGAGCAATTAAGATATTCCCCCCCCCTACACCAATGTTATTCCAAAATCATGTTCTTGCATATTATGCTTCTGCATATATTATTATTATTATTAGCCATATGGTGCAAGGAAGCTTGAGGCTTATGCTGCACCAGCCAAAAAAAAATTTCCCTATTACCCTGAGAGAGAGAGAGAGAGAGAGAGAGAGAGAGAGAGAGAGAGAGAGAGAAGTAGAAAGGAATCACCAAGAAAGGGAAGAATGATGATATCCAGCTCAGGACCCTGGGTGTGCCAAGCCCATACTCACCAGATGTGAGCCCCTGGGGATAATATGTAAACAGAACAACTTTCATATACTCTTTATCCCCTCCTCCCAAAAACAGGATCTTCCCTTGCCTTAAGTAATGTATTGTAGATGCAGGTATACACACCGTCAGGTTAAGCCCATACAAGTAGTTAGGTTGGGAATTCTAGTTTTTTGGTACTGTAGTAAAGTATAAACAGAATTTATGAAGATGGCATTTCAAAAAGTTAAATTTATGTTTTTATGAATTTCAGCTACAGTTTTCTCTCTCTCTCTTTTTTTTTTTTCATAACATTTATCCCATCATTTTACAAAAGGCATATGTTACTTTACTGTAATCTCTGTATTAAACTAATAACTATTAGTTATTAACATGATTCATCTTGCTAACTGTTGAGCATGTTATATTCTATTGACCATAGATCATACCAACATTTCAGTGTTCAAAAATTAAATTTTATAAAAATGTAATGTACAGTACTTGATAATGTAATTTTTAGTACACTTAAGCTGATTTTATTTTTAATTTATTATTATCTTTTATTTTCAGTTCAGTTCCTTATACTCACCATCCAGGAAATTTTTCAATTTTGGAGCCATATCATACCAGCCAGATAAGGATAGTCACACTCCGGAGGAAAGGGAATATGCCCTTAGGATTCTCTATAAGAGGAGGTATGAATGTTATTCACCTATTTATTTATTGTTCACTACATACATTACAGGAATAACTTAAATTATAATGTATAGAAGAAGGATAAATAGTGAGTAAGAAAATTAAAAATAAATAGTGCAGTATAATGCAAATGCAGTAGAGCATCAGTTATCTGGAATAATTAATGTCAGATCTCTTCCAGATAGTCAAATTTTCTGGATAATCGAATGCAAGATACGATTAAATAAATTCTGTTATAATATATTAAGGTAAAGGAAAAAGACTAAATATCGTGAAAAAATGAATTTATTTAGTTAAAAAAATAATAATAATAACTTATACATAAAAATTTGCACATTTACATAAGTATGTATATTTGAATAGGTATTTTACTGCAAATTCTATGTAGAAAAAAATTTAAAGTAATTTTTTAAAATAATGTTCAATCATGTTTTGTTTCTTTTGTTGTTACGTTTTTTCTTTTTTGCTACTAAATCTCAAGTTTCTTAACAATGTTTGATACTGTTGCATATGAAAGACTACTGTACAAATTGGAGCAGTATGGCATTAAGGGCAAGTATCAATGGATACTGCTCTTCATGGACTAATGTTATTAGTAGTGCCCCCCCAAGGTACTGGGGTTGGGCCCATTGTTGTATTGTATATTTATCAATGATATTGATGAAGGTAGATCAAGCTTAATGTCAAAGTTTTCAGATGATACAAAGGTTGGGAGGATTGTTAATAACAGTAATGACAGTATGCTGTGCAACAGGATAGCCGCCGTAGCCAAGTGGTCAGGCGCACAGGTGCATAAGTACACATGCCTTGAGTGACTGGGGTTCAAGCCTGTGACTGATAAATATGGTGCTGTTTCTTGTATTCTGTCTATCTTGTGAACTCCTCTGACCGTTTGGTCATCCAGGAGTATAAACAGAAAATTTATTTATTATTTATCTGGAAAACTTGAACAGATCGGCTGAGAAGTGGCAACTAAAGTTTAACATTGACAAATGCAAAGTACTGAATATTGGTAGCAGTAACTCCAGAGAAATGTAGATAAGGTGGTGTTAAATGGTGGGGTTACACTCAGGGTAATGGAGAATGAAAGAGATCTGGGGGTAATGTGCAGTCAGATATGAAGTTTTCTGAGCAGTGCAGACAGGCTGCCTGAGTAGGTCATGGGGTCTTGTCAATGATATACAGGAATTTTGCAAGCAGGGATAAGGAAGTGATTATCCCCTTGTATAAGGCAATGGTCAGGCCACACCTTGAGTACTGCATACAGGTCTAGAAGCCTCATTTTAGGAAGGATGTAGAGTTGCTAAAACGAGTACAGAGAAGGGCAACAAGACTGGTGAGGGGGGACAAAGGGGTGCTCTTACAAAGAAAGGCTTAAGTGCTGCAAATTGCAGTGTCTGGGGACTAGGCAATTGTGAGGTGATCTGATTGAGATGTATAACTTATAAGGCCTTGAATGGATTGAGCAGGCTCAATGGTGATGGGATTCTTCCTCTTGCTCAGGTTACAAACCTGAGTGGTCATAAGGTGAAATTGAGGAAAGACAGTTGTCGAATAGATGTGTGGAAATTTTCCTTTAGCCAGCGGGTTGTGGATTGCTGGAACAAACTTCCATATGTCATTGTGGAAGCTGATAGCTTAAATAAATTCAAGCAGCTGATAGCTTAAATAAATTCAAACATCTGGAATGAATGGATGGGTGAAATGGGAAGGTTTTTTTTTTCCCCTGGCTGATGCTGTTTAAGCTTGCTTTCTTGTGTCATATGCCTCTACCAATGCTAATGTCACTTTGATTATATTGCATTCTTCCTGTTTTTCTGCCTATTTTAGTGCTGTTTCTTTTCATTGACATTTTACTATAAAAAAACTGAGAAAAATGATAAATTGCACAGTTTTGGGGTGATATTATTCTTACTGAACCTGGAGCTAAACTAAACTAAACATAATATGAAATGAAGAGAACAAAATATGTCATGGGAAATTTAGTTCATGGAAGCAAATGACTAAACTATCACTCATGGTTTCCTAATTCAACATTTCGCCAGATATACAAAGTAAAAAAAAAACAGATAGAAATACTCTCGTAACATAATAAACATTTGTTTCAAATACTACCAAAAAAAGAAGAAAAATCAGCCAAAAATATTAATTCAGATGACTGCTGTTCCACATAATTTACCCCATAGGCTCACATCTGGTGAGTATGGGCTTGGCACACCCAGGGTCTTGAGCTGGATATCATCATTCTTCTTTTTCTTGGTGATTCCCATCTACTTCTCTCTCTCTCTCGGGGTGGTTCAGAAATTTTTTTTTGGCTGGTGCAGCATAAGCCTCGGGCTTCCTTGCACCATATGGCTAATAATAATAATAATAACTTACTTCTGGATAACCGAGGTTCTACTGAATTACAATACAGAATGTATTACATTATAATAATAACAGTGAGAGTAACTGATAATTATGTAATTTTATTTTTATTTTTAATTTTATTTGTGTAACTTCTTTTGTGAAACGAGAGGAGTGAAACATCTAAATGAAGGTGATTAATGAGTCTCTATAAGAATGCAATTGGGTCTTAGTAAGAGAGATTAATGTTGTTATTATTATTATTGTTATTTGGTTTTTTTTAGGAGCATTAGCAACTAAGGCCATATTGCTCCGGGGATATGCGGTGGTCATTCCCTGACCTTTCCGCATCCTCTGTATTTGGTGGTCACGGGCTCGAACCCTGGTCTAATCAAGAATGTGTGCTACGCTTCTTGATTACACCAGATAATCACTCCTGCCCACATGGCTAGATTAATGTTGTAATAAGAAACAAAGAAACATGCTGTACCAACAGTATGAAAAATTGAGGTACAAGAAAATGAAGTTCATAGAGTAAGGAGGGCGAATCTACTCAGGAATAAATCAGATTGTAGATAAATTGCAGTCCGTGTTTCTGCCTACATACAACAAGTAATAAACCACACTCTTACATAGGTTACTTAAATATTATTTTATTATTATTATTATTATTATTATTATTAGCCATATGGTGCAAGGAAGCCTGAAGCTTATGCTGCACCAGCGAAAAAAATTCCTGAGTTACCCAGAGAGAGAGAGAGAGTGTGTGAGAGTCAAAAGTAGAAAGGAATCACCAAGAAAGAGAAGAATGATGATATCCAGCTCAGGACCCTGGGTGTGCCAAGCCCATACTCACCAGATGTGAGCCCCCAGGGTTAAATATGAGGACTGGTACAAAAGTAATGCCTCCTAGTCTTAGCCATGGCTCATTTCGCATGTCACCGAGTGGTCACTAGAGGTCTCGGCTAAGGTAAAGAAAGCCTGCACAAGAACGACGAGATACATTGGATAACTTATGCAGAAAATTAGTTTCCCGACACCGGACTCCAGCGCTGCTCGCTCGGTAAACAGACAGTAGGTGTTATCGGTCTGGAGCAGAAATCAAGAAGGATATATTGATTGACAGGTAGCAAACGATGAAATGATTGGTGGTGGGTGCGACAGACGACAAGCTACTATGTAGTCATTGGTTGGCATTATGATGTGTATTTACCATTTACCAGTAAAGAACGGTGCATAATAGTTTTGTAATGAACGGTGAACAGGTAATAGTAGCGATGAATCTTTTAAGGTGCTCATTGACATTATGATATGTGTGTATCCGCACGAGTGTCTTTAAAAATAAAAGTACAGTAATAAAAATTAATATTTTGTTAATAAACAATTTATGTGCTAGTCCACCCATGATTCTAAAGAAAAAAGGTTAGGTTACTCCCTCCATTTCGGGAGGGGTTCAAGCTCCCATGGGATTTAAATGGAGGTAACCTGACTTTTTTCACCATTAGGGCATATTATTGATCAAGAAAATAAAAATACAGTCATAAAAAATTTATTTTTTATGAATGTATTTCTACATATGACTGATTCTAAAGAAAAAAGGTTAGATTACCCCCTCCATTTTGGGAGGGTTTCAAGCTCCCATGGGATTCAAGTCGAGGTAACCTGACCTTTTTTCACCATTACGAAATACTGTAATGGTGAAAACAGGTTAGGGTATGTGCGATTAGGACAAGTTACCATTAGTGCTGCTAAAGTGATACTAAACCGATGTTATCGTGTGTTGTGTTCGCGCACCAATCAGCACATCATTTGCCACGCCTACCTGTCAATCAATATATCATTCTCGACTTTGCTCCAGACCGATAACACCTACCGTCTGTTTACTGACCGAGTGAGCAGCGCTAGAGTGCCATATCGGGAAACTAATTTTCCGCGTAAGTTATCTGACGTTTCTCGTCGTTCTCATGCAGGCTTTCTTTACCTTTTTTTTTTTTTTTTCTTTCACGCATAGTCACAGGTGACTAAACCTGAGCATTGAAACAAAGAGACAGTTAATGGAGTGGCACCATCAAAATTCACCACGCAAGAAGAAGTTCAAAAGACAGCCTTCTGTTCGGTAAAATCATGGTGACAGTGTTTTGGGACAAATATGGGGTCTTTCTTGTGGACTTCTTGGAGCGTGGCACCACAATCAACTTAGATTGATATGTGGAAACATTGAAAGTTGAAAGCCCGCATCCGTAGAGTTCGACTGGACAAAAACCTTAATGAGGTACTTCTTCTGCATGACAATGAATGATCACAGACTGGTCTACGCATGATGGAGGGGCGCCTCCTTAGCCAGGTGGTCAGGAGCAGCAGTGCGTAGCACACGCTTCTTGATTAGACTGGGGTTCGAGCCCGTGACCACCAAATACGGAGGATGCGGAAAGGTCAGGGTATGACCACCGCATATCCCCCGAGCAATATGGCCTTAGTTGCTAATGCTCCTAAAAACCAAATAACAAACAAACAAACAAGCATGATGGAGGCCATTGCAAAACTGGGGTGCACTGTTCTTCCTCACCCTGTCATGGCCTGGATCTCGCACCTTCCAACTATCACCTCTTTGCCCCACTGAAGGATGCATTCTGTGGAACCCATTTTGCAGACGACAACCAGCTCAAGCACAGTGTTCACCGAGCCCTCCAGAGCAAGAGACTTTTACAGGATTGGAATAGAGCATCTGACTCAGAAATGGCAGAAGTGCATAGAAAAATGATGATGACTTTGTTGTTGTTGTTATGTTGTTATTTGGTTTTTAGGAGCATTAGCAACTAAGGCCATACTGCTCCGGGGTTATGCGGTGATCATTTCCTGACCTTTCCGCATCCTCCATATTTGATGGTCACCGGCTCGAACCCCGGTCTGATCAAGAAGCGTGTGCTATGCACTGCTGCTCCTGCCCACCTGGCTATGGAGGCGCCGATGACTTTGTGTTTATTAATGATTGAGGATTAATTGACGTAAAAGTCATAGTTGTAGGAATTAAATTTTCTGAGGAAAATAATAGGAGGCATTACTTTTGTACTGCTCCTCGTTTTTCTTGTAGTGATAAGAAAATAGCATAGGAAGTTGATTTGTAGACTCCAACCTGTTTGAAATTCCTGATGAGGTGATAAAAAAGATGGATTTTCAGTTAGGGTGGCAAGAGTTGAAACTACAGGAAATACTTTTAATAGGGTTGACCGACATGAGATTAAGGCTGATCCAATTTATAATGGAAGTTATAGCATACTGTAGTTGAATGTAGTCTGCAGGAGAGGAGTGACCTTGGAACTTTTGTTGCTATTAGTCTATAATTGACCTTGAACATCATGGCCAGGCACAAGAGTACAGGTTATTGGTGAATACTATGGAAAAAAAAAAGGACCAAGTGATGATCCTTGAGGGACACCAAAAGAGATCTATAAAAGAATAAGCAGAAACTGTAAAATACATTAGAAGTGCTGCACAAAGTGTCATTGAGAAGAATGATGCTTGTCTAATATTTACGACTTCATAAGAAACGGACAGAAAAACTATTTTCTGTTTAAATTTATTCCTGTTAATATTACATAAAGTGCATTATGTATAATCTAAAATCACTTTCTGCAAGAAACATAAGTACATATCCTGGAAAAGGCCTCTGAGGTTGGGCAAATTCATATCTTAGCAATAATTAAACTCATACACCAACCATAAGAATAAGTATTTTGCTGTAACTGAAAATTTACAAATTAAAATAAAATAAATAAAATTACTACACTATGTATTTACAAAAACTAATATTATAATAAATTAAATTATGTGCATTGTGAAAACATTAAAACTGTAATAAAATCCTTGCAATAAAATATACTAAAATAAACCGGATTAAAAGCGATAAAAACCTAGAGCTTTCGGAAGCATTGGCTTCCTTCCTCAGCAGTAACAAAACTTCCTGCAACACTTCCTTATATAACAGGCTCACGGTACTTATACATGTGGTTCAGTCGGTGCATGGTCTGAACTGGAAGCGGAAACAGCTCGGGAGCGTGTCAAGCAAAACAGTTCATCCGTACTTAGGACAATGGTTTCAAACAGAGGATGCATATGCATACCTCTGTCCCTATTCATAATATTGTTGTCGGATGAACAGATTCGTAAGCTCCTGAGCCATTTACGGTCCCAGAACCCATGCACTTGATCCACAATAACCGCATCCTCTGGGGAGATTTGATGCTGCCTCTCCCAAAAATGCTCGGCCACAACAGACTTGTTGTGATCAGCGGTTTTTATAGCATTTGCATGTTCCCCCAGACGATCCTTGGCCGTCGTTTTGTCTCGCCCACATAACATTCCCTACAATCCCCACAGTTAATGTTTTCACAATGTACATAATTTAATTTATTATAATATTAGTTTTTGTAAATACATAGTGTAGTAATTTTATTTATTTTATTTTAATTTGTAAATTTTCAGTTACAGTAAAATACTTATTCTTATGGTTGGTGTATGAGTTTATTTATTGCTAAGATATGAATTTGCTCAACCTCAGAGGCCTTTTCCAGGATATCGTTAGTAATTATAGCCAATTTGTAGTGCAACATGTCCAACTATTCCAAAAGTATTGTATAAAAGAAGCCAGACAGAAGTAGCACCTAAGGTTTGCGCACCGCTGTAAAACGCATGGACTTATACCATATGGCTTTAGAGTCAAAACACCATTTCAGGATGACCGATTAAGGTGGGTTACTTTGTGTTACCAAAAGAAGATCATGAATATTTGGATCCGCAAGTTACATGAGGAGCTAAAAGACACTAGGAGGCAAATAGGTTTGTACCTAGATGTTATTAGTAGCAGTGTATCTTCCGGTCATTTGGCTCTCATTAGAAGATTGGTTTCGGATAAAGTTATTAGAATAGCGTACTCATATAGACAGAGACAAATTATGAAGTTTAATAGGTTGTTGGGAGCAGGTACAGTACAACGTAATGATAGAAGTACTCGTTTTGTTCACAATTTGAGTAATAGGCAACTTACTGAAGAGCAAGAGGGAGTTTTAAATCTAGGTCCTAAGTTTACGCTTGTACCTCCCATTGAGGAGATAGCAATGGGTATTGAACGGGCCATCAGCAAGCTACCGGAGGCCCTAGCTAATGAGATCTGGGTGAAGTCTGCCGTTATTTTGAGCCAGGTGAAGAAAGTATCTCCGAATCTTAACTTTAGTCAAAGAAAAGCCTTGAATGAACTGAGAAGAGACGATGGAATTGTGGTTTTACTTGCAGACAAGGGCAGATCGACGGTTGTCCTAAACAAAGAAGACTATCACAGAAAAGCATTGGACCTTTTACAGAACAATAATATGTATAAAGTTACTCAGAGAAACCCATTGGTTGGCCTAGAGTGGCGCGTTAATAAACTGGTACAGACTTGGTTAAAGGCAGAGAAGATTTCCAGGGAGACCTTTTGGTTTTTACATGCTACTGGATGCCAACTCCACAGGTTCTATGGACTTCCGAAAACTCATAAGACGGAAGTCTCTCTCAGACCCATCGTATCATTTATAGGAAACCCCACATATACTTTGTCGGGGTACTTGGCTAAATTGATTTCGCCTATAGTGGGTCAGTCCAACTATGTCATAAAAGACAGCAAAGAATTTGTGGGTTTTGTGAAAGATTTGATTGTAAATGAAAATGAGAGCATGATTTCTTTTGATGTTGTGTCACTATTCACATGCATTCCAATTAAAAATGGAATATATTGTGTTAGAAAAGCGTTGAGTAATGATGTCTCTTTGGGTAATAGATCACTTTTAAATGTAGAGGATATTTGTTCTGGTGTGGAACTTTGTCTGGCCAGCACCACTATGGTGTACCAAGGTGTTATGTACAAACAGGTTCACGGTACAGCCATGGGATCTCCCATTAGCGCCATCGTGGCCAATTTGGCCATGGAGGAGTTAGAGGGCAGGGTTTTTGGTGGATGTCAGTATCCCATAAAGAAATGGAAGAGGTACGTTGATGATACCTTTACCGTGGTCCAGAAAGGGAGAGAGGATGATACACTCCATTGGCTTAGGCACCTCCGTAGCCAGGTGGAAAGGAGCAGCAATGTGTAGCACACGCTTCTTGATTAGACTGGGGTTCGAGCCCGTCACCACCAAATACGGAGGATGCGGAAAGGTCAGGAATGACCACCGCATATTCACGGAGCAATATGGCCTTAGTTGCTAATGCTCCTAAAAACCAAATAACAGACAAACTCCATTGGCTTAATAGCTTCTCCCAATTTATGCAATTTACCTCAGAGGTGGAGGCAGGAGGTACCCTTCCATTCTTGGATGTACTGGTCTCTAGGATAGGCCCTAGGCTTAAAACTTCAGTGTATAAAAAACATATGTGCAGAGGCCAGTACACCCATTATAGTTCAGCACAAGCTGGAAAACTTAAGAATAGTGTGGTAAAAGCTCTACTAGATAGAGCAGGGTCACACTGTACTACCTCTGAGGACAAAGAATGTGAAATTAGACTAGTCACAGCAGATCTTAGAAAATGCGGATACCCCCAGAGAATCATAGACAGATTTAGTAGAGGAACAGAGTCCAACTGTCAGGAACCGTTTGTTCCTGTGGCTACCGCATACATTCCTTACTATCTGGGCATTACTGAGCATCTAGCGAGAATTTTGCATGGTTATAAAACACGCTGTGTGCAGCTTCCCGGGCGGAGGTTGCACACAGTTGTGTCCCAAGTAAAAGACCCAATAGCAAAGGACCTGAGTAGTGGAGTGGTATACAGGATAAAATGCCCGGATTGTGGGGAATGTTATGTGGGCGAGACAAAACGACGACTCAAGGATTGTCTGGGGGAGCATGCAAATGCTATAAAAACCGCTGATTACAACAAGTCTGTTGTGGCCGAGCATTTTTGGGAGAGGCAGCATCAAATCTCCCCAGAGGATGCGGTTATTGTGGATCAAGTGCATGGGTTCTGGGACCGTAAATGGCTCGAGAGCTTACAAATCTGTTCATCCGACAACAATATTATGAATAGGGACAGAGGTATGCGTATACATCCTCTGTTTGAAACTATTGTCCTAAGTACGGATGAACGGTTTTGCTTGACATGCTCCCGAGCTGTTTCCGCTTCCATTTCAGACCATGCGCCGACTGAACCACGTGTATAAGTACCTTGAGCCTGTTATATAAGGAAGTGTTGCAGGAAGTTTTGTTACTGCTGAGGAAGGAAGCCGATGCTTCTGAAAGCTCTAAGTTTTTATCGCTTTTAATCCAGTTTATTTTAGTATATTTTATTGCAAGGATTTTATTACAGTTTTAATGTTTTCACAATGTACATAATTTAATTTATTATAATATTAGTTTTTGTAAATACATAGTGTAGTAATTTTATTTATTTTATTTTAATTTGTAAATTTTCAGTTACAGTAAAATACTTATTCTTATGGTTGGTGTATGAGTTTATTTATTGCTAAGATTTAACATAAGTACATAGTAGTGCCATATCTAAAATCATGGTTGACTTGGAGTCAACCATGTTCTAAAATGTGAATCCTATTATAATCCTTAGTAAAATATACTCTCAGTAATGAATAATCATTTTAAAGATACAAAGATTCACAATATAGAAGCCACAGTGCCTGGGTGCACAGTTGTTTTCGGGGTACCCTACCTTTTGTTTGTAACTATGATATAACTGTTAAACAAATGTTTTTGGTATAAGTATTTTGTGACCCCTTCACTTTTTTCATTGCCCTAATCATTTTCAAACATTTTCATAATGAATTATAAAAATTATGTAATTTTGTTAATGATTTTTTTAAAAGAAATAAATTTTTATTTACTCCTCATTTTTGGACTTCTTCTTGCTTTGTCTTGGGTTGCTGCATAGCTGACTCAGCAACAAAACAATACAGCCCAAAAAATAAAAATGAAAGAAATCATTTGATTACTTAATAATAGGGCAAGGATCTACTTTATGAAATAGATCAAGCAATTGCTCGTTCACTTATGTCTTAACCTCATTGTGAAAATGTGATGATGCATTATCAGGCTGAAACAAAGCATCTGGTTTTTTCTCTGGTAACTGATAAAAATTAAATACAAATTGGCACTTAGCCTGAAATTCATTTCAGATGTGTGTATGCTGAATGATGAACACCTGAAAAGAGCTAGCAGTTTCAGAGGGGAAACAATAGGTATGTATTAATGTCTGTGATGCTGTATCTCAGGAGTTATACATTTCCAGAGGAATGTGCTCCAGAATGGAAGTCCAGAGGTGATACTGAGTCCAAGATATGACCAGGTATCTATAAAATAGTGACTGACAAGAACTGCCAACTTTCGTGGCTGGTTACCTCATCTTGCCATCACACCATCTGAGTTTGTTAGTGTCATGGAAAGAGCTGTATGTCATGAATTTTCGTGGAAGAGTTATAGCCCACTAAACCTGAACCGTGGATCAGTTGAAACCTGTCCTATACAAACAACAAGTCATACTACATATCTTCTGGTCTGATGGATGTGTATGGGTATGGAAAATGCTTGAAGAATGCTTACTACTTCATTGTGTTGTTCCAACTATGTAACTGAGAAGAAGAGTGCAGGAGCAGACTGGCCCATGTGGCCGGGTGGTAATTGCCATCAGAGGCAACAGCAAATTTGTGTAATCAACTAATATCATGACATGATAAGTGATTCAGATGAGGCCAAAATTGTTGGAAGTCATCGGAACAAAAACTGGCCAGTCCACCTTGGAGGAGTGTCATGGTTCCGGATGTGTCTTGTTCATTGGTTGCAATGCATAGAATGATAAATTCTGCATCCCTCACTAATATCTTGTGTGCCCTACCTTGTGGCAGTTTTCTTGCAGCATGTGTTCAGAATGGTTGAAAGAGAGTGGAGGAATTATGGTTTCCATTCAAAAGGACAGTGCCCATGGAAGCATCTATGGAAAAAGCATGCAGCAGGAACAGAATGTTTATGAGACAGATGTGGAGAAACTATGTAAGAGATGGGGTATTAATTAATCTGATTGTCCTATTTTTAATCAAAAATTTTGCAAAAGCTTATCTGCTTTTGTTAGCTTAAATTTTCACTTTTGTACACTGTAACCTCCTTTTTTTTGGGAGATAAAAGACATTCCAGACACATAACGTTCCTATGAGATATTTTTGTATGATGTGTTATTTCTCCTTTTTGAATGACAAGTGGAACATTGCTTTCTTTTTTTTCCTAGTGCACTTTTGTCAGAGTTGATTTTCTGGTTTTTCAAAATTGAAAAACAGTTAAATAAGCTTTCTGTTTTATTTTAATAAAATATATACACAACAGGTATGCCCAATAACAATATGTATTAGAAGTTGAATTATAAGTTAGAATTAGCATTATGAAAGTCAGGGATCACCCGGGATTGAACCAGGGACCTCTCGATCTGCAGTCGAATGCTCTACACTCCCTTACATAATCATCAGTATAAATATTTATAGTATTTAGTAGTCATGGACTTGAACCCTGGGCCACTCAAGGAACGCATGCTAAGCACTCTCGCTCCTAACCACTTGGCTACGTCAGGCCTTAAAAAAGCCAACTGCACCCGGTATTCCCAGGCAGTCACCCTCCCAAGTACTAACCGGGCCTAATTTCAGTGATCGGAGGAGAACCGGTGCATTCAGCCTAGTATGATAGTTGGCCAGTTCTTATTTCGTTTCGTTTCCTAGATGGCACCACATATTTTTCTATTTTTATTTTATTTTTCCGAGGCTCGAACCCATGTCATCCTTACTGGCAGTCTGGTGCTTATCCCCACGACTACCCTTTCAGTTGTAAAGTATTAATAACAAATTCATGTAAAATGAAATGCCCATGATTTAGTGATGTTTGTGGTGTGTGGAAAGCGCTTTGCTGATGTAAATAATTTAATTCTAATCAAATAGTAGTTTACTTAACCACTAAGGAAGGAACACAAAAGTTTTGCTGGACTGAGAAAATCCTTTTGAATTTAACTGTAATATTAATTCTTGTAAGTTCTGTGTACACCATGTTGCCAAAAGTAGTTTGATGCTAGCATATTTCAAAAAAAATTTTATTATACAGTGTTTAATAACACCTTTCATTGTTATGGCTTTAATCATGACTTTAAATGCAACATTTTCTTTGTGGGTATTATCCATCCAGAAATAAGCTATTCACACATTTTTTACACCATGATAAATAATTTTAATAAATGAGCATTACTCTGCAAACCCTTTAATCCTTAAAAGTAACATAATGCTGATTTATTATTTAACTCTTCACATTATAAACCCTTTAACCTTTAAGGGTAAGGGTTTGTATTGTAATGCTCATTTATTAAAATTATTTTTCATTGTGGTGTACAAAGTGTATGAATAGTTTATTTGGACCTTTAGTCGCAATTACATACTGTATCCTCATCAGTAGACTCAGAACCAGTTTCAGATAACAGGAAGACATTATTTTGGTCCATTCCTCTGTTACCATAGTGATCAATTCAGATACCAATTGCAGGCATATTAGTGAAGGTGACATTCCATTTCATCCCAAAGACATTTAAAAGGATTAAAGTTGGGCTCCTGGTATTCCAGCTTTTGCATGCCAGTGCCTTCAAATCAGGGTACGCACTACAGTCTGTGCCATATGATGTGGTGTATATTCATGCTGAAATAGAAAAGGGTCTTCCCCATGTGGGTACCACCCACAGGAAAAGTAAAATTGTCTGGAATGTTACTGTATCAAGAATGAAAACCAATGGTTGAAGCCTGAACCACGAGAAACACCCCCAGACAGTGAGAGAACTTCCACCCATTGCAGTTGGGATACCACTGCGATGGGTAGAGGTGCTTCTTCCAGGCATCTGTCAGACCTGTACATGGCCATCAACTGGAAAACTAAATGTCATGATTAATCACTCCACAAACAGCTTTCCAGCATTCCAGGGATTGATTGCAATGGGTTGTGCACCAAGCAGTTTGATGCTGTAAATTGGGTGCTGTGTTGTTTGGTTTGTATGCTGCAGCCCTTCTGTAAAATCTGATGCAGATCCTATATCCTTGTACTAATATCAGTTCTTTTGACATCCCTAAACTCCTGGTTAATATTCAATTAGGACTCTGGTAGGATCTACATAGCACTCTTTTAAGCTCCCTCTGGTCTCTTTCCATCAATTTCTATGGCCTGCTGGGCATTTCCTAGTTTCAGTTGTACTGTGATGTTTTTGTTTGGGATTATATTAACCACCATTTTTCTAGGGTGTTGTGGTTTTGCTCATAAGAAACTGATGGATTAATTGGTAATTTGGCATTCTAGGTGACTCCCCATTGGGTGGCTATGCTGATGCCGTGACCAATCTATCATACTATGTTGATCTGCCTACTTTTAGCATGAATACAGTTACTTTTCATTTTTTTCAAATTCCAAGATTGTCCAAATGCTTTTGGTCATATATATATATATATAAATTCCTTTATTGCCAATTTAGGAAAGAACATAAAATTTTAAAAAATTGCATATAAGCAATATCCATGAACAGACTAACCTAGTGGAGTTTACGATAAAATGAAATATCATTGTGTTATAACATTGCATTGAAATATCTTAATGTAACGCTAGTTACATTAAGATGTAACACTAGTTAACTTCCAATCAATAAATCAGTAATATTTTATACATGTATTAAAATTTTTATCAGAATATGGTGAAGAGTATTATTGCTACAAAATAAAAAAACAAATTTACATGAAGTAGATTACTAATCCAGTCAAAACAATACTGCACAATTGATGTTTCAAGAGCTCATTACAGTTATGCAAAATTTGTGTGCAGAATTTGCATGGATAATGTACACAGATAGGAGGATTTCTAATAATGTAACTAGGCAGGAGACATTTGCTATTGACCTGAAATTGTCCTGGCTTGTTGGAAGGATTGTATGTGCATGTAGACATGACCTCATGTATGTTCCATCCAGGTGGAAAGAATTGCTTCAAGAACATAGATGTAGTGAAGGATGTTAGTGACATGTGATAAAATCCTACAGTTTAATTGAAATTGTGAACTTCATCAACACCCTTCCACTAACAGCTGTTAGTGGAAGGGTGTTGGTGGCAGTGGACCATAGGAGAGGCCTAGTCCCAGTATACTTGGAGAATTATATTGCACAAAATGGGTTTGCAAAAAGTTGACTTCCAGATATGGTTGATGGGACTTAATCAAGTGTTTACTATTATAGCATAGTATCTATATTGCTATTTAAGATTTTCTTGCTATCTCTTTTGCTGTTTATGGGTATAACCTCCATTACTTCTTTAATTAATCTAAACTTTAAATGGAACACATTGATTAATTAAACAGATATTAATTCATCAAAACACTGCCAAGAACTGTCTATGCAGAATGGCTTTTCTAATGAAAAGTTATCTGCTTGACAGACAACCACATCATAGCAAAAACAGTAGCCAATTTGAGTGCCTGTTATTATTATCATTATCATTATTATTATTATTATTATTATTATTATTATTATTAGCCATATGGTACGAGGAAGCCTAAGGCTTATGCTGCACCAGCCAAAAAAAAAAAATTCCCGAGTTACCCCCCTGTGTGTGTGTGTGTGTGTGTGTGTGTGTGAGAGAGAGAGAGAGAGAGAGAGAGAGAGAGAGAGAGAGAGAGAGAGAGAAAGTAGAAAGGCATCACCAAGAAAGAAGAATGATGATATCCAGCTCAGGACCCTGGGTTTGCCAAGCCCATACTCACCAGATGTGAGCCCCCGGGGTTCAAAGTGTTTCTGAGCTGTGCACATTCTGTAATTGTTTTGACAAGCAATATTCAGCATGGATACCAAATAATTTATTAAGAAAACAATAAATAAAAGATAACTGCTTGTAGAACTCATATGACCATTTCTTCCCCTCCCTACCCATCATGATCATACACAAATTAAATTAGAAATAGTTAAATATTTAAGATCTTTTACCCTAAATATGTAAGCTCTTGAACCAGTTATCTTTTGTTTATTATTATTTTCGCAAATTTTGTTTCAGATATGTAAACATAAATGACACTTGTCATTTATGTTTACATACCTGCATGTTTATATAATTCCCTTAACTTATGCATTAGTGCAAGATAATTGAGTTGTGTTATATCACTACATGCAGATATCTGCATTACTTTGAGATTGTTTAACATGAATTCATTTTTTGATAGTAATCTGAAGTATTCAAGTTATTCCTTAAGTAGTTCTTTACTGCATTTGTCAAATCTTATGTTTTGCTTGTAATAATTATTTTATGTACATTGCCATTTTTATATGACGCCAAACTTGAATTTTATTGTTATTTTATGTGGACTACACTAAATATTTAAAGATATTAACATATCAATTAATTAAGTATCATTTGTCACTACCTCTTGGGTGGCAATAAATGATAGTCAACTAAATAATGTTGAATCCAGACCTCTCTCCATGTGGCTTTGTAAACCCCTTCTCTCCAGGTGAGGGGACTGGGGATTTATAGACTGAAAACTGACATTGGAATGAAAAGTCAAGAAATATTTCTTTTATGTGTACAATTTTTGTGTGTCGAAAGAAAAATATTTGTTCTGGGAGGAAGGGGATTCATCTGCTTCCCCTTACTTTTTTTGTGACGTCACGAGAATTGGCAGTATTTTAATTATGGGAAAATGATCGATTAATGTTTATAAAAGTTATTATTTTCATTTAGTTTTTTTAGAAATGTCAACTTTGTTTCTTTTTAGGATGGGAACATGGAACTGGTGTTTTTGTTTCAGAGGTTCTAGCAGGATCAGTAGCTCACAGACAAGGACTTTGTGTAAGTACCTGAAACAGCATTTTGAATTATTAGAAATTTTTTTAAAAATTACATTTAATTTGTTTCTTCACCAGAATTGTAAATTATAATATACTTGTCATGACCAGAAATTTTGGTTTGCATCTTAAAAGGGATATTTACAAATGGCTGGGATACTTGGGCTGGCTATAATTCTAGGGTAACATATCTGGTTATTAATGTGATTGCCCTACATTTGAATCTGTATGCTGCAACAAAAAATGCACAGATTATAAAATGAGCACTATTAATTTAGCTGTCATAACAATGCAGCAGTTCTAAATTCCTCTGACAGAAGTTGCTGAAGACTACAAAAAGTGCTCAGTTAAAAAACACTCGTGGTGATAGCAAAGTTATTCAGGAGGTCAGTGCAATATTCTTCTTCGAAAACAAGCTTTGAGGAGGCAAATTACAAGTCATCATCCCCCCCCACACACACTTATCCTGCATGAGCTAAAATTTGCCATCAGCTTGATCCCTAGTCATATTTCTGTATGTAGGGTTCTGGTTTGGAGTCAGATCTAGCAGGCTATTGCGCTCTCTGGATGTCTTCAGTTTCCATAAATTAATCAACCATTTGAGCTCTATGTAGAAGAGCATTATTGTATTGAGATTTTGTATTTCCCTTCAGGGAATTAGCAACTCATTTATAATTTTATTGCAGATTTGTAAACTGTTAAGAATTTGATTATTCACAAACAATATTGCAAAAAAAGGTAAAAAAAAACTTATCCTCATTGTCATTTGTTTTTTATTTAAATAAGTTGTAAACATCATTAAAACATCATTACGGCATCTTTTAGTCATTACTGTTTGACTGGAGGTGAGTAAATATTTTCAGTGAGGAATATGCACCTATTTATGGATTATTATAAGTAGCAGTAGACATTTGGAAAAAAAAATATGATAAAAATTGCAGTGGAGTTGAAGAAAATAATATACAAAAATGAAAGTAAAAATAAATGTACTTTTATTTAGTTATATAAAGTACATCATTATATAAATGTTAGAATCTAAGTATGCAAATCAAAGCATATTTGCATCTTAAAATTATATGTACATTATAGAATTCTCATCCTATGTATAAGTATAGTGCGAAAGCATCAATAATACATAGCCAAATCTGAATGAACAGAATATTAGCAAAGCGGCATCGTTTTAAGTTATATCTCATATTGTGAATACCTTCACAACGAGTTGCCATGATATTAGCATTAGCCTTAGTAGAGGCATTTGATGCAAGAAAGCAAGCTTATGCAGCTTCAGCCAAAAAAAAAAAAAAAACCCACTTCCACTTCACCCCTCTGTTCGTTCAAAATACCTGTCCAGCTGAGCCTTAAACTTATTTAGGCTATCAACCTCCACCACAAGGGATGGAAGTCTGTTCCACCAACCAACCACCCGCTGGCTAAAGGCAAATTTCCGCACGTCTATCCTACATCTGTCTTTCCTCAATTTGAATTTATGCCCTCTCAGGTAATTTTTCTGAGCTAGAGGAAGAATCCCATCAGCATTGAGCATGCTTAAACCATTCAAGGCTATATACACCTCTATCAGATCACCTCGCTGGTGCCTAGTCTCCAGACACTGTAATTTGCAAAACTTAAGCCTTTCTTCGTAAGAGCACCCCTTTGTTCCATTCACTAATCTTGTTGCCCTTCTCTGTACTCGTTCCAGCAGCTCTACATCCTTCTTGAAATGAGACCTCCAGACCTGTATACAGTACTCTAGGTGTGCCCTGACCATTGCCTTATACAATGGAATAATCACCTCCTTATCCCTGCTTGAAAAATTCCTGTATATCATTGACAATACTCCACGAGCTACTCTTTCAGCCCGTCTGCACTGCTCAGAGAACTTCATATCTGCCTGCACAACCACCCCCAAGTCCCTTTCATTCTCTACCACTGTCAGTGTAGTACCACAGAGTTGATACGTTGCTCTGGGGTTGCTGTTTCCCATGTGTAGTACTTTACATTTGTCAATGTTAAACTTCATTTGCCAGCTCTCAGACCATCTGCTCAACCTTTCCAGATCCTGTTGCAGCAGCATAGTGTCAGTAGTGTCCTTGACAACCCTGCCAACCTTTGTATCGTCTGCAAACTTGGACATTAAGCCCAATATACCATCATCAATATCATTTATAAATACAGAAAACAATAATGGACCCAACACTGAGCCCTGAGGGACTCCACTAATAACATCAGTCCATGATGAGCAGTGTCCATTGATTACCACTCTCTGTCTTCTCCCCCTCAACCACCCCTTTATCCATAGCAGCAATTTGCCTCCAATGTCACTGCTCCAATTTGTGTAGCAGTCTTCCATGTGCAACAGTATCAAAAGCCTTTCTAAGATCCAAATATATAATATCAGAGTTATTCCCTGCATCCAGTTCTTTTGTGACTGCATCATAGTATCCAATCAAGTTGGTCAGGCAAGACTTCCCCTTAACAAAACCATGCTGTGTCTGAGCTATAACTGAAGTCTTGTCTAAATGATCCTGCAGTGCTTCTTTAACCAGTGCCTCCATTAATTTTCCTGGAACAGAAGTTAAGCTCACAGGTCTATAATTACTTGTGTCAGCCTTTGATCCTCCTTTGTGAATTGGGGTCACATTTGCACATTTCCAGTCTATGGGTACCTCCCCTGAGTCCAAGGAAGCTCTCATAATTATGGCTAAGGGTTTGCTTACTTCCTTTGCTGCCTCCTTTAATATAACTGGATAGATCCCATCCACCCCGGGTGCCTTTCTTGTGTTTATCTTCAACAGTTTCTCCTCCACTTTACTCCCAGTTATTTCAAGATTCTGTAGCTTACTGCTAGAGTTGAATACACCTCTGGCATTCCCCTTGCTGAATAACTCCTCATGTGTGAATGTCGATGCAAAATATTCATTTAGTTTGTTAGCTACCTGAGCAGGATCATCAACAGTTGACCCATCAATATCAAGTGGACCAATCTGATTCATCCCCTTCCTTCTAGAGTTTACATAAGTAAAGAACTCTTTGCTGTTTTTCTTTGCATCCCTTGCCAAGGATTTCTCGTAATCTGCCTTCGCCTGCCTAACCTCCTTTGTAACTTGGTTGCATATCAACTTGTATCTATCATAGGCTTCTGCGTCATGTGTTAATTTGTAAGTATCCCATGCATTTTTCTTCTCTGCCATATGCCTCATTAGTTCATCTGACATCCATTTTGGCCTAAACCTTGAACAATATTTCTTAGTTGGTATGTAAAGCCTAGTAGCTTCCAAGATATGTTCTTTGAATGCTTCCCATTTTGAATTTGCTGTTGGTAACATCATCAGTTGGTCCCACTGTATAGAATTTAAATACTGTCTCAGTCCATCGTAGTCGCCTTTACGGAAGCAATAACCCTTCCCTTTACCCCTAATGGTAGTTACCTCTTTGAGTAAATCCCACTTCAGCACACTGTGATCACTGCCACCTAGTGGTTCATTTTTCTGCAGATTCTTAATGCATGAAGAATCACTGCTGATAATCAAATCAAGAGTATTACTCCCTCTAGTTGCCTCCCGAACATGCTGATGTAGAAAACAATCATCCAATAAATCCACAAAAGCCCTGCTAGTGTGTGAGTAACCAGCCCCCAAATTCCAGTCAATATCTGGGAAATTAAAATCTCCCATTATAAGACTCTCTGATTTACTGGCCCACTCTATTTCTCCGAACAGTTTCTTATTATACTCATCAGAGTCATTAGGCCTATAGCACACTCCTACTCTCAATTTTGATCTCCCAATGCTTATGTCAAACCAAACTGACTCGACACTGCACTGTCCAGCGATGTCGACTGGCTTCACTTCCTTGGATTTTATGTGTTTTTTAACTAATAGCATAACCCCTCCCCCCTTCCTATCCTGTCTATCCTTTCTGTAGACGTTGTACTCCCCAAATTGCAGTTCTGCATCCCTTATATTTGTGTGACACCACGTCTCTGATATCCCAACAATATCTGCCTTCGATGTTTTGAGCAATACCTCAAATTCATCAAATTTATTTACTAAACTCCTAGCATTGGTGTACACGCAAGGATACCTGCACCTGTTTCTATTCTTAGCTACCCTAACACAACCCATGTGTTTACTTGTACCGCAATGGCTCCCAGCAGTCTCTGAAATACCATGCATCTTGTTTTTCAGGCTTCTGCTCATTCTAATAGAAGCAGTGCAAGAATCTCTTTCACCTCTGCCAGTGGCTACTGTCAATCTATTGGTCTTTGTCTCCCCCCAAGCTAGCAGTTTTCCGACCCACCTAACACTGCCTCGATAGCACCAGCAAATATTCTTGCACTCTTTCTATTTAAGTGTATCCCATCCCTGTAGAAGCAATCTCTCCTGTTAACAAGTACAGTCCAGGCTGAAAAAAATTCTACCCCTTGAGCCTTGCACAATCTTTCCAGGGCCGAATTGATCAACAAGGCTCTCATCATATACTCCCTCCTATCGTGTCTGGGCAGAATTGCAGACACTTTCAAATTCAACCCTAATTCTCGGCTTTTGTTCAACAGTGACCTGTACTTGTTAAGTAATTCTGCCGGTCTCCTACTCTTAATATTATTAGTGCCAACGTGTACAGCTATATCACCTTTTGTGCCCTTAAAAGATGATATTCGCTCTACAACGTCATCAACCTTTGCCCCTGGCAGACATACCCTGGTCCTGTTCCACCTATCTTTTTTACAAAGCATGTTCCCCGTTTCCCTGACAATAGAGTCACCAACAACTACTAGTTCCTTCGGGACCAGCGCATTCTGCCTTGGGGGTTGTCTCTGTGTCACGCGATGCCCAAGTGCAAGCTCTGGCGTTGATGTGGGCAGCTGAGAGCTTGATGGGCCCCTCAATTTAGTTTCTTCGAGGGCATCCACCCTGTCCCTCAAGCTCTCATATAGGCCCACAAGAACGCCGAGTTGTTGCCTGATATCGATACACTCCTTGCATCGCGCGCACACAAAGACATCCCCCTTGGCAGTATCATGTCCCGTACCCGATTGCTCTGCAAACATCAAGCAAACAGTGCATTTTATAAGGCTGTGAGTCAGAGGACAACTGCCCCCCTCAGTTCTGCTCTGAGCCACAGCACTTCCATTAGCTTTAGCCTTTTGCTTTGCTGCTCTGGTCTGAGTCATGATTCTATTAATTTATTAATTAATTATAATTAATTATGTTATGTTATTAATTATGTTAAATATAATTAATTATATTACGTTTGTAATCTAAGTCGTTATATGTATTTATTTAAACGTACAATTTAACTGCTAACAAAGTTCAACTAACGCTATCTAGTACGGTATATAACTATCGTATCACAAAGGCGGGAAAGTTACGAACGGTAGCGGAGTTGAAACACGTGGAAACCCTTACCGATACTTTTATGCAATTACAAGGCCGAGTAAAGAATAAATACACCAAATTAATCAGAAAATCACAAAATAATGTTATACTCCTAAATTTAAATCAAAAGTTTTAGAAAAACAATAATTTCAAATCAATAAATAAGAAAAATCCACGTAGCGGCTTTGAACACGACCGTCTCCTAGTAGCCTACTTCGAATAAGTAACACTTCACCTGAGGAGAAGACTAATGCTACTTATTCTCAGATGGATACCACCACCCAGACGGCACCGTTTCAGGGCTATTTTGTATATGTGTGGGATAATAACTCAACTATCCACTTGTCCCTATTCGACTTAGAAAAGCAAAAAGGTAGAGGGAAAGTAATAGTAGGAGTGGAAGAGGAAAAGAAACGGTGTAGAAGAATGAAAGGGACAGTAACTCCTTCAACTCACACCACTCAAAAACTCATAAACTCCTCAAATAGGCAACGCTTCCCCAGTGGAGAAGGCAGGCTCCTCTGGTGCCGTTTCAGGGCTATTTATGTATGTATGTGAATATCTACTCGAATATCCACTTGTTCCTATTAGACTTAGAAAAGCAAAAAGTAGAGGGAAAGAAACGGTGCAGAAGAATGAAAGGGACAATAACTCCTTCAACTCACACCACTCAAAAACTCATAAACTCCTCGAATAATCAACGCTTCCCCAGTGGAGAAGGCTGTTGTTACCTATTCTTGGAAACTCCGGACATCATCAGGCTCCCCCTGGCGGCACCGTGTCAGGGCTATTTGGCCCTTCTTCGGTGAGTGGGTAGGTACCCAAGTGATGCAATGATGGCAAAACAGTTATGAAGTATAACTCCGCAATATGAGAGATGCCTGATGGTGTATGATGTATTTAGACTATAAGGCATTTAGGAACAAGTGGAGTTATACTTATGAAGTATAACTCCACAATATGAGAGATGCCTGATGGTGTATGATGTATTTAGACTATAAGGCATTTAGGGCGAAAGCCTCAAGCTATGGAAAAGTCTAGACTATGTATAAGTATAGTGCGAAAGCATCAATAATACATAGCCAAATCTGAATGAACAGAATATTAGCAAAGCGGCATCGTTTTAAGTTATATCTCATATTGTGAATACCTTCACAACGAGTTGCCATGATATCGCACTATCAGGGCCAAATAGCCCTGAAACAGTGCCGTCTGGGTGATGGTATCCATCTGAGAATAAGTAACATTAGTCTTCTCCTCAGGTGAAGCGTTACTTATTCGAAGTAGTGCAATATCATGGCAACTCATTGTGAAGGTATTCACAATATGAGATATTACTTAAAACGATGCCGCTTTGCTAATATTCTGTTCATTCAGATTTGGCTATGTATTATTGATGCTTTCGCACTATACTTATACATAATCTAGACTTTTCCATAGCTTGAGGCTTATGCCCTAAATGCTTTATAGAATTCTTATCCTTAATATTTCTTTGCTGCTTGTTCATTCATTCCATTTTGTTGACAGTGCTGACCAGTAGACAAGCAATAGCAGGCACCAAAGGCTAAAAAAAAATATATGGAATCAAAAACTATATTTCATAATATTCTATCCATTAGCATTATTTTCATTATTCATTAGCATTATTCAGGGGCAGAACATCTTGGTCTAGATCGCAGAACACTAGTGATTCACTCTTGTTAGTAGCACAATTGGTAGAATTGCTGTCCTCCCCATACTGGGTGGAAAAGACCTGAGTTTGAGTTTGGTCAATGATGTCAGGAATTTTTATGAACCTTTTTTACATCATCACTGAGTTAGTTGGTCTCAGGCAAGGGTAGCATGGTTTCCCTTCCTGGAAGCTCGGATTTTTCTTCCAGCAAACAGAAAATCGACCACAGAACACACAATTTATAGACGGTATATATATGGAGCAATATGGCCTTAGTTGCTAATGCTCCTAAAACCCTACTATAACAACTACCAGTTGTTATAGTAGGGTTTTAGGTTTTTTTTAAGTTTTAGGTTTTAGGATAGGGTTTTTGTGGAAACTGTGTTTCCACAAAAACATAGTTTGAGAACAAAAGTATTAAAGTATTAATTAAATACTTTAATAATTTACTGGACTAAAGTATTAATTAAATAGGAAATCAAAACCAACAATACTTGTGCTCCATAATAGAGAAACATCCTTACTGTAAAGTTTCTGACTGACTGTTATCATTATTTGCTGTTAAAAGCTTATTTGGAATATCTCCTTGGGATGTTGGTCAAAATTTGGAAGAGCAGAGGATTAATGCAATTAGTACCACTTAGAATTAAATACATTGTAAATTTACTACAAGCAATAGTTTTATAGTAGGTTACATGATGTCATAAAATAGATTGGCAAATGAATGTCACTGAGTATGTGGTCCATACGACAACCCACTGTTGAAGGAGTTGATTCCCAATGCATTCTGTATACTGCCACCAGAATGCCTTACTGACATTGGTAATGAATTGTTTGTTTTCCTTTGCTTGTCGTTGATGGATCTTTTGATAAAAGGACTTGATTAACTTTTCTACAAGTTTTGTAGAGAATTGACACAAAAAAGAATTTTCAAAATAATAAAATTGGGAAAAACCATGAAAATATGGAGAATGATTTGATTTCACAGAAATGGGGAAAAATATTACCAATTTCTTGGAAATCTGTAAAAATCACAGTTGTGACATAAATAGACCTAATTATAAATTTCTCTCTAAAATCATAAAATATAATTTTCAAGGTCTTTATAATGACCTTGAAAATTACATTTTATGATTCAACTTAGCAACCTCCTGAAATGTGCAAATTTCAGGTAGTAGTAGTAGTACTAGTGGTGGCATGTGATGCAAGAAAGCAAATGTATGAGCTTATGCAGCATCAGCCAAAAAAAAAAAAAAAAAAAAAATCACACCATTTCCTCCAAATGCCTGTCCAGTTCCTCCTTAAATTTATTCAACCTATCAACTTCCACAACGACAGATGGAAGTTTGTTCCAGCAATTAACCACCCGCTGGCTAAAGGCAAATTTCCGCACATCTATTCTACCTCTGTCTTTTCTTAATTTGAATTTATGCCCCCCCTTAGGTTTGTAATCTGAACAAGTGGAAGGATCCCATCAGAATTCAGCGTTCTCAACCCATTCAAGGCCTTATATACCTTAATCAGATCACCGCGCAGGTGCCTAGTCTCCAGCCACTGCAATTTGCAGAACTTAAGCCTCTCTTGGTAAGAGGATCCCTTTATTCCCCTCACCAATCTTGTTGCCCTTCTCTGTACACGCTCAAGTAAATCTACATCCTTCCTAAAATGAGGCCTCCAGACCTGTACGCAGTACTCAAGGCGTGGCCTGACCATTGCCTTATACAGAGGGATAATCACCTCCTTTTCCCTGCTAGCAAAATTCCTATATATCATTGACAAAACCCCATGACCTGCCCTGGCAGCCTGTCTGCATTGCTCAGAAAACTTCATATCTGCCTGCACAATTACTCTCAGGTCTTTTTCATTTTCTACCACCTTAAGTGTAGTACCACACAGTTGGTACGTTTCTCTGGGGTTACTTCTACCCATATGCAGTACTTTGCATTTGTCAAGGTTAAACTTCAGTTGCCACTTCTTAGCCTATCTGCCCAAATTATCCAGATCCTGTTGCAGCAGCACACTGCCATTACTGTCATTAACAACCCTGCTAACCTTTGTATCATCTGCAAACTTCGACATTAAGCCTGATATACCTTCATCAATATCATTGATAAATATACAAAACAACAGTGGACCTAACACCAAACCCTGTGGGACTCCACTAATAACATTAGTCCAAGAAGAGCAGCACCCATTGATTACCACCCTCTATCTTCTCGCACTTAACCATCCTTTTATCCATTGTAGCAACTTACCCTTAATGCCATTCTGCTCCAATTTGTACAATAGTCTTCCATGCGCAACAGTGTCAAAAGCTTTCCTGAAATCCAAGTATATGATATCAAAATTATTTTTTGCATCCAGTTCCTTTGTAACCACATCATAATAACCAATCAAATTTGTCAGACAAGACTTACCCTTAACAAACCCATGCCGTGTCTGAATTATTGCTGCAGTCTTGTCTAGATGATCCTGCAATACATATTTAACCAGTGACTCCATTATTTTACCCGGAACAGAAGTTAAACTAACTGGTCAGAGTTAAGAGTTTATGCTATAGTAATTTTGATTATTTTATGAAATTCAGTGTGTGCATACCAAGAAAATCAAAGTAAAGCCAGTTTTCACTGTGATTTTTAGTAAATTGATGTGTTATAACTGTACAAAGAATTGTTTAACTGAATTTATTGAAAAGGTTGCTCTGATAAAACATTGGGAGAGCATATGAAAATTAAGATTTTTGTTTTAGGTTGGAGACCAGCTTATTCGAGTGAATGGCTTCAGTGTTCATCGTGCTATTCATAATGAGGTGCTTTCCTTGTTACGCACAAGTCCTGGTGTTGTTCTCAAAGTAAAAAGTAAGTCACATGCAGAGTTAACAGTTTTGGTATTTTATAGCAGTGGATTAACTTTTATTTTTTATATACCATTTAAAGGGCCTGCTCAATTTTAAAACTTTTATTGTTCTTACCTTAAGGTTTTCAGCAGTTGCCATTGCTGAAAATTATAAGGAAGAAATGTTTATACCTGTGGAATTCATATATGTATACACATATAGTAATGGATGTCGCCATGTTCCTGTAGAAACCATACAAAGTAATGGATATTATCATCTTTGAAGTGGCTAATGTTGCTGGAACGCCTCAAAAATACCCTAGAGGGCCATTGTCACATTTTTCGAATGTCATCCACATAAGGGAAATCATTTAATTTGGAATGTATGGTTGTTATATATTTTTACTATGAAATGTGTTTCAAATATATGAAATGTTGATTTTATTCAGTAATGATTGAAATTAATATGCATGCATTGTAACATGCAAATTACTGAAGTCTGTGAAAAGTGGTGGCTATCAGCCTATACAGGGTGTTTCAAAAATGATGGTCAATAATTTAAAGGTGAAAAGTACAAACTAAAATAAGCAAAAAAGTCACGAATGAACCATTTTCAAGATAATGCACATTTTCTGTTAAGATCCGCCACTGACTATGGGAGCACTAGTTTAGCAAAAAGCTGTGAATCCTTTGTAAGGGTCATTTCATTAAACATAAGATAATACATTTTTAATTTTTGGTTTCAACCCCACAGGATTTTTACAGACATTACATATTACAGGATGTTCTTTCTAACACACTTTCCTCAACATCAGGTGTTATGTTTCTGGGCCTACCTGCTCGTACTTCATGTATTTTTTGTTTGTTTGTTTGTTATTTGGTTTTTAGGAGCATTAGCTACTAAGGCCATATTGCTCTGGGGATATGCAGTGGTCATTCCCTGACCTTTCTGTATCCTCCGTATTTGGTGGTCACGGGCTCGAACCCCAGTCTAATCAAGAAGCATGTGCTACGCACTGCTGCTCCTGCCCACCTGGCTAAGGAGGCGCCCTATTACTCCATGTGCAAAGCGCCCGTGTTCTTTAAGGCATTGATGTACCCTGATGAATGTGCACCTGTGGGGGCTGCCTTCGGCAGAGAAATGCTTCTCGGTACAAACATGCAGCCTTGTGTGCACTGCCGTTGGCTTTACCATACGTGAAGTGCATGTCCGCATCCTCTTCGTTGCTGTAACCTCTTTCCGTGTTGACTATCCGTTAACAAGTACTAGTATGCCTGCTATGTCTCAGAGCATTGAGAGAGGGGAAATGGAGAGAATGAGCATAACCTAAACAAACAAGTCAGTGGTGGATTCCAACTCTGTACAGTTCACCTTGTCAAGTGCAGTGGTGGATCCCAACTCTGTACAGTTCACCTTGTCAGTGCAGTGGTGGATCCCAACTATGTACAGTTCACCTTGTCAGTGCAGTGGTGGATCCCAACTCTGTACAGTTCACCTTGTCAGTGCAGTGGTGGATCCCAACTAGAAATGTGCAATATCTCGAAAACAATTCACTTAAGGACCCATGTTTACTAGGCTTTTTTTTGCATATGTAGTCTGTACAGTTCACCTTTAAATTATTGACCATCACTTTTGAAACATCCTGTATAATATCAAGACCCTCACTGCATGTTTGACATCATGTAGAAAGTGCCTTATGATGAAGGACTGTGGAACCCTATCCCCTTCTCTCTCTTTATCATGAAAATATTATGCAATCAGAATCAATTTAACTTATTTAAGCATTCAACTGTAACCCAAGTGCTGCTGTAACACTTATATACATTATGGCACAGCACCACTGAACATGCAGTAATGCACACAGGCAGTTTTTCTTAAAAAGTCAATATGAGTGGGTCTAAATGTAAAGGCACATGATATGAACTGCTTGATTCTGTTGGCACGCTGATTGAACTTTGGGTTATTAGCATCAGTGGTTCATTTTTGTTTATAGCTTGGTACACATTTTTATTAGTTTTTTGCTTGTGTTGAGGCTAGTTTATATAGATAGAATAAACTTTTTGATAAAATATTTAGTTTTATTCTGATTTACAGTGCTTATCCCAAAAATAAGCATTTGCTTTTAGGTATGAATTCCAAACATTTACTTTTCAACCATTATTTACAAATTCTTGGAATGTTGAGGATTTCGGAATGTTGTTATTTCTCAACATTCCCAAAAATTACAGCACATTGAATGGGCCTCTCAGATATAGATGGTAGCCAGTGTGTTAATTTACATCTGATACACTTGCCAATTATCTAGATGTAGGCACTAACCTGTTGGGTCCTGTATTTTGTTTTGTGGCGAAGTTGGCCGTGAAGAGTATATTGCAGGTGTAAATTTTATCTGCAACAAAGAATAATTATTTGTTTAATATGAACCCACAGAAAACTTATTCTGTTGCTTTACAAAGAAGTGTGTTTTTTTTATGTCAAACTTGTCCTGTGATATGACTGAACAGTCCACTAGTATCAGATTCCTTCTCCAGTTATGTCTCTCATTCATTACTCCTGACCATGAAAAACTGCTATTATTTTTCCAGCTATGTGTATCATGAAACAAGATTGTCACGATCAAAACATATTTTCTGGTAGTTGCTTTGGCAACTTCATTGTACATGCATTTCTAATTTTTGTGGAATTTATTTTCCAAATTTTGACTAATATTCCAAAGGGATTCTTATTGCTGTTCCTATATTGTATATATAGGAATAAAAATTAATTACATAAAGAAATTTGGAAATATTTAATTTTTGATTTTGAGTGTAGGGTTTCCCTTGGGAAAAAATATTTGCTGCACTTCACTTTCATTTCTTAATTCTAAAAATCATTTCTGCTGTATTTGAGAATTACTTCTCTAACACACCACATTCTAAGCTGCAAGTTAAAAGAATATATATCATTTATATGAAGTTATAGTTTGAATGACAATAGCTGCCAATTGTGGTTAGGAGTACCTGTATCATCCAGTCATATTGCTGCACAAGTTTAATTGGCGAAGCTTTCCATGGATGCATAAAATCAACAGTTGTCAGGATAGCAAAGGCATATTAGCATTAGTAGAGGCATATGATGCAAGAAAGCATCACATGCCTCTACTAATGTACATCTACTAACATGTTATTAGATGTACATTAGTACAATTTTATTTAGCAGTATGCCTCTATTAATTAACGTTGTGCATCTTGGTACAAGAAAAAAACTCTATCGATCACAGTGACCATAAAACATGCTTAAAAATATGGAGAAGCCTTTGTAGATAAAAATAATGGAGAATACTTAAATCCACACTGATGTAAATTTATTATATTTTTCAATTTTTAAGTTATTTTATTTATTTTTTTTTTGTATAGTCCTTGTAAGCATGCAAAAAAGTTCAGTTAGCTTTTTGAGTGCCTTTCTCCACCAATGCAACTTTAATTTTATGATGGGAGCACCCCTGGATAAAGTATGTGAGAGCTGTTTTTCTAATTTAAACAAAATCTATATGAGTGATGTCAATTCCAGTTTATGAATTCCTGAAGATATGATCGATCTTGAAGTATTTCAGATCGATCTGCATCATTAATTTTGTTATTGAAGAAGTCTGGCCTCAAAAAAATAAAAACAGAGTGCATTTTAAGCCTATTCATGTATATTAATTATCTTGTGTTGAAAAACAAGAATTTAAAAGGGGCTCAATCTTTCCCATCCAAAGATGATGGTAGTGCACTACCATCATCTTTGCTCCATGCATCTCCCATCTGAAGCACTGGCTGGCTTCATCTGTTGTTTATGGTTCAGTGTGATGAACCCTAACTACATGAAACAGAATATTTGATTTTAGTTTCTTTAAATTTTTGCTTGCAACAGTAAACATAACACCCAAATGCAGGCATTCATTTTTTTTAACATTGGAAAAAAAAAACATGGCTAAAGCATGGAAGGGGATTTTATTTTAAAAAATAATTTAAAATATACACTTTTAATATTAAAAAATGGATTGTAGCAATTTTGAAAATAAAGGGTGGCATCAAAAAGTAAATGATTTTTTTCATGCCAATTTTGAAGTTATAAAATGTATACCTAATCCCAAGATGCATCTGTCAGTGAGAAGCAGTTTTGTGCACTGTCAGAAGGTTATAAAAAAAGGAAAAAAATCTTAGTACCCTGGACACTTATGGCCACTCTTACCTGGTCTGATTTGGACCACAACAAAGTGACCCCTTGTTTAACAATTTTTTTGTTATTTCTTTGAAGCTTTCAATTACCATGCTCATTATAAACATAAAATTCTTCCTTATTTGCTTACTGCAGTAAGAAAATAAGGAAGAATTTTATGTTTGGAAGAATTTTATTTTAACAAAGGAATGGAAATATATGGAAGAATTTTATTTGAACAAAGCCATAACTTTGTTATATCTGTATTCATTATAATTGAGTTCAATTATAACAACATGTGACAAAGTTTCTAGCACATCTGGTGTAGCAACATCTGGAAACTAAAAATATATTCAACAATAGTAACTAGTGATGTTAATTCTAAAGATTTCCCAATGGACTGATATTGGCCCTTGTGGAGAAGTAGGATTTCTTATACTGCTCTTTGGTGGACAGTATTGAACTGGGCATGGAACAGCAGTGTGAGAGTTAAATATCCATTGTTGTTGTTGTTTGGTTTTTGGGAGCATTAGCAACAAAGGCCATATTGCTCCGGGGATATGTGGTGGTCATTCCCTGACCTTTCCGCATCCTCCGTATTTGGTGGTCACGGGCTCGAATCCCGGTCTAATCAAGAAGCGTGTGCTACACACTGCCGCTCCTGCCCACCTGGCTACTGCCATTCACTTCCACTTTTAAGCATATGCTTAACAGTCAATGTGTATCTATTTGGACTAATAATAATAATTTTGTTATTATTAGTCCAAACTTTCTTCTTTTTCATACTCATCAATAGTAATAAGCTGTATCTTTGTGCAAATTTTTATCTGTGTACTAAACAAAAGAAACTGAAATAACTAAAATTATTTTTGTTTTTGTGTTTGGTACCTTTGTTTGCTGTTGTGATTTTCTGCTCTTTATATATATTAATTTTCATACAATGAAATGTTACTAAATTAGGAAATAGAATATCTGGCACTGATCGGGTCATAGTTCTTTAACAATAATTTGTTGTAACAATAATTTGTGTAGTTATGCCTTGAATTTATTTAAACTACCTCCTTCCATAAAAACAGATGGATGTTTGTTCTTGCAATCAACCACTTGCTGGCTGAAGGCAAACCTCCACACATCTGTCCTGCAACCATCCTTCCTCAATTTGAATTTATGCCCCCTTATGTGTAGTTTGGGCATCAGCTGTTAATCTGAATAATTGAAATAAATTAAATAAATATTTGATTAATTAATTGTGCTAATTTCAAATCATTAATAGATGGCATAAAACCAAAGTTAAATTGGATAACTTTTTTTTCCCCCCTAGGTGTTGGAATGATTCCTATAAAAGAGTAAGTTCTTTATTATATCTGAACTATACCTTCTCTTTTTTGATAATTGTTTCAGTATTAATTGCATTTTTCTGTTGTTACAACTTGAGATACCTAGAATCATGGATAAAAGGATATTTGTAATTAAATGGTAATGGAAAACTGGAAATGTGGAGGCATTTTCCCAAACATGGTGGTACCAGTATCACAGCATTCTGTATGTGTTGGGAAGTTCCCATTTTGAATGACAAAATGGGAACCACTGGATCTGTATTGGATGCACAGTGTTGTGGAAGACCAGTCACAGTGAAAACTGTTAGGTATAAAACATTCTTTGTAGAGAGTTTTGCCTAATAAGAAAATCAAGCTGCCATACTTCTGTGGAATTAGGTATTAGATAAATACCAGTGTTATGCCACAAAATTTCAGCTGTAAATTTTATTAGTACATAGCTTGACTGAAGATGGCTTATACTAGGAATGGTCATCAACCTTTTCCTGCAGTGTGCCACATAGTGTTGAAAATGCATCATGTACTGCCTAAGGTGGGTCCAGAAGCTACTGGAATTAATACCCTTTCCCCACTGATCTATACCTGGCACTGTCAAATGTTTATGCTAACTACATAAAGGATTTTATGCTAAGTGACTGTAATAAAAAATTGAAAACAGTTTTATAATTCATCCTCGCAGAATCTATATATTGTGGGAAGCTCACTATATTGTGGGAAGCTCACTATCACCACTGCTTGTGCTAAATTAATGTTAAAAGGCAGTAAATACGGTTTTCATAAAACTGAAACCTGATTATCATTTCTGGCAATAAAAAGTAGAATTTAAACTGTATGTCAATGCTTTCCAAACTTTTTTGAGGCCAACACACTGTGCCAATGTCAACAATAATTCAACATCCCATCACCCAGAAGTTTGCAATTAATTGACACTCCACCCTTTTGTTTCTTATCTTTAAGTTTATGGTAAATGTAACGGTAAAAACTTCCCTTGTTTCCAAAAACATGTAAACAAGACTAAGAGAATAGGAAGATGTGTGTTACTAGGCACAAACTTAACCAGGGTTGTTTGAAATTAGCTATGTTAGTTATTAGCTTTCAAAGAGAAAAAACGTGTCCAGATGCTAAAATTTGGCAATATCCTTTGGGAGACATGATGCAATACACTCCCTTTTAAAAACTATACTGTATATGTATAGCTTCATTTCTGATTTTTCAAACCAGTTGTATAATTTTTTTAAAAAAATTTCACATCAGGAGGCAGGCTACTATCAAGACCTGTGTGGGCCACAAGTGGCATGCTTGCTGTGTGTTGGCCATCTTTGACCTTAGATCATCACTTCTGCAAAATGATTCTCATCCAAGTAAAAGAAACTACCCTCATTTAATGCAATTGATTGTTTGGTCTTGTGTGGGTACATTTCATCTGTCTGGACATGTCAACTGGTATTCAGTGAAACATTATTTATATGAACCAGTCAAGGAATTATCATAAAGAACTACCCACATATGCTATGCATTTATCAATTTATTTTATATAATTTAAAATATTTTATGAATAAAGCAAATTTAACTTGCTTTTAGTTAGCAGTATCAGGTGGAAAAACACAAATGTGAAGTGTTTTTATGCTTCTCTGAAATCAGTGGCATAACTATGAAATACTACACAGTAAGTTGTGCTTTCTGTTATATACTGCAGTTTATTTACAAGCATGGAGGTTGTTGATCTTTGAACGTCATGAAATTTGTCCTCTCTTGACTTGTGATAATATATTCATTGTCATGAATAAGAATAGGTATATTTATATTCTTGTTTGGTTCTTTTTAAAATATTTAAAAATACTGTTAATAAAAAATAAATCTACAAGGTATAATGTACTATGAACTTGCAATTTACTAAAGAACTATCAGTGTAAATACACAATACTTCATTCGTAATAGTAAACTGCAGTAGTAGTGTGAACAGCATCGATTTAACTGTATCTCATATTGAGACTACCTTCACAATAAGTTACCGTGTATTGCGCTACCTCGAATAAGTAACGCTTCACCAATGGAGAAGACCATTGTGAAGTTATACTTCATAACTGGGTTGGCATGGTTGATATTTTTGATATGTGGGATTTTTTTTTTTAGGAGCATTAGCAACTAAGGCCATATTGCTCCAGGGATATGCGGTGGTCGTTCCCTGATCTTTCCGCATCCTCTGTATTTGGTGGTCACAGGCTTGAACCCCGGTCTAATCAAGAAGCATATGCTACGCACTGCCGCTCCTGCCTACCTTGGTACAGAGGCACCGGGTTGGCATGATTGCAACACCAGGGTACCTACCCACCCAGCGATGATAGGCCAAACAAGCCTTGAAACGGTGCCATCTGGATGGTGGTATACACTGAGGATAAGTAACAGTAGTCTTCTCTGTTGGTGAAGTGTTATTTATTCAAGGTAGTACAATACATGGTAACTCAGTGTGAAGGTAGCCACAATATGAGATACAATTAAATTGATGCCATTCCCACTACTACTGTAGTTTACGATTGTGAACAAAGTATCGTGTATTTACACCGAGAGTTCTTTAGTTAAAAATATGGATAATTTAAATGATGTAACATTAAGTGATGTGTCCCTGTAGTTTAGTTGGCTGTTTATACAGTTAAACCTCATTAATTTAGACCCTCTATAATTTGGAATGTTTTTTTTGTGTATACAGGTAACCCTCGTATAACATGGTAGTTTGGTTGCTACAAAATCGTGTGTAATGCAAAACCGTGTTATACGGGACTAAGAACCAGTACAAAAAGGAGGGTTATGTTCCAAAAGCTAACCAAAATACGCCATTTTTTTTTATAACTATCGGAAAATTAATTTTTATAGTAGTAATAACTGAACAAACTGAACTTTATAGTAGTAAGCCTTACCTTACAAACTGTGATACTTATATGTCAGATAATGTACATTCATTTAATTTTCTTCCTCTTCATCGCTGATAAGCACAATCTCTTCTGCAGCATCTAGATTTCGTGTACCTTCTGCGCTCTTTAAAAGTTACAAACTGCACTCTTCGAAGTCACAATTATTTTTTTATGGTCTCAAACAAGCACAAGTTCAATAGCACAGAACCTAATCCAGGGATCTCCCAACAAAATACGTGAAAATCGGAAAAATATTTTCCAGTTAGCAAAATAACAATAAATTTTTGCTTACATACATAGCTTAATTAATATGTACTGTAATATGTACATGCTAATTGATATTTCTGTTTACTGACTTTTTTTTTTTTTTTTTTTTTGTTGTAAAATTTAAAGCAGTAGAAATGATAAGCAATTAATAACAAAGAACATGGCACGCACAAGTTACAACAAACACGATACACACAAGTGAAATACGGAGTATAGTAATGAGTTTCTGAAAATTTATTTATGTTTTTTATATGATTGAATATTTCATAGAAGGGGAAACACATTTCACCATAATAACATGAAAACCCACAGAATTCCAGCTATCAGTACTATAGCAAATGCAAGAAGATCGAGTTTACTACCCTTTTATAATTGATTACACTAACAGAAAAGCCCAATAAATTGGAAACTGCAAATTGTTTTTATTGTTTTATGGTAGTGACCTCCCAAAATGTGCTTTCGAAAAATATCACAAAGGCGATAATGACTAGTGAGTCAACAGCAGGGATTCACAGAAAGGAATGGAAACGTTGAAAATTACATCTAACATAATAGCAGGGTTTTCCCAGCACAAAAGCTCAAAAATACCGTGGTATGCAAGATTCCCCATAATTCTCAAACCATGTTAGAGCAAAACTGTGTTATACATATAAGTACTGTGTTGTGCGAGGATTGCCGCAATTTATCAATCGTGTTAGAGTGAAATTGATATTTCTGTACGGTACTTCTACTGTGTTGTAGAAGTACCGTGTTATATGGGGGTTGCCTGTATATGTATGTATTTTGTTTATTAAGATTGGAGATTTTCCTTAAATGAGAATTTAATGATATAATTCAGAACTTTTTTTCAGATTGGTTTCAGAGTTATTTGTGAAAGAATAAAATAATTCAAAGGGAAAAATTAAATGAAAATAAAAATATTAAGGCATTATTATTCTTAGATAACATATCAAATCACTTGATATTTGCTATCATCACTTGATGCACTCTTATTTTGTTTCATATTTTTATGTTCTTGCCTTCCAATACCACAGCCCTCGTATAATCTATGAATCACAGAGCCATACTCAGCTGCAAAATTTAGTATTGAATGAAACAATTGGAAGAGTAGTTTTTGATGATTCTGAATGTTATTTGCAACTGGACTGCTAGTTGGAATAAAATAAAGCAGAGTATGATGATAAGAACATGAAATAAGAATATTTAAAAAAATTTTTTTTTTTTATTGATGCTGTCTAATCTTGCTTTCTTGCATTGTTGCCACTACTAATACTAAAAAAGTTGTTAAATTAAGACAATTTACTTTTTTATTTAAGGTGAAATCAACAATGAAGGGTTAAAATGTGTTGTACAACAGTGGCAAAAGGATGTTAATTTGGGGAATGTAAGAACTGGGCCAGAATGATGTCAGGTATTATGCAGTAACCAAGTAAGAAACAACAGCAGCAGCAGTTCAAGAGGAAGGATTTGAGGTGAACCAGGAAGTGAATAAGAAAAAAAAAGAAAAGTAATGATATAATTCTGAAGGCCAGCCATGGTCTGTTGGTTAGTGTGCACATCCAACAAGTAAGGAGGTTGGGGTTATGGGTTTCAGCTCATATGTTGCCACAAAAATACACTGTTCATTTTGACTATGGTGCTGAAAATCTAGCTTCTATTATATTCAGTATGTATGCAGTCATGATGAATTTGTGAACTTTTCTGGTTACAGTCATCCAGAGAATAAACAGAAATTTATTTATTTTAAAAGTTAAATTACAGGAATCCAGAAGGCACCTCAAAACTCTTATTAAATTTGCTAATTCTGATGAAGAGTACCAAAAAATATTTGTGTGCCCTATGAGAAATGAAGTACAGTATTGTGAAATGGTGTTTCACAATAATTTGTCTCATATATTGTTATGAAAGAGTAAAGTATATTTCACTTTTATGATCATCAAAAAAGAGAAAGCCATGGATTATGATATTTTAAATATTAAACTATGTGAGTAGTAAAGTCCTTATGAGCCTTTCAAAATTTCAGTGATTTTTGTAAGAAGTGCTGATTTAAATTCATACATTAAAGCATTGTCCAATTTTAAGTGATGCGAACTGTTACTAACCAAATATGAAAACTGAAATCTCTGCGAGATGGTCTGTCATTTCTTTATATTATTTATTTATTTATTTATTTTTATTATTTTTTTTTTCAAATTTTCAGATTAGGTTAGTAACTAAGCATGAGCACAGTTACTTTTCAAGGTGTAGCTTCAAAGTAGATGGTTTCCAAAAATATATCTCTCCCTTTTTCCACCCACAAGATGAGATTTTTTATCCAGCAGAAAAAGAAAACCAGTCTTAAAATATACATAGTACACAGACACAGAGAACGAACATTGCTATATTAGGATTAATTACCCAATAGGAGTGTAGGAGGGCTGGAGATAGCTGTAAATGAACACTGTCCCCCAACCCACTAATAGCTATAAGTGAGAAAGAGGAGTTCTATACAGTCTTACAGAATTTTAAGCATACTTGCTAATAAAACTATATCTTATCAGCAGGAGGAAAGATCCCTTAAGGTGGAAAATGGTTGATCCTGAACCCCTGCCTCCGCCACCACCAGGATCAGTTTCAGAGGGATCAGTAAGTATAGACTGATGATTTTAATACAATTATCTTAAAATTTTAAAATAAATGAAAGGAACAGATAGACATATTCTTGCAAACAAAAATAAATTTCAAAATCTCTGATTTTTGTTTTATGAATTGATTGTTAAATAAGTTTGTATTCTATGAAAATTTATTTTATGGTAATTGATTTTGAACATTTATAGTAATTTATTTTGGGATAGTTGAATAAAAATTTGTGGTATATGTGTTATTATTGGTACATCCAACTTGTTCCTACCAGTTATGTTAATAATTAAGCATAAAAATCTAAAATACTAAAAATACAGGTTGTGGCAGAGAAGCAAGCAATTATAGAAGCCCAAAACTCATTTAAATGTTTTATTTAAGCAATTACAAGCATACCAGCTTAAAATACAGAAAAAAAGCATTTTATATTTTTAAGACAGTATCTTTGAGGTAGCTTTCATCTCAGTACAGACACATCTCCAGTCATAAGTGCATATTGCCCACTATGTGGTGCAGCATTTAAATTTGGATTCTAATTATTTCTTCTTGAATTTTGAGTTTAAGCTTAATAATAGCACATGCATGATCAATGGAATTAATTTTCTTTCTTTTTTTTTTTTTGGAAGCTATTTGCTTTTCAAATAGTCTCACAAAAAAAAAAAATCTAATTTTGTCAAATCAGGTGATCTTGCTGATCAGGGAATGTTGCCATTCCTGGACACAACATAATTGGAAAATAACACTCTTACAGAATTTATTGATATTGATGGGTTTAACAATTGGCCACATGCACCAATTCATCATTAGGACCTGAATGGAACTAAAGACTTAAAGTAACTGAATTTATAATTTGTTTTAAAAATATGACAACTGTTGTTATTTAAATCAATTATTATAAAAGCTTCTCCTTTTTATAAAAGTACTGCATATAAAAGAATCTACAGTATTTTTATAAAATAATTTGCAGATAAAAGACCCACTGGTGGCAGTGATCACAATGTACTGATTTGGAATTTATTTTATTATATCTACTGTCAAGGATAAAAGGAAAGGCTTTTGCTTTCATAAAAGTGACTAAAATAGTCTCAGACAGTTTTTAAATTGTGTGTAGCAAGACAAACTGATGATGTTACTAACAGCAAATTATAAATGTGAAGTATTCAGGGGGAGTAGTCATAGAAGCTGCTAGGCTTTTCATACCAATGAAGAAATACTGTTTGGGGCTTAGACCTAAAAATGGATGTCAGGTGAACAGGTGAGAATTGTAACAGAAGAAAAATGTGTGGGATGCATATAAATTATTAGTTGATACAGAAGTCTATGGTAAATATAAACTAATCTGTAATCAAGTCACAGAGGAAGTTAGGCAAGCTAAGCAAATTATGAGAAGTCTGGCATAGAATCCAAAAAACAGCAGAAAAGACTTCTGTGCTTATATTAACTATAGAAGGAAAAGGTTGAATCACATTGGGCAACTTGGTGTCAATGGTTTAATTGTTGTTGACCCTACTCAGGTTGCTGACAAGCTGAATAGGTATTTTACATTTACATTCATATAAAAGAAATTCGTTAAGGAAGGGAATGGTAGAAGTCTATCAAACTCCAGTGGGGAATTAAATGATTTGTGATAACTGAAAGGAAAGTGGAAGAGAAACTGTTAAAAAATTAACAATAAAATATGCACCTGGATGAATGGGATCTATCCAATTATATTAAGGGAGGCTACAAAGGAGGTAAGCAATCCCTTAGCCATAATTATTAGTCTGTTTTAGCAAAAGTGGCCCACTGGGAACTCACATCTTTCCCTCCAGCTACAAGTCATGCAAGCTGGACTTCTCATCCATTTAAAATTTGAAAACAGGTTGAGGTCATTTCGATCCCATTTCAGCCATAATTATGAGAGCATCCTTGGGTTCAGGGGAGGTCCCTATGAATTTGAGATGTGTTAATGTATCCCTACTTCGTAAATGGGGATAAATAGGTGACACTAGTAATTACAAACCTTTACGCTTAACCTTTACCAAGGAAAATAACGGAGTCACCGATTAAAGAAGTAATGTAAGACCATCTAAACTACAATGCAGTTATACTGCAGTAACAACATGGATTTGTTAAAAGGCAGTCTTGTCTGACCAATATGATTGGATACTATGTTGAAATAACAAAGGAACTGGATGCAAAAAATAAGTTTGATATCATATACTTCAATTTCAGGAATACTTTTGATACTGTTGAACATTTCAGGAAAGCTTCGCACATGGAAGACTGCTGTACAAATTAGAGCAGTATGGCATTAAGGGCAAGTTACTGCAATGGATAAAAGGATGGTTGAGTGGGAGATGGCAGAGAGTGGTAATAAATGGACACTGCTCTATGTGGACTAATGTTATTAGCGGAGTTCCCCAGGGTTCGGTGCTGGGCCCATTGTTGTTTTGTGTATTTATCAATGATATTGATGAAGGTATATCAGGCCTAATGTTCAAGTTTGTAGATGATACAAAGGTTGGCAGGGTTGTTAATGACACTAAAGGCAGTATGCTACTGCAACAGGATCTAGAAAAGTTAGGCAAATGGGCTGAGAATTGCCAACTGAAGTTTAATATTGACAAATGCAAAGTACTCCATATGGGTAGCAGTAACCTAAGAGAAACGTACCAAGTGTGTGGTACTACACTCAGGGAGGTGGAGAATGAAAAAGACCTGGGGTAATTGTGCAGTCAGATATGAAGTTCTCTGAGCAGTGCAGACAGACTGCTAGAGCAGGTCATGGAGTTTTGTCAATGATATATAGGAATTTTGCTAGCAGAGACAAGGAGGTGATTATCCCTTTGTATAAGGCAATGGTCAGGCCACACCTAGGTTGCTGTTTACAGGTCTGGAGATCTCATTTTAGGAAGGATGTAGAGTTGCTAAAACAAGTACAGAGAAGGGCAACAAGGTTGGTGAGAGGAACAAAGAGGTGCGCTTACGAAGAAAGGCTTAAGTTCTGCAAGTTGCAGCAGCTGGAGACTAGGCACCTGCAAGGTGATCTGATCAAGGTTTATAAGGCCTTGAATGGTTTGAGCAGGCCCAATGCTGACAGGATACTTCTGCTTGCTCAGATTAAGAACCTGAGGGGGCATATATTCAAATTGAGGAAAGACAGTTGTAGAATAAATGTGCGGTAGTTTGCCTTTAGCCATCAGGTAGTTGATTGCTGGAACAGACTTCCATCTGTTGTTGTGGAAGTTGATAGCTTAAATAAATTTAAGGCTGAACTAGACAAACATTTGGAGTGACTGGATGGGTGAAATGGGAAGGTTTTTTTTTGCTGATGCTGTATAACAGGGGCAACCAGCTTAATTTGTGATGCGATGTACTTTTTTTCTTCAAAATGTGCCACGATCTACCATCCCAAGAATTTCATTGCACACTGGTTAAAAAAATTAATCAACACATTGAAAAATGTTGTTTATAAATTTTAAAATTAAATACAATTCAGAATTCTTATTTAAATTTTTAATTTATGCAAAGTTTGTGTCTTCATGTCATCTGCCAAGCTTTCAAAATCAGGAATATACCGTGACAAGGCCAACGGTAAGAATCTTTTGTGTGTAAGTCTGTAAGAATAGAGTGATTCTTCATCTTCGTTTGTTTCAAATACAAAAAGGCCAATTCACATAGACAATGTGGAACCAAAACAGGAATTTAAAAGTTCACTGCATTTTTTTTACATTTGGGTACTTTTCTTGGCAAACATATTTCCAGTAGTCATCTTCTGATGATCTGGCTTTCAGGAAGATATCGTTTTGCAATGTAATAATTTAATTTTCAAGTAATATTTTCTCCATGAGAAAAATCTCAGCGATTTTTTTCTCCAATTTATTTCGTATCTAAGTCGATATTAAATGGATAAGAAATAAATTGAACCCTGTCTTCAATTGTTTTAAAATCACTGAATCTGGTTTCAAAATCATCCACAACTTTCTCAATTTCAGAAACATATTTCTCACTATAAAATTCAAAAACAGGACATTTTTGCAAATGACCTTGCATATTTGCAAAATTATTGGAATTTTTTTTTTCTTTGAGATCCTTAGACATTGCCAAAAATTACTACTAATCAGTCTGTTGAAGTGCCTTTCTAAATTTCCTTTTTTGGGTTTAGCCACGGAAGCATTGCAAATCAAACAACATTTTTCTTTTATCATTACAAAAAAGTATTCTAGTTCCCACTCTTGATGAAAATTATACGTTTTGCTCTTTTTTGTAGTATTCATTTTAAATCAAAGGGTTTAAATTATTATTATTATTATTATTATTATTAGCTATAGGGTGCAAGGAAGCCTGAGGCTTATGTTGCACCAGCAAAAGAAAAAAAAAAAATTCCCGAGTTATCGCGAGAGAGAGAGAGAGAGAGAGAGAGAGAGAGAAAGGAATCACCAAGAAAGAGAAGAATGATGATATCCAGCTCAGGACCCTGTATGTGCCAAGCCCATACTCACCAGATGTGAGCCCCTGGGGTTATATATAAGTACCATCCAGTTATTGATATTAAATAAGCTAAATAAGAATTTGACACATACACTATGCTCCTCACAATGTAACTGCATGCATTTTCACTAGAGAAGTCTAAGGCTGCGCAGTGACAAGAGTAGTCACGTAGTTCAACAGATTTGTAATAAGTGTATATAATGGAAGCATAATAATAATAATAATATTTAGATTTTGACTAACCTGTTTTTATATATGTATATTTAAAATTCGTTATGATCGACCGAAATTAAAGCTGCGATCGACTTGTTGGCCACCCCTGCTGCATAAGCTTGCTTTCTTGCATCATATGCCTCAACTAATGCTAATAAAAGACTGCTGTATAAGCTGGAGCAATATAGCATTAAGCACAAGTTAATGTTATGGATAAAGGGATAGTTGAATGAGAGAAGGCAAAGAGTGGTTATCAATGGGCACTGCCCTTCATGGATTAATGCTATTAGTGCAGTCCTCCAGAGATCAATAATGGGCCCATTGTTATTTTCAGTATTTATTATTGATATTGATGAAGGAACATCAGACTTAATGCTAAATTTGCAGATGATACAAAGGTTGGCAAGGGGGTGGCTAATGACAGTAATCAATGTAAAATACTGCAACAGAATGTAGAAAAATTAGGCCAATAGGCTGAGAAATGGCAGTTGAAATTTAATATTGACAAATGCAAGGATTGCATATGGATAGCAGTTATTCCAGATTAACATACCAACTTGGTTACAGACAATTTTATATCTATCATAGGCTTCCATGTCACCCATTAATTTATATGTATCCCATGCATTTTTATTCTCTGCCACATATCTGATTAGTTTATCTGACATCCATTTAGGCATAAACCTTGAACAATATTTCTTAGTTGGTATAAAAAGCCTAGTAGCTTCCAAGATTAATTCTTTGCATGCTTTCCATTTTGAATTTCCTGTTGGTCCCACCGTATAGAATTTAAATACTGTCTCAGACCACCGTAGTCACCTTTACGAAAGCAAAAACCCTACCCTTTACCCTTGATGGTAATTACCTCTTAGAGTAAATCCCACTTCAGCACACTGTGATCACTGCCACCTAGTGGTTCCTTTATCTGCAGATTCTTAATGCATGAAGAATCACTACTGATAATCAGATCAAGAGTATTACTTCCTCTAGTTGCCTCCCAAACAAGCTGCTGTAGAAAACAATCATTCAATAAATCCACAAAAGGCTTGCTAGTGTGCGAGGGACCAACTCACAAATTCCAGTCGATATATGGGAAATTAAAATCCCCTATTACTGGCCCACTCTATTTCTCTGTACAGTTGTTTATTATACTCATCAGAGTCATTAGGCATATAATACACTCCTACTCTCAATTTTGCTTTCCCAGTGTTGATGTCACATCAAACTGACTCGACACTGCACTGTCCAGTCATGTCGATTGGCTGTACTTCCTTGGATTTTATGTGTTTCTTAACTAATAGGATAACCCCTCCTCCCTTTCTATCCTGTCTGTCCTTCTTGTACACATTGTACTCCCCAAATTCCAGTTCTGCATTCCTTATATCTGTGTGACATCATGTCTCTAATATCCCAACGATATCTGCCTTGGATGTTTTGACCAACACCTCAAATTCATCAAATTTATTTACCAAACTCCTAGCATTGGTCTACATGCACCTGTTCCTATTCTTAGCTACCCTAACACAGCCCATGTATTTACTTGTTCCACAATAACTCCCTGCAGTCTCTGGAATCCTGGGATTTTGGAACTCTTTTCAGTCAGGGACGGATGCATTGTACTCTTTGCATCCCTCCATGGGCCAACTCCAGGTTTACACCTTGTCTGCCACTCTTAGTACATTTGCATAATAGTAGGTCATAAACAGTCCACCAGATACATTGTCTTAGAAATGGACACATTTTCCCACTTTTCAATTCGGCCTCTTATTGAAAGTTTGTCATACTGCAGCCTCTTCTCATGCTTGTCACTTGTAACACTACATACCAGCTGTACATACTCACAAATGGACTGTTGGCTGCATTCCAACACACTACTGAGCTTTTATTCCCATGGTGCAGTCTATTTGCTCCCATCAGGACAGGTGATTCTAATTCAATATACATTATAAGCAAATTAATCAATATTTTGAGCAAATGTATATTATTATAAAATTTTAAATTAATTAAGGTCATTCATAGAGGCTGTGAAAAACAAAATGCAACAACATAGTGCTTAGTTAACTGCAGTGTTTGATGAAACTTTGCTGCATTTAGTAACAAAATAACTTAATTTAAATTATATTTATTGACTCTTGTCAAAGGATGCTTTTCAGTGGATATCAAAGAACAATGATTAGGTTACATAACACTTAAAGTTAAGAAATTGATAATAAACATTTTTAGGATGACTTGGGTAGTTGGAATTTGTGGCTTGTCAATGGTATTATTTAAACTTTTTTATATATAGATGGCTATATTTATTTATAGATATTTGTATTTGTTATATTTAGTATATAAAAATTTATTTAAACAATTTGTCACTCTCTCAGGAAAGAAGCACTTTATCTACTGCCAGTGATGTGTCAATAGTAAAATTAAAAATTTCTACTGCTGGATCCACTAGTCTAGGCTGCAGGTTAGTATGTACTTTTTTTCCTCCACATTATCATTTTTAAAATTTCACATTTGTAAGTTGAAAAAAATAACATAATTTTTATTTTATTATAGAATTATGTTGAATAATATGGTGTGGTAATGAAGTCTCCAGACTGGTACCAATAAAAAAGAACACAAAGTGAAGGAGCTGAAAAATAGTTTTATTTTTATTCGAAGTAATCAACACTTGAATGAATGCACTTATCACACTGTTCTAAAAGTGTCTGTAAAGAGTCAGCAAAGGCATCCAAAGAGATGATGTTCAGTTTTGTTACATTTTTCTTTATGTCCTCAACATCCTGAAATATCTTTTCTTTAATAATTTAATTTAATGGCAGCTTTTACCTTAGGAAAGAGGAAGACGTCTGTTTATGCTAGATTGGGAGAGTAGAGTGGATGGTTGATCTGTACAATGCCAAGTTTCATCAGAAATGTCTTCACAACAAGTGTCTTATGTGTCTACACAACAAGTCTGCTTATGCTAGATTGGGAGAGTAGAGTGGATGGTTGATCTGTACAATGCCAAGTTTTATCAGAAATGTCTTCATAACAAGTGTGGAATGGGTAGGGCATTGTCATTCAAAATTGTGGCCTCACCCAGGAAATGTGCTTCAATAGTCTTTGAAGCACCTGTACATAGAATGCAGCATTGTGTTTCTCCCCTTCAGGTACACATTCTTTGTGAATTACACTGTTGAAAAACATGAACAGCATTGTCTTGCTCTTGGACATCTCTAAATGAAACTTTTTTGAAGTCCACTGCATGCTCTGATGTTGTCTGCATGTCTCTGTGTCGTACTGAAATACCCAATTGATGAATACCCAAGAAGTCTTCATCCAGACTTCTTGACAAGTCTTCATCCAGACTTCTTGACAAGTCTGGATGAAGTCTTTGCATGATGATGTGCTTTGTTCCTTCTGCCCATTCATCAACCCCAGGGACTCACATCTGGTGATTATGGGCTTGGCACACCCAAGGTTCTGAGCTGGATATCATCATTCTTCTCTTCTTGGTGATTCCCATCTTCTTCTTCTTCTTCTTCTTCTCTCTCTCTCTCTCTCTCTCTCTCTCTCTCTCTCTCTCTCTCTCTCTCTCTCTCTCTCTCTCTCAGGGTAACTCAGAATTTAATTTTTTTTTTAGCTGGTGCAGCATAAGCCTCAGACTTCTTTGCACTATATGGCTACTACTAATAATAATAAAAGTGAGGCTGTGTGGCACAAAATTTGCACACACCATCCTTTTTCCTAAATATGTTCATGTAGAATTTGATGAATCATCTCATTTTTCATATCCAACTCATCAGCCATCATTCTGAGGGTCAAACGATGATCTCTTGTTACAATTTCCCAAACTTTTGAACTGTATCCTCATTTCAAGAAGTTGACAGATGTCCACTTCTTGGGTCATCACAAACATCCTCATGGCTATTTTTGAACCGCTTATACCATTCAAACATACTGGTATAACTTAATATTTCATCACCATAAACAGTTTTTAACATTTCATACATTGAAAGTAAAATTTGATATTCATTTAAAGCAAATTTTGATATTCATTCGTTGCTTCATTGCAAAATTGTGACACAGAATGTTAATGCTATTAACGAAACTGGTTGTTACTTGCAACCTGTCAGCCTACCTGACAATTTCTGTACCACCTTCTGTTGGAGGAAGTGTGAACTACAACATACCACTTCCATTTATTTTCAAAACTTGCTGAACATGACCACAAAAGCACCAGTTTAGGAATTTTATTGACACATCTTATATATACCAGCAGACTCATTCCAAAAGAGTGAATATACTCATTAAAAGAGCCATGCTCCCAATTTTTCTTTCTGTTCCTTTTTTGCTCTACTGTTTCTTCATTAGAACTTCAACTTTTAATACTGGATAGCACGTTCCTGTATCTCTATTATTAAAATCGCTTCATTACAGGAAATTCCTTTAAAAATTGAGCCAAGAATAGCACCGCCAGTGTCTAGTTCTATAACTTGACCTTCCCATATTAAAATATATAGAATTTCTCCTGGTTGTGACACAACCATGGTTGGAAAGGTCACATCAAACATAAAACACATTACTAAATCAACAATATATGATCTTGAAGACCATTATGGTGTCCCACTTTGGCAATGTTCGTCATAATTATAAAAATTTAAAAAAAAACAATCAATAAATATATATTAATATGTCCTCTTCTCTCTTTCTACACACACACACACACACACACACACACACACACACACACACACACACACACACACACACACACACACACACACACACACACACACACACACTATATATATAATATACATTAAATTACAAGTCAAATTAAGAAAGAGAAAAAATAAAGAATGGCAAACATAAGAGGCATCATTAGCATGGCTAAAAATATTTTTCCTAAAACATAATGTAAGTTAAATTAAAGGAAGATAGAAGATAGTAAGAAGGATAAGCTCTGCAAAAAGTGGATACAGCTAAAACCAATTAGAAAAACAAAAGTAAGGGAAGAGAGGGGAAAAAAACTGAGAAAAGAATAATGTGGAAAGAATATGTACCAAAAACATTGAATATTTTAAATGAAAGACAAATATACCATATATTTAAGTGCAGCACTTTTCCTTCTTACTGTCTTACTTTAATATCGCTTACATTATATATATATATATATAAAGTGAGAAAAAAAAATGATGGAGAAGATAAAAAAAAATGTAGAGTAAGAGATAGATAATTACAAAATTGATAAAATGAGGATGTTGCCACACAACTTATAAAACCGGCCTATTATCAGATGTCAATGACCAGGATTTCAAGCAAAATAGCAACATGTGTCTTCATTTCTAATGTAATGAAGGGCAAAAAGCATACACATAAATAAAAATGAGAATAAAATTTTTACCAAAATAAATGAAAATGAAAATAAAAATATGTAAACAGAATAACTTTTTTTACAAGGATTAAAAGGTTTTTTTTTTTGAAAATGACTTGTGAACTTTACTGTTGACACTATGAAGATGGGAAATTAAAAACTGGAAGTTGTGTGGCAAGCATCCTTATTTTGTCAATTTTGTAATTATTCATCTCTTATAAATATTTTTTGTTACCTTATATACCCCTTCTATCACTTCTATCTCCCTCATTTTTTTTTCTCACTTTATTGTCCATGCTCTGCATAGGTTTAGCATTTGTTGCCTTTGACTGCATTAGATTACTTCCATATTTTCCTGTTATCTTTTTTCCATTTATCTGCCTTCTTGTTTTCACTTTCTTGTTATTCTATTCAACATATATAAATAAATAAATAAATAAATTTTCTGTTTATACTCCGGGATGACCACACGGTCAGAGGAGTTCTCAAGGTAGAGAGAATACAAGAAACAGCACCGTATATATATATATATATATATATATATATATATATATATATAACCATACAAATAAATTAGGATGAGAGTTAAAAATAAAAAAATGCCAGCAGTATGGCAAGACAAGAGTGCCACCTCTGATGGGCACCAGGTTCAAATTTATGTGAAATATCACCAACAGAGATCTAGACCACTACAGTAAAATAAAACAAAAAAAAAAAAAAAAATAGACTGACCATTACGCCCCATCTCAACTGAGGACCACAAGGCCAATAATGGTAAGGGAATTGCTAGACAAATCGCCGCAAAGGTGAGTCGATCGAAAGATCAGTCCACCACTAGATTGAACCACCAATGCAGAGGACTTGAATAGCGGTAGTCCTGATGCAGCGAAAATTAAAAATAGAACAGATACAAGTACTCCAGCACAAAGCCACACTACTGACAAAAGTAATCTTAACCAGTTTATATAGACGAAAAATGAACTAGGACCACCGCTATTCAAGTCATCTGCATTGGCGATTCGATCTGGGGATTGAACCGCCAATGCAGATGACTTGAAAAAACTCACTTTCGCGGTTCGATCTGGGGATCGAACCGCGAAAGTGAGTCTTTCGATCGACTCACTTTTGCGGCGATTTGTCTAGCGATTGAAATGCAGCAATTCCCTGACGATTATTGGCCTTGTGGTTCTCTGTTGAGATGATGGAGTGTAATGGTCAGTCTATTTTTCGTTTATTTTTGTTTTATTTTACTGTAGTGGTCTAGATTTCTGTTGGCGATATTTCACATAAATTTGGACCTGGTGCCTGTCAGAGGGGGCGCCGTTAATTTTCTATTTTAATTGGCTTTCAAAATTTAATGAATTATTATTTATTATTCTTATAATTAGATGTTCTAAATTATCTTAGAGATTTTCTGCTGCAATATTTTTACTCTTGTTATCCCACTCTTCCCTCCCTGTTTGGTTTTATTCTTAAGTTTAATTTCGATTATTTTCACTCTTGTCCTGCCATACTGTTGGCATTTTTTTATTTTTAACTCTCATTCTAATTTATTTGTATGGTTATATTTCAAGCATCATGTAGAGGAATATGCTTTTTGCTGGCTCTGATGTTTGCTGTACCTTTTTATTTTATTTTTATCATGAAAGATTCAGTTTTCAACAATTTTAAACGTTATTCAAATATATATATATATATATAGTAGTAATATACAACTGTTAAGAAGCAAAATAATCTTCACAGATACTTTATCTGTTTTACAAACCACACATGATTTATATAATATATATGTTATGTTATTTTTAATAGCATTGGCAGCTTCATAGATGTGATTCTACAAGTCATCTCAGTTGTTAACCTCTGTGGCATACACAATTTGTTTCATGTGACTCCACACATAAATCTCCAATGGGTTAAGATCAGGAGAGCATGGCAGCCAAGAAATGGGACCTCTTCAACAAATCCTGTAATTCTGGTAATGAACATTTAAGAATGTTCTTACTTGTTACCCAAAATGTGGTGGAGTTGCTCTATTGTAGAACATATTCCAGAAGTGTTGACAGTGTCCTCTGATACTGTTGCACATGGAAGACTGCTGCACAAATTGGAGCAGTGTGGCATTGGTGGCAAATTGTTGCTATGGATAAAGGGATGGTTGAGTGACAGAAGACAGAGAGTGGTAATTAATGGACACTGCTCATCATGGACTAATGTTATTAGTGGAGTCCCTCAGGGTTCAGTGTTGGGTCCATTGTTGTTTTCTGTATTTATAAATAATATTGATGATGGTATATCAAGCTTAATGTCCAAGTTTGCAGATGATACAAAGGTTGGCAGGGTTGTTAAGGATGCTACTGATGCTATGCTGCTGCAACAGGATCTGGAAAGGTTGAGCAGATGGGCTGAGAGGTAGCAAATGAAGTTTAACATTGACAAATGTAAAGTACTACATATGGGAAACAGCAACCCCAGAGCAACTTATCAACTCTGTGGTACTACACTGACAGTGGTAGAGAATGAAAAGGACCTGGGGGTTATTGTGCAGGCAGATATGAAGTTCTCTGAGCAGTGCAGACGGGCTGAAGAGTGGCTCATGGTGTCTTATCAATGATATACATGAATTTTTCTAGCAGGGATAGGGAGGTGATTATTCCCTTGTATAAGGCAATGGTCAGGCCGCACCTTGAGTACTGTATACAGGTCTCTGGAGGCCTCATTTCAAGAAGGATGTAGAGCTGCTGGAACGAGTACAGAGAAGGGCAACAAGGTTAGTGAACAGAACGAAGGGTTGCTCTTACAAAGAAAGTCTTAAGTTTTGCAAATTACAGTGTCTGGAGACTAGGCACCGGCGAGGTGATCTGATAGAGGTGTATAAAGCCTTGAATGGTTTGAGCATGCTCAATGCTGATGGGATATTGCCTCTTGCTCAGAATAATCACCTGAGAGGGCATAAATTCAAATTGAGGAAAGACAGATGTAGGATAGATGTGCAGAAATTTGCCTTTAGCCAGCGGGTGAAACAGACTTTCATCCCTTGTTGTGGAAGTTGATAGCCTATATAAATTTAAGGCTCAGCTGGACAGGTATTTTGAACGGACGGAGGGGTGAAGTGGAAGGGTTTTTTTTTTTTTTTTAGCTGATTCTGCATAAGCTTGCTTTCTTGCATCATATGCCTCTACTAATGCTAATGCTAAAACTTTAAGTAATGATAAGCATTTAGGCAAGCAGGGAACTTCTAATGAAAAATATTATTTCCTACAATTCTGGCCTATATATTGATGCTAAACTCCATTTGGAAAGAGGATTGCTGAATAGTGTGAGGATTTTCCACTGACTATGTATGGAAATTGTGCATGTTGAATATCCCATTTTGTATAAACATTGCATTGTCGGTCCACAGGATATTAACAAGACAGTCAGGGCTGTTAAGTATCCATAAAAAAATTGCTCACACACAAGGGAATCTCCTGCTTACAATGCCTGAACTCTCTGCATATGCTATGCATGCACTCGGTGTTTGTATAGAGTGTGCCAAACAATGATGCTCCATTCTTGCAGCAACTCTTCATGTGCTAGCAGAGGGATCTGATGTCATGATATCCAGCACTTCTTCCTCTATTTCTGTAGAGTGTGATCAGGGCCAGCCTCAATCATGATGCCCTTTCACTGTATCCCACTCCCTCAAATTATGGTAGATGTTGACAAACACACATGTCAGTTTGGGGTGTCATTTTGTTGGAAAACAATGCTAGTATTTGGTAGCTGCAGATCTAGCATTTTCTTCACATACACTATACGCAAAATTAATGTTTGCATATTCTGCTAATGTTAATTCTCTTCCACTTGCCACACATAATGAAGTTACTGTACAATAGCAACGATCCATTTATTGCAGCCTAAGATTTTCATCATGTGTTTTATAAAAAATGAATACGGTACAAAAATGTACATAACATTAGCATTAGCATTAGTAGAGGCATATGATGCAAGAAAGCAAGCTTATGCAGCATCAGCCAGAAAAAAAAAAAAAAAAAAAAACTTCCACTTCACCCCTCCATTCGTTTGAAATACCTGTCCAGCTGAGCCTTAAATTTATTTAGGCTATCAACTTCCACAACAAGGGATGGAAGTCTGTTCCACCAACCAACTACCCGCTGGCTAAAGGCAAATTTCCAGACATCTATCCTACACATGTCTTTCCTCAATTTGAATTTATGCCCTCTCAGTAAGGCGCCTCCGTAGCCAGGTGGGAAGGAGCACCAGAGCACCAGTGTGTGTAGCACACGCTTCTTGATTAGACCGGGGTTCGAGCCCGTCACCACCAAATATGGAGGATGCGGAAAGGTCAGGGAATGACCACCCCACATCCCCGGAGCAATATGGCCTTAGTTGCTAATGCTCCTAAAAACCAAATAACAACAACAATAACAACAACCATCTCAGTTGATTATTTTGAGCAAGAGGAAGAATCCCATCAGCACTGAGCATGCTCAAACCATTCAAGGCTTTATACACCTCTATCAGATCACCTCACTGGTGCCTAGTCTCCAGACACTGTAATTTGCAAAACTTAAGACTTTCTTTGTAAGAGCAACCCTTCGTTCTGTTCACTAACCTTGTTGCCCTTCTCTGTACTCGTTCCAGCAGCTCTACATCCTTCTTGAAATGAGGCCTCCAGAGACCTGTATACAGTACTCAAGGTGCGGCCTGACCATTGCCTTATACAAGGGAATAATCACCTCCCTATCCCTGCTAGAAAAATTCATGTATATCATTGATAAGACACCATGAGCTACTCTTGCAGCCCGTCTGCACTGCTCAGAGAACTTCAGATCTGCCTGCACAATTATCCCCAGGTCCTTTTCGTTCTCTACCACTGTCAGTGTAGTACCACAGAGTTGATACGTTGCTCTGGGACTACTGTTTCCATATGTAGTACTTTACATTTGTCAATGTTAAACTTCATTTGCCACCTCTCAGCCCATCTGCTCAACCTTTCCAGATCCTGTTGTGGCAGCATAGTGTCAGTAGTGTCCTTGACAACCCTGCCAACCTTTGTATTGTCTGCAAACTTGGACATTAAGCTTGATATACCATCATCAATATCATTTATAAATACAGAAAACAATAATGGACCCAACACTGAACCCTGAGGGACTCCACTAATAACATTAGTACACGATTTAACTCCAGGGGCTCACATCTGGTGAGTATGGGCTTGGCACACCCAGGGTCCTGAGCTGGATATCATCATTCTTCTCTTTCTTGGTGATTCCCTTCTATTTCTGACTCTCTCTCTCTCTCTCTCTCTCTCACAGGGTAACTTGGGAATTTTTTTTGGCTGGTGCAGCATAAGCCTCAGGCTTCCTTGCACCATATGGCTAATAATAATAATAATAATGAGCAGTGTCCATTGATTACCACTCTGTCTTCTCCCCCTCAACCACCCCTTTATCCATTGCAGCAATTTGCCTCCAATGCCACACTGCTCCAATTTGTGCAGCAGTCTTCCATGTGCAACAGTATCAAAAGCCTTTCTAAGATCCAAATATATAATATCAAAGTTATTCCCTGCATCCAGTTCTTTTGTGACTGCATCATAGTATCCAATCAAATTGGTGAGGCAAGACTTCCCCTTAAAACCATGCTGTGTCCGAGCTATAACTGTAGTCTTGTCTAGATGATCCTGCAGTGCTTCTATAACCAGTGCCTCCATTAATTTTCCTGGAACAGAAGTTAAACTCACAGGTCTATAATTACTTGTGTCAGCCTGTGATCCTCCTTTGTGAATTGGGGTCACATTTGCACATCTCCAGTCTGTGGGTACCTCCCCTGAGTTCAAGGAAGCTCTCATAATTATGGTTAAGGGTTTCCTTACTTCCTTTGCTGCCTCCTTTAATATAACTGGATAGATCCCATCCACCCCAGGTGCCTTTCTTGTGTTTATCTTCAACAATTTCTCCTCCACTTTACTGTCAGTTATTACAAGATTCTCTAGCATACTGCCAGAGTTGAATACACCTCTGGCATTCCCCTCACTAAATAACTCCTCATGTTTGAATGTCGATGCAAAATATTCATTTAGCTTGTTAGCTACCTGAGCAGGATCATCAACAGTTGAACCATCGATATCAAGTGAACCAATCTGATTCATCCCCTTCCTTCTAGAGATTACATAAGTAAAGAACTCTTTGCTGTTTTTCTTTGCATCCTTTGCCAAAGATTTCTCGCCTGCCTAACCTCCTTTGTAACTTGGTTACAGACCAGCTTATATCTATCATAGGCTTCTGTTGTCTTGTATTAATTTATATGTGACCCATGCATTTTTCTTTTCTGTCACATGTCTAATTAGTTCATCTGACATCCATTTAGGCCTAAATCTTGAACAATATTTCTTTGTTGGTATGAAAAGCCTAGTAGCTTCCAAGATTAATTTTTTGAATGCTTCCCATTTTGAATTTGCTTGTTGGTAACATCATCAGTTGGTTCCACCATATATCATTTAAATACTGTGTCTCAGGCCTCCGTAGTCACCTTTATGAAAGCAAAAACCCTTCCCTTTACCCTTGATGGTAGTTACCTCTTTGAGTAAATCCCTCTTCAGCACACTGTGATCACTGCCACCTAGTAGTTCCTTTATCTGCAGATTCTTGATGCATGAAGAATCACTACTGATAATCAGATCAGGAGTATTACTCCCTCTAGTTGCCTCCCGAACATGCTGCTGTAGAAAGCAATCATCCAATAAATCCACCAAAGCCTTGCTAGTGTGTGAGTGACCTACACACAAGTTCCAGTCTATATCTGGGAAGTTAAAATCCCCCATTATAAGACACTCTGATTTACTGGCCCACTCTGTTTCTCTATATAATTGTTCATTGTACTCATTAGATTCATTAGGCCTAGAACAATCTCCTACCCTCATTTTTCTTTCCCGGTGCTGTCACACCAAACTGACTCAACATTGCACTGTCCATCTATGTCAACTGGATGCACTTCCTTAGGTTTTATGTGTTTCTTAACTAACAGCATAACCCCTCCTCCCTTCTTATTCTGTCTATCCTTTCTGTACACATTGTACTCCCCAAATTCTAATTCTGCATCCCGTATATCTGAGTGGCACTACTTCTCTGATATCCCAACAGTATCCACCTTGGATGTCTTAACCAACACTTCAAAGTCATCAAATTTATTTACTGTACTACTAGCATTGCTGTATATGCAAGAATACATGCACCTGTTCTTACTCTTAGTTACTCTAACACAGCCCATGGCTACTGTTAATCTATTAGTCTGTGAATCCCCCCAAGCTAGCAGTTTTCCGACCCACCTAACATTGTCTCGATAGCATCAGCAAATATTCTTGCACCCTTTCTATTTAAGTGTATCCCATCCCTGTAGAAGCAATCTCTCCTGTTAACAAGCACAGACCATGCCGAGAAAAATTCTACCCCATGAGCCCTGCACAATCTCTCCAGGGCCAAATTGATTGACATGTTATTAGTGGAGTCCCACAAGGTTTGGTGTTGTGCACTCTGTTGTTTTGTACATTTATCAGTAATATTGATGAAGGTATATCAGGCTTAATATCCAAGTATGCAGATGATACAAAGTTGGCAGGGTTGTTAATGTTAGTAATGGCAGTGTGCTACTACAACAGGATCTAGAAAAGTTGGGCAAATGGGCTGAGAAGTGGCAACTGAAGTTTAACATTGACAAATGCAGCAAAGTACTGCATGTGGTTAGAAGTAACCCCAGAGAAATGTACCAATTGTGTGGTACTACACTTAGGGTAGTATAAAAATGAAAAACCCTTGGAGTAAATGTGCAGTTAGGTATATCAAGTTTTCTGAGCCGTGCAGACAGGCAGTCCGAGCAGGTCATGGGATTATTGTCACTGATATACAGGAATATTGCTAGTAGGGAAAAGGAGGTGTTATCCTTTTGTATAAGGCATCAGGCCACACCTTGAGTGCTGCGTACAGGTCTGGGGGCCTGATTTTAGGAAAGATGTAGAGTTGCTTTGAGCGAGTACAGAGAAGGGCAACAAGATTAGTGAGGGGAACGAAAGGGTGGTCTTACCAAGAAAGGCTTAAGTTCTGCAAATTGCAGCATCTGGAGACTAGGCACCTTCAAGTGATCTGATTGAGGCAGCGTTACCCAACCTTTTTCGATCCAATGCCCCCTTACAAAATCTTTTTCTGCCCAATGCCCCCCCTCAGTTTAAGTATATGCCAATGCTTCCTATTCTTCCCTTAAAATATAAGTAATGCATAAAAGGTATTTTCAATGATTATTACTGATTGTTTTTATCATGCTTTTTATTGCACTTAGATTACACATTGCATTCTTAGTATGATTTATTAATATACAAACATTGTTATAGAAAAGTAAATAAAATGAGATTTATTATAAAATACTAATGTGATCCTTGAGCTTGGTGAGTTTTGGCTAACTTCACAATATCCGGAGTATACTTGAATAGCAATACAGGCATACCTCGAATAACGAATAGGATGCGTTCCACGAAATTACTTCGTTAAGCGAAACTTCGTTTTCAGAGGTAAAAATACTATGGCCAGAATAGGGATACGTTCCTACGTAAAGAAAATGAAAAGCTTTTTTTTCGAACAAAGAAAAGTTTTATTAAATAAACAGTCAACTTACATACAAAGTGAAATCACATTTTAAAATATGAGTCTAAAGTTGATTGCTTATGCTTTTTTTCTCTTTCATTTAACAGTTGCCTATACGGAGTTATTGCATTTAACACTGATCGCTTAACAATAAAACTTCTTCCTAAATCAGGATCATTTTCACTAAAAAAATTTAAAACGTTTTCAATGTCATTTAAGCACCTTTTTAAATCTTTGGTTGTTAACACTTTTTCGGCAGGAACTTCTTTAACTTCGTCTTCATTATCTTTGTCTTCGTTGCTAACAAGGTTTTCTAAATCTTCCACTGAAAAACCATCATCTTCTGCATTCAATAAATTTCTAACATCCTCTTCATCGACATTTTCGAAACCTATTGATTGAGCCATCTGGATAACTTAATTTCTAATTTCTTGGATGTTATTTTCTTCTTCTAGTACAAACTAGAATTTTGCGCCAAACTCCATTTAAGCATTTCTTAGTGACTTCTTTCCAAGAACTATCAATGTTTTCAATTGTGTTTTTAATGGTGTAGTTTTTCCAAAAAGTTTTAACTATCATTTCCTCTTTATCCTCTAGTTCAGTTAAATTGCTTAATGTTCGACGCAGATAATAAGCTTTAAATGATGCTATTACTCCTGATCCAATGGTTGAATCAGGGAAGTTGTGTTTGCTGGAAGAAACACAACTTTGACAGGAATGCATGTGTCCAATGTGTTAAGATCAGTAGGATGTCCCGGAGCATTGTCTAACAACAAAAGATCTTTTTCTTCAAAGTTGTTTTTTTGACAAAAGTGGTTAACAAACCAATCAGTAAATAACTCCTTGGTAACCCATGCTTTTCTATTTGCTTTCCATATTACAAGTAAATTCATTTTTATGTTACCTTTTAACGCCCTCGGATTTTCTGAATGGTAAACTAATAACAATTTTAATTTATAATCGCCAGAGGCATTTGATCCAAAGAGTAACATTAAACGGTCTTTTGCTGCTTTGAACCCAGCAGCTGATTTTTCTTCAATAGAAATGAAGCTTTTTGTTGGTAGCCGTTTCCAGAACAAACCGCTTTCGTCAACACTGAACACCAAATTTGGTGGAAAATTTTCACTTTCAATTATTTCCTTTAGTTTTTCTGGAAACTTATTTGCAGCTTCTCCTGTTAATTTTATACTATGAATCCTGGCCCTTTTTTTAAATTTCTCGAACCAACCACGAGAAGCCCCAAAGGTTTCTGTAATTTCTTCAGTTTGTTTAGATTTCAGGTGATTAAACTGGAATATTTTTTTATGTTAAATGGGGCTTGAAATTGCGGACTTCGTTATATCGAAGCTTCGTTATCAGAGGTAACGTTAACCGAGGTATGCCTGTAGTCTTAAGTCATCATGACTAACAATATCCAAACGGTTCCGATTCTTCACTAGTATGCGATTCATTTCACTAAATCCTCATTCGACTAGATAAGATGGAAAGGCAGTATAAAGAAGGTTTGTGTTTCTCCACAGAGCAGGAAATTTCACATGATGTTTTCGCCACATGACTTGATGCCCTCTGCTGTTGAAGATTGGCTTTGATTCTTCATTATTTTGAAGCTAACAATTTCTTCTTGCAAACTAAGTTCTTGGTCTTCTGCTTTGCAAATGAATAGATTTATTATCCAGACAGGTATTTCCAAATCAATCAAATCTTTAAAGCAATTTCTCAAAGTCACTTTTCAGTGACTGCAGATGTAAGCAGTATTCTTCCAACTCAGTCTAAATGGAATGTTTTTATGCTGCTCATGGTAAGAAACTGCAAAAAAACTCTTCTGCCAATGTTATGTTTAAACAACTCCAGCTTCATGATGAAAGTAGATATCGCAGTTTTTGCCAGTAGATATTACAATATTAAATAAAATTAAACTTAAATGCTTCTGCTGTCACATCAAACCCCCAAATGTTAAAGCCCCCTAACGAACCTAAATTCCCCCCTAAAGTTTGTAGTCCCCCCCGAAAGGCTTTAACACCCCCCAGGGGAGCACTACTACCTGCATTGAGAATCGCTGGACTGAGGTATATAAGGCCTTGAATAGATTGAGCAGGCTCAATTCTGATGGGATTCTTCCTCTGCTGGCTAAAGGCAAACTTCCGCACATCTATCCTACAACCGTCTTTCCTCAATTTGAATTTATGCCCTCTCAGGTGATTATTCTGAGCAAAAGGAAGAATCCCATCAGCATTGAGCATGCCCAAACCATTCAAGGCTTTATATACCTCAATCAGATCACCTCACAGGTGCCTAGTCTCCAGACACTGTAATTTGCAAAACTTGAACCTTTCTTCATAAGAGCAACCCTTTGTTCCATTCACTAATCTTGTTGCCCTTCTCTGTACTCATTTCAATAGCTCTACATCCTTCTTAAAATGAGGCCTCCAGACCTGTATACAGTACTCAAGGTGTGGCCTGACATTACAAACCTTGAGGGGGCATAAATTCAAATTGAGGAAAGACAGTTGTAGAATAGATGTGCAGAAACTTGCCTTTAGCCAGTGGTTGTTGATTGCTGGAACAAACTTCCGTCTGTCATTGTGGAAGTTGATAGCTGAAATAAATTCAAGGAGGAACTGGACAAACTTTTGTAGGGAATGGATGTATGAAATGGTTTTTTTTTTACATAAGCTTGCTTTCTTGCATCACATGCCTCTACTACTACTACTGTAATTTCACCACTCCTTCCAAAGCAGTGTGAACATGTCCTTCAGCCAGCCAATGTCCCTTTACTGTCCAAATCCGAACTCACAGAACCAACTTTTTTCTTCCTTATTTATTATTCCTTCTACTTTGTTTTTCTGGAACAACATTCCTTCACATGTATTTCTCAAAAATTATAATCTATAGAAATTCAATTCTGATATCAGCAGGTATCTTCTGTCTTCTAAAGTGACAAAACTATAAATTCTGCTCCCACAATTTCCATATTGCAGTTTCCTGTGTGATCACTAATAACCATTATCAAATTAGTTATCAGCCCCCCCCCCCCCTCCCTGTGGTGGCAGACCTGGCAGTATAGCAATTCTGCCATTGCTTTTCAGCCTTCAATCCATGTATAGTACTAGGTTCTAATGCCCTTCATGTTTGGGGATTCCATAAAATAGGGAGGTGGATCAGATGATCATCATGATTTGCATATGTACTGTATAACGACACATACTGCATTGCTCGTTTGGTAGGTGTATCCTGTTTTTCCGTTTTTTAAAATCTGATCACTCTAATACAGCAGTTCTCAACCTTTTTTAATACTTGTACCACCAAAACCAAAATTGAAAAATTTTGGTACCACTCATTAAAATATGTATTTTTATTAAGAGGAAAAGTCAAGAATATTTGCATAATAAGGCTATGTTAGAAATTATACATATTTTTATTTCATTTTTAATACAAAAATTGAACACACTAAATAACAAATATTAAATAAAACAATAGAAAATAAACCATAAAATACTTGATTAACATGGTGATTCAATTGTAATTAATAACAAATGCAATAAATCACAAAACACATGATTTGCAAACTCCTGTTAGATTGAAAAAAGTTAGGTAAAACATGTAATTATTTACCTTTAGAGGGAAAATTTTTAATGTTTTATTTTTCATAATTTCATAAATTTAAAAAATTCAACTGTCTGTTATTCACGTACCACCAAATCTTTTTCCGTATACCACTGGTGGTACACATACCACCAGTTGAGAAACTCTGCTCTGATATATATAAAACTCATTTATTGTTGCAAAAAAGGAATACAGAGGCATCCCACAGCATGAGAACTCAGTAGAGTTTACAAAATTAAATTACACCATATAAGCTAAGCTAACAAAAAACTAACATAGTAATGCTACTTAAAAATAAAAACAAGATTCATGGAAGCTAATGCATTAGATGAAATTCAAGAAAAACTATTAGTTACATGTTATGTTTTGAGTAAGAAGCATAGAAATGCAACTGATACACCAAGAGCCAACCAGGTAGTCGGGTGGGTAAAGTGCTTGCCTGGCAACCCAAAGGTTGCGGGTTTGAATCCCGCCTCGGGCTTGGATCAGAGTACTGCAAAAATTTTGGGAGGTGCATTATGGCCATAGAAGCTGATGTGCCAACAATTAACTAAATCAAACAATACACCAAGAAAGGCAAAACCAGAAAATAAAGTAAAACAGTTTCACAAACTCAAGGCTGCAGTACTTTTTGGTATTACTTGGTATATCAAAAAGAATTATAAATCAAATAGTTAGGAAACTGAGTCCAAAACATATCTAATAGCTATAGAGACCATCTGATGAGCCAAGGGGCTCATCAGATGGTCTCTATAGCTATTAGATCATTAGTTAAAATCATCAGATAGTCTCTATACTATTAGATTATTAGTTAAAAAGACATGAAACTAATTACAGAGTAGAAATGCTTGGCAGTGTAAACAGTACCACATTATGTGCTTAGGGATGTCCTCACCAAGGGCAAGCATCCCTAAACAACCATCTAATGATATTTTATTTTTTAATCCACTGATCGTAAATATATATTTTTATAAATTTAGCATTGCCAAAGGTCCTCCAGAAATTCCAGGTATTTACATGTGCACAGTCAAAAAAGGTGGACTAGCAGAAAAAGCAGGTCTTGATGTTGGTGATCAGATTCTTGAACTGAATGGTCACAGCTTTCTCAGCATAAAACTAGTCGAGGTAAATATGCTTAGGTCTTTGCATATGTTTATTTGAAAAGAGTATATATTTATCATTTGTTTGTTGGGTTTTCTTTTGCCTTTCTGTATACAGTATATCGTTGTACTATGTTATTAAATAGTATTTCAGTTTGCAATGACACTTGTTTTTAAAAGTAAAAATTGGCTAAAAATTTTTTAAAAGTTCTTTAAGTGATAGATAACATAGTGAAAAGTAAATCGAAATGGAGAAAAGTGAAAATTTAAGCACTTCAATCTTGTGTAGAGTAAAATCTGTCTTTTAAATTAGTAAACAAACAGGGTATTATTTCAGTGTAGGAAAAAAAATATTGAAAAAAGAGAAAAGTTTGAGTAAATCATAATGAACTGTTCTACATTATGATTTACTGTATTTGCCCTCTTAGCTACTCTTGTCCCTCCATGGCAGTGACAAAACTTGGGTTTATGCTCACTGTTCAGAGCTACCTCAGAAAGGTAGCTCTGAACAGGTAACTCCAGAAACGGGTAAAAAGAGTGGTTCTACTTTTTAATGAATAACAGATTCACTTCCCTGGTGGTGCTGTTTGATTAAAAATGACGTTGGTAACTTTGGGTCAATTTGTGGATCATGTGGCTTTTTAAAGTGGGTGTAAACCAAGCTTTCCCTAGACAGTGAAGACAAAACATAATGCAGAGTAGCACTCTATACAAACTTTACACAGTAAACCTGTTTAGTGTGTGTGTGTGAAGCTGACAGTAATAGTGACAGCAATCCAGTCATTGAATGAGTCGTACAGGAAGTACAGTGAAATGTTGGAGAATTACCTGTATATGTAATTCCTTTAGTAGTTAAAGACAGATTTTACCCTTCACAGGTTGAAGTGTTTAAATTTTCACTTTTCCCCAAAATATTTAACCATTTATTAGGTGAATTCTCTGTTATCAGTGTTATATATATAAATAATTAATAAAATTGTTAGAGACAGCACATGTATAAATGTGCTCAATTGAAAGAGTCACCCACCTTGTTTAAATTATTTTTTTGTATAGGTTTGTTGTTTCTTTAACCCCATTATGATAAAATAATAGGTACTTTTAATCAAGAGTGAGGAAACCTCAATGATAAATCTCCACTGATGGTGGTTTATGTTATCTTCAGAGATTACTGATATGAATGGTACAGTGATTTTTTCACACCATAGCTGAGTTAGCTGATTTATGGCATAATCCAGCAATCTGGGTCTTCATCTAGCTGGATGAAAAGTATTTGGCATATGTATATCAATTTTGTTTTACTGCAGTGTTTGGCTGGCATCCAATTGTTGAAACATGTGGGCCTTTCATTTCACAGTTTACACAGGCAGCTAGTGAGAGTGACATTAGGTATGGAAGCACATTCTTCTCCACATAGTAACAGTGAAGGTATGCTCAAATGTGGGTGATGATTTGGATCACAGGCTGATGTGCATGTCTAAAGTGTGCCAGAAGGGGAGGGGGTATTTTAAAAAATTAATTAAAAATATACTTTTTCAATACAAAAAATTAATTTTTAAATTTGTGTCCATAACAGATGGAAAATAAAGGTGGAATAAAAAAACTTAAAAATATTGAATTATTCTTGCTGATTTTTAAGATTGTAAAATGGGGTTTCTTTTTCTGAGTGTATGATTACTTGTTGAAAAAACAACTGGCATATCCATGCATAGGTTAAATATGAAACACCATATTGTTGCAAATAATTTTTGACTTAAAACAAATCTTATTTGAATATTTATAAAATTAAGATGGAATGTTGATTTAATGAATAAAAAACTTCATTTAAAAAACCTAATGAATAGAACCAAAATACCAAAAATCTTGCTTTTTTGGTATGAGAGAGCAGTGGTGTAGAATCATTGTAAAAAATTCAGTTATCCACCTGATGAAATGATTCCATATAGTAAGGATCAAATAATGCCATTAGACCTTATTCACTCTCAGAGTTAAACATGCCATAACTCCAACTATCTTTAATTAAAAGGATTAGGTATGATGTTTATTCTGCTTTTTCATTTCAAAATCATATTGCTAGTCTTCTTACCCATTTTAAACAAAGCATTCTGGCTGCTAAAACAGCAATCACTTTAAACTCTTATTAAAGACACGGATTTATGCATCCCATTATCATCTATGCATCTCAGTGCCAGATTTAGTTAGTCTGGGCACATAAGTCCACAAAATATTATATTGTTTTAAAACTAGTTGTCGTAAGTGCCAGGCCTAATTGTTTTTTTATGATTGTGTGTGGAAAATTTGCTGCTAAATCACAATTGACATGGGAGCCTGTATGTATGTATGTAAAATTGCTGATGAACTTCACACGTCAGTTTTCTGCAGTGGATGAATAAAGCAAGATAATGGCCTTTAAGAATATTGCCAGATGTTCTGATATTATCAAAGCATTTTACATTCACCTCACTATTCTAATAAGCTGGATTTAGATCCCTGACATGATAAGAGATTAAACACTTTTGAGATATAGAGCAAGAATGGAAATTCACTCACACACGATTTAAATTAGTTTTCTAAAATCATCAATCCGCACTTTTCTGCATGGGTATTTCTTTATTGGCTGCACTGACGTAAGCAGTTTCTTTAAATCTAAATATAAAAAAAACTGTTGCTGTTAAATATAAAAAAAAACAGGTCACTGTTGAAAAAAAGCCATGAATTAGGGTTGAATTTGAAAGTGTCTGCAATTCTGCCAGACACAATAGGAGGGAGTATATGATGAGAGCCTTGGCGATCAATTCGGCCTTGAAAAGATTGTGCAAGGCTCAAGGGGTAGAATTTTTTTCAGCCTGGTCTGTACTTGTTAACAGGACAGACTGCTTCTACAGGGATGGGATACACTTAAATAGAAAGGGTGCAAGAATATTTGCTGATGCTATCGAGGCAGTGTTAGGTGGGTTGGAAAACTGCTAACTTGGGGGGATACAAGGACTAATAGATTAACAGTAGCCACTGGCAGAGTTGAAAGTGATTCTTGCACTGTTTCTATTGGAATGAGCAGCAGCCTGGAAAACAAGATGCAGGATATTTCAGACTGCTGGGAGTCATTGCGATACAAGTGAACACATGGGTTGTGTTAGGGTAGCTAAGAATAGGAACAGGTGCATGTATACTTGCATGTACACCAGTGCTAGGAGTTTGGTAAATAAATTTGATGAATTTGAGGTACTGCTGAAAACATCAAAGGCAGATATTGTTGGGATATCAGAGATGTGGTGTCACACAGATATAAGGAATGCAGAACTGGAATTTGGGGAGAACAATGTGTACAGAATGGATAGACAGGTTAGGAAGGGAGGAGGGGTTATGCTATTAATTAAGAAACACATAAAATCCAAGGAAGCGAAGCCAGTCGACATCGCTGGACAGTGCAATGTCGAGTCAGTTTGGTGCGACATAAGCATTGGGAGATCAAAATTGAGAGTAGGAGTGTGCTATAGGCCTAATGACTCTGATGAGTATAATAAGAAACTGTACAGGGAAATAGAGTGGGCCAGTAAATCAGAGAGTCTTATAATGGGGGAGTTTAATTTCCCAGATATTGACTGGAATTTGTGGGTTGGTCACTCATACACTAGCAAGGCTATTGTGGATTTATTCAATGATTGTTTTCTACATCAGCATGTTCGGGAGGCAACTAGAGGGAGTAATACTCTTGCTCTGATTATCAGTAGTGATTCTTCATGCATTAAGAATCTGCAGATAAAGGAACCACTAGGTGGCAGTGATCACAGTGTGCTGAAGTGGGATTTACTCAAAGAGGTAACTACATTCAGGGGTAAAGGGAAGGGTTTTTGCTTTCGTAAAGGTGACTATGATGGTCTGAGACAGTATTTAAATTCTATACAGTGGGACCAACTGAAGATGTTACCAACAGCAAATTCAAAATGGCAAGCATTCAAAGAACTTATCTTGGAAGCTACTAGGCTTTACATACCAACTAAGAAATATTGTTCAAGGTTTACGCCTAAATGCATGTCAGATAAACTAATGAGACATATGGCAGAGAAGAAAAATGCATGGGATACATATAAATTAATGGGTGACATGGAAGTCTATGATAGATATAAGCTGGTCTGTAACCAAGTCACAAAGGAGATTAGGCAGGCAAAGGCAGATTATGAGAAATCCTTGCCAAAGGATGCAAAGAAAAACAGAGAGAAAGAGTTCATTACCTATGTAAACTCTACAAGTAAAGGGATGAATCAGATTGGTCCACTGGATATTGATGGTTCAACAGTTGAGGATCCTGCTCAGGTGGCTAACAAACTAAATGAGTATTTTGCATCTACATTCACACATGAGGAGTTATTCAGGAAGGGGAATGCCAGAGGTGAAGTAAACTCTGGCACTGAGCTAGATGATTTTGAAATAACTGAGAGGAAAGTGGAGGAGAAATTGTTGAAGATAAACATATGAAAGGCATATGGGGTGGATGGAATCTATCCAGTTATATTAAAGGAGGCAGCAAAGGAAGTAAGTGAATCCTTAGCCATAATTATGAGAGCTTCTTTGGACTAAGGAGAGGTACCCATGGACTGGAGATCTGCAAATGTGACCCCCAATTCACAAAGGATCAAAGGCTGACACAAGTAATTATAGACCTGTGAGTTTAACTTCTGTTCCAGGAAAATTAATGGAGGCACTGGTTAAAGAAGCACTGCAGGATCATCTAGACAAGACTTCAGTTATAGCTTGGACACAGCATGGTTTTTTGTTAAGGGAAAGTCTTGCCGGACCAATTTGATTGGATACTATGATCCAGTCACAAAAGAACTGGATGCAGGGAATAACTTTAATATTATATATTTGTATCTTAGAAAGGCTTTTGATACTGTTGCACATGGAAGACTGCTGCACAAATTGGAGCATTGTGGCATTGGAGGGAAATTGCTGCTATGGATAAAGGGATGGTTGAGGGGGAGAAGACACTGAGTGGTAATTAATGGACACTGCTCATTGTGGACTAATGTTATTAGTGGAGTCCCTCAGGGTTCAGTGTTGGGTCCATTGTTGTTTTCTCTATTTATAAATGATATTGATGATGGTATATCAAGCTTAATGTCCAAGTTTGCAAATGATACAAAGGTTGGCAGGATTGTTAAGGACACTACTGATAGTATGCTGCTGCAACAGGATCTGGAAAGGTTGAGCAAATGGGCTGAGAGGTGGCAAATGAAGTTTAACATTGACAAATGTAAAGTACTACATATGGGAAACAGTAACCCCAGAGCAACGTATCAACTCTGTGGTACTACACTGACAGTGGTAGAGAATGAAAAGGACCTGGGGGTAATTGTGCAGGCAGATATGAATTTCTCTGAGCAGTGCAGACGGGCTGCAAGTGTAGCTCATGGTGTCTTGTCAGTGATATACAGGAATTTTTCTAGCAGGGATAAGGAGGTGATTATTCCCTTGTATAAGGCAATGGCCAGGCCACACCTTGAGTACTGTATCCAGGTCTGGAGGCCTCATTTCAAGAAGGATGTAGAGCTGCTGGAACGAGTACAGAGAAGGGCAACAAGATTAGTGAATGGAACAAAGGGGTGCTCTTACGAAGAAAGGCTTAAGTTTTGTAAATTACAGTGTCTGGTGACTAGGCACCGATGAGGTGTATAAAGCCTTGAATGGTTTGAGCATGCTCAATGCCGATGGGATTCTTCCTCTTGCTCAGAATAATCACCTGAGAAGGCATAAATTCAAATTGAGGAAAGACAGATGTAGGATAGATGTGCGGAAATTTGCCTTTAGCCAGCTTGTAGTTGTTTGGTGGAACACACTTCCATCCCTTGCTGTGGAAGTTTATAGCCTAAATAAATTTAAGGCTCAGCTGGACAGGTATTTCGAACGAACGGAGGGGTGAAGTGGAAGGGTTTTTTTTTTTTTTTTCTTTGGCTGATGCTGCATAAGCTTGCTTTCTTGCATCATATGCTTGTACTAATGCTAATGCTAAAAAACTGCCGAAGCTATATTTTCCAATGAGCACATTTCTTCCCAATGTATTTCTCTCTCCTTTTCTGTGAGATGAAACTGGAATTTAAGTATCTAATGAAAGGTCAGTAATTTGTTGAAGGTACCAAAAGTTTCAGAATAATTATGGTCTCAGAGTTCCTTGCACCTAACAAGAAGTTAAATTCGGTGTGTGCATGAATGCATGTGTGCGTGAGTATGGAGACTGTCCAGGATATTTATGTATACTTTTATGCATGTTCTCTGGCTAGCTTGTTCATTTGCTGAATGAAAAAACCTGGTTTCTGTGAGAAAAAAAACTGCTGCCATTGCTCAAGATCAGCTAACTTGGTCATGGTATCAAAAAACGCATAAGTTTTTCATGTTGTTATTATTATTATTATTATTAGCCATATAGTGCAAGGAAGCCTGAGGCTTATGCTGCACCAGCTAAAAAAAAATTTCCAAGTTACCCAGAGAGAGAGATAGAGAGAGAGAGAAGTAGAAGAGAATCACCAAGAAGAGAAGAATGATGATATCCAGCCCAGGACCCTGGGTGTGCCAAGCCCATACTCACCAGGTGTGAGCCCCTGGGGTTATTACTGGGATTTGAACTCGGATAATTAGCAAATGTAATCCTTGCTTGCTTGGATAACCCAAAAAAAAAACCTTTTGTATGCATTTTACACTACACTGTGTGGAATCTGAAGGAAATTTTGAAAAGTGTTTATGAAAGTATACAAGGCTTGCTGAAGCTTCCTTATCACCTCTGTAGCTAATACTTCTGAAATTTGATAGAGGTAATATAACATAGAATAAAAATTTTTATCTAAAGAAAGGATTCATCTGCTGGAGTTCCCATCTTGTCGGGAACCACAGAAGTCCCAGTGAATGAAAACACCATGGTTTTTGTTGTGTTAATTTTTTAGCATTTCAAGATCATGGTATATTCCTTAGAATTTAAAAAAAAAAAAAACAATACTGATAACAAATAAAAATAAAATATTATTAAATATAAACTAGTGATGAAAGATATGTGTGGGTACACATTTTTTTTTAAACTTTCGGATTATTTTGTCTTAATTTTTATAATTAGGTGGGTTCATTGTAAATCTAACGTACTGTACAAGCTTCCCCTCTTCCTCTAATGAGATAAATTTCTTCTTGTATTTTCTTTCTTTAGTTCCTTAGTCCTCAACAATTTGGTAAGACAATGTGATTTTTATCAACCCTGTGGTGGGGCTTGTAATAGAATGCCTCTTGGGTTTTTCATTCACTGAGGTCTCGTAGTTGCTGACAAGGTGGGAGTGGGGGGGCAAAGTGGATGAATCCCTTTTATATAAAAATTATTGTGATTTTATGTTATCATATTTATTTTTATTCAAACCTTGAAAGAGTTGGTCTCAAAGCATTTTTTAGCATTAGCATTAGTAGAGGCATTTGATGCAAGAAAGCAAGCTTATGCAGCATCAGCCAAAAAAAAAAAAAAAAAAAACCCACTTCCACTTCACCCCTCTGTTCGTTCAAAATACCTGTCCAGCTGGGCCTTAAACTTATTTAGGCTATCAACCTCCACCACAAGGGATGGCAGTCTGTTCCACCAACCAACCACCCGCTGGCTAAAGGCAAATTTCCGCACATCTATCGTACATCTGTCTTTCCTCAATTTGAATTTATGCCCTCTCAGGTGATTTTTCTGAGCTAGAGGAAGAATCCCATCAGCATTGAGCATGCTTAAACCATTCAAGGCTTTATACACCTCTATCAGATCACCTCGCTGGTGCCTAGTCTCCAGACACTGTAATTTGCAAAACTTAAGCCTTTCCTCGTAAGAGCACCCCTTTGTTCCATTCACTAATCTTGTTGCCCTTCTCTGTACTCGTTCCAGCAGCTCTACATCCTTCTTGAAATGAGGCCTCCAGACCTGTATACAGTACTCTAGGTGTGGCCTGACCATTGCCTTATACAATGGAATAATCACCTCCTTATCCCTGCTGGAAAAATTCCTGTATATCATTGACAATACTCCATGAGCTACTCTTGCAGCCCGTCTGCACTGCTCAGAGAACTTCATATCTGCCTGCACAATCACCCCCAAGTCCCTTTCATTCTCTACCACTGTCAGTGTAGTACCACAGAGTTGATACGTTGCCCTGGGGTTGCTGTTTCCCATGTGTAGTACTTTACATTTGTCAATGTTAAACTTCATTTGCCACCTCTCAGCCCATCTGCTCAACCTTTCCAGATCCTGTTGCAGCAGTGTAGTGTCAGTAGTGTCCTTGACAACCCTGCCAACCTTTGTATCATCTGCAAACTTGGACATTAAGCTTGATATACCATCATCAATATCATTTATAAATACAGAAAACAATAATGGACCCAACACTGAGCCCTGAGGGACTCCACTAATAACATTAGTCCACGATGAGCAGTGTCCATTGATTACCACTCTCTGTCTTCTCCCACTCAACCACCCCTTTATCCATAGCAGCAATTTGCCTCCAATGTCACACTGCTCCAATTTGTGTAGCAGTCTTCCATGTGCAACAGTATCAAAAGCCTTTCTAAGATCCAAGTATATAATATCAAAGTTATTCCCTGCATCCAGTTCTTTTGTGACTGCATCATAGTATCCAATCAAGTTGGTTAGGCAAGACTTCCCCTTAACAAAACCATGCTGTGTCCGAGCTATAACTGAAGTCTTGTCTAAATGATCCTGCAGTGCTTCTTTAACCAGTGCCTCCATTAATTTTCCTGGAACAGAAGTTAAGCTCACAGGTCTATAGTTACTTGTGTCAGCCTTTGATCCTCCTTTGTGAATTGGGGTCACATTTGCACATTTCCAGTCTATGGGTACCTCCCCTGAGTCCAAGGAAGCTCTCATAATTATGGCTAAGGGTTTGCTTACTTCCTTTGCTGCCTCCTTTAATATAACTGGATAGATCCCATCCACCCCGGGTGCCTTTCTTGTGTTTATCTTCAACAGTTTCTCCTCCACTTTACTCCCAGTTATTTCAAGATTCTGTAGCTTACTGCTAGAGTTGAATACACCTCTGGCATTCCCCTTGCTGAATAACTCCTCATGTGTGAATGTCGATGCAAAATATTCATTTAGTTTGTTAGCTACCTGAGCAGGATCATCAACAGTTGACCCATCAATATCAAGTGGACCAATCTGATTCATCCCCTTCCTTCTAGAGTTTACATAAGTAAAGAACTCTTTGCTGTTTTTCTTTGCATCCCTTGCCAAGGATTTCTCGTAATCTGCCTTCGCCTGCCTAACCTCCTTTGTAACTTGGTTGCATATCAACTTGTATCTATCATAGGCTTCTGTGTCATGTGTTAATTTGTAAGTATCCCATGCATTTTTCTTCTCTGCCATATGCCTCATTAGTTCATCTGACATCCATTTTGGCCTAAACCTTGAACAATATTTCTTAGTTGGTATGTAAAGCCTAGTAGCTTCCAAGATATGTTCTTTGAATGCTTCCCATTTTGAATTTGCTGTTGGTAACATCATCAGTTGGTCACACTGTATAGAATTTAAATACTGTCTCAGTCCATCGTAGTCGCCTTTACGGAAGCAATAACCCTTCCCTTTACCCCTAATGGTAGTTACCTCTTTGAGTAAATCCCACTTCAGCACACTGTGATCACTGCCACCTAGTGGTTCATTTATCTGCAGATTCTTAATGCATGAAGAATCACTGCTGATAATCAAATCAAGAGTATTACTCCCTCTAGTTGCCTCCTGAACATGCTGATGTAGAAAACAATCATCCAATAAATCCACAAAAGCCCTGCTAGTGTGTGAGTAACCAGCCCCCAAATTCCAGTCAATATCTGGGAAATTAAAATCTCCCATTATAAGACTCTCTGATTTACTGGCCCACTCTATTTCCCTGTACAGTTCCTTATTATACTCATCAGAGTCATTAGGCCTATAGCACACTCCTACTCTCAATTTTGATCTCCCAATGCTTATGTCACACCAAACTGACTCAACACTGCACTGTCCAGCGATGTCGACTGGCTTCACTTCCTTGGATTTTATGTGTTTCTTACTAATAGCATAACCCCTCCCCCCTTCCTATCCTGTCTATCCTTTCTGTAGACGTTGTACTCCCCAAATTGCAGTTCTGCATCCCTTATATCTGTGTGACACCACGTCTCTGATATCCCAACAATATCTGCCTTTGATGTTTTGAGCAATACCTCAAATTCATCAAATTTATTTACTAAACTCCTAGCATTGGTGTACACGCAAGTATACCTGCACCTGTTTCTATTCTTAGCTACCCTAACACAACCCATGTGTTTATTTGTACCGCAATGGCTCGCAGCAGTCTCTGAAATACCATGCATCTTGTTTTTCAGGCTTCTGCTCATTCTAATAGAAGCAGTGCAAGAATCTCTTTCACCTCTGCCAGTGGCTACTGTCAATCTATTGGTCTTTGTCTCCCCCCAAGCTAGCAGTTTTCCGACCCACCTAACACTGCCTCGATAGCATCAGCAAATATTCTTGCACCCTTTCTATTTAAGTGTATCCCATTCCTGTAGAAGCAATCTCTCCTGTTAACAAGTACAGTCCAGGCTGAAAAAAATTCTACCCCTTGAGCCTTGCACAATCTTTCCAGGGCCGAATTGATCGACAAGGCTCTCATCATATACTCCCTCCTATCGTGTCTGGGCAGAATTGCAGACACTTTCAAATTCAACCCTAATTCTCGGCTTTTGTTCAACAGTGACCTGTACTTGTTAAGTAATTCTGCCGGTCTCCTACTCTTAATATTATTAGTGCCAACGTGTACAACTATATCACCTTTTGTGCCCTTAAAAGATGATATTCGCTCTACAACGTCATCAACCTTTGCCCCTGGCAGACATACCCTGGTCCTGTTCCACCTATCTTTTTTACAAAGCATGTTCCCCGTTTCCCTGACAATAGAGTCACCAACAACTACTAGTTCCTTCGGGACCAGCGCATTCTGCCTTGGGGGTTGTCTCTGTGTCACGCGATGCCCAAGTGCAAGCTCTGGCGTTGATGTGGGCAGCTGAGAGCTTGATGGGCCCCTCAATTTAGTTTCTTCGAGGGCATCCACCCTGTCCTTCAAGCTCTCATATAGGCCCACAAGAACGCCGAGTTGTTGCCTGATATCGATACACTCCTTGCATCGCGCACACACAAAGACATCCCCCTTGGCAATATCATGTCCCGTACCCGATTGCTCTGCAAACATCAAGCAAACAGTGCATTTTATAAGGCTGTGAGTCAGAGGACAACTGCCCCCCTCAGTTCTGCTCTGAGCCACAGCGCTTCCATTAGCTTGAGCCTTTTGCTTTGCTGCTCTGGTCTGAGTCATGATTCTATTAATTTATTAATTAATTATAATTAATTATGTTATGTTATTAATTATGTTAAATATAATTAATTATATTACGTTTGTAATCTAAGTCGTTATATGTATTTATTTAAACGTACAATTTAACTGCTAACGAAGTTCAACTAACGCTATCTAGTACGGCATACAACTATTGTATCACAATGGCGGGAAAATTACGAACGCTAGCGGAGTTGAAACACGTGGAAACCTTTACCGATACTTTTATGCAATTACAAGGCCGAGTAAAGAATAAATACACCAAGTTAATCAGAAAATCACAAAATTATGTTATACTACTAAATTTAAATCAAAAGTTTTAGAAAAACAATAATTTCAAATCAATAAATAAGAAAAATCCACTTAGCGGCTTGGAACACGACCGTCTCTAGTCTCTAGACCGTCTCTAGACCGTCCCAAAGGAGACAAGATGGTCTTAGCAAGCCTTGTATCCTTTTGTAAGTACTTTCCAAAGCTTTGTTCAAATTACATTTCAGTGAAATATCTGCATACATAATTTATGCATATACCTTATTCATATATATATATTTATACTGTCCAATTTGTTATTTCAGGCTGTTTCAATGATAAAATCATCAAAAGAGCTCAATTTAATAGTTAAAAAAGGTGCTGGCCTTTGTTTATTCAATGATGAAGGATTTTGTCAACAAAAGCAAGTAATAAATGGTCACAGACATGATGCACAAGAAACTGAGAAAAAGTGCACGTGCGGGAAAGAATCTAGTGAGAAGTAGGTTTAAAAATGCTAATTATTTGAGATTGCTAATTATTTTAGATTATTATATTATAAGATTATGAATTATTTCAGATTACTATGATTCTTATGATTATAAGATTATAAGAATTATGATTATATGAAGAATGATTATAAGAATTATGATTCTTGTAATCATTATGCTGTGAAAAATTAATTGCAACATATTTTTTTTATATAATCTTTGTTTTACTAAGAATTTTTAAATTTCTGCAGAATTTACAAGTCGAATTAAATAATAAGTGTATTCCATCCCCGTATAAACAGTCTCTCCTGTTAACAAGCACAGATTATGCTGTGAAAAATTCTATTCCATGAGCCTTGCACAGTCTCTCCAGGGCCAAATTTATTGATAAGGCTCACATCATGTACTTCCTCCTACCATGTCTGGGCAGAATTACACACACTTTCAATTTCAATCCTAATTCATGACTTTTTCCCAGCATTATTCTGTACTTGTTAATTAAATCCTCAGCTCTCCTACTCTTAATATCTTTAGTGCCAATGTGTATAACCTTTTGTGCCCTTAAAAGATGATACATCTTTACAACATCACTACTTTTAACCCTGGCAGATATACCCTAGTCCTGTTCCACTTGTCCTTTTTGCACAATATATTTCTCACTTCCCTGACAATCAAACCAGCTATAGCTGCTTCCTGTAGGACCAAGGATCTCTGCTGCAGAGAATATCTTTGTATTGTCTGATGCTGGAGCATGGGCTCAAGCATTGTGCTGAGCAGCTGAGTGCCTGATGGATACCTCTTTTTTAATCCTTTGAGGGCATCAAACCTATTCTTCAAACTCTTATATAATCCCATCAAAATTCCAAGTTTGTGTACATCTTCGTGCCCTTTGCAACAATATGCACAAATGCATCCTCTATGTCTGTACCATGTCCTGCTAGAGATAGATTTGCAAAAAGAGCCCAAGTTAACATACACATAACATAATCCTGATTTGTAGAACTGTCTTTGAAAGTTCTCCCCCAAACCAAAGCCTTTCCACTTCTTTGAACCCTTTTCTTTGCTGCTCTAGTCTGAGGCATGATTTTAGCCTGAATTTAATTTAAAAATGATACATGAAAGTAAAAGATCTAAAAGAATAATGCTACACTAATCCAACTTATTTAGTGGCAGTATAAACTGTGCTCTTTTGGATTATGTTACAAAAGTTATACATGCTTGGTTTTTTTTTCAAATTTGAAATTAACTGCAACAACACAAGAATTGGCATTATTGTAATTCCATAGAAAAGTGCCTGTTGCCAGATCTTTTGCAGATTACATACATTAAGGCAATTTGTTGCTTAGTCTTCTGTAAGCGTGCGTGCACACACGCACACGCACACACACACACACACACACACACACACACACTGTATATTTTTTAGAACTGCTATTTTTAAAGTGATTTTAAGCAATTTCTTTGTGTACATAGATGGATATAACTTCTAGAAAAGGAAGTAAAATTATTAATTGTATTAACAGTGGAAAACTGATATAAAGAACCAAATTTGCTAATATGATTGGTGTAAATAAATTTTTTCTGTTAAGAATGGAGAAAGATGGAAAAATTGTAGAAAATTAAGAAAAAAAAAACCGGATGTGTATCATATATGCACAAAAGATGTTTTATGTGAAAACATCTTTGACAAAAATCAGAACCATTTTAAAATCGAACAGCTAGAACTGAAGTTATGAACGATGTATCGTTTTATGCTCACGGCTGCTACTTACTCTACCAATTCAACATTAGTAACTGAGTTATCGTTTAGTGACATAATTTGTGTCATTTCAGTTTCACATTTTTGTGACAAATTGGTTTTACTTCAGTTCGAAATTTAATAGATACCATCAAAGATGTTCTCACATAAAAAAAAAATGTATAACTGTGTTAGAGAAGAAATGAGCAGGTGCAATTGTGAAAATATTTATGTAAAAAAAACCAGGTGTATGTCATTCACTGAACTTTCCTGAGAGTAAAAGCACTATCAATCACAAAAGTGTCTTCTCAGTGGTGTAGCCAGGGTAGGGTCAGCAGGTACATTACCCCTGATGCCGAAATCCGGTATTGTGGCACTTTTTAGCATTAGGCAATTGACACCTTTTTTTTGTGAACGTACCTGCTGACAAAAGATCCTGGCTATGCTACTGTCTCTCCTACAAGAGTTTAGAGATAAATGGTTGGAAGTTGTCTAAAAGTCTGCAAAACTGTCAGGAACGCTCTTCTGAGTAAATCTCAATGCTAAAACAGATTATAATGGACAAAGGATCATATCAATTAGCATTAGCATTAGCAAAGGTACATGATGCAAGACAGCAAGCTTATATAGCATCAGCCAAAAAAAAAAAAAATCCTTATTTCACCCATCCACTCACTCCAAATGTTTGTCAAGTTCTGCCTTGAATCTATTTAAGCTATCAACTTCTACAATGACAGATGGAAGTTTGTTCGAACAATCAACCACCTGTTGGCTAAAGGCAAACTTCCGCACATCTATCCTACAACCATCTTTCCTCAATTTGAATTTATGCCTTCTCAGGCAATTATTCTGAACAAGAGGAAGAATCCCGTCAGCATTGAGCATGCTCAGACCATTTTAGGCTTTATACACCTCAATCAGATCACCTCGCAGGTGCCCAGTCTCCAGACACTACTCGTTCCAACAGCTCTATATCCTTCTTAAAATGAGGCCTCCAGACCTGTATACAGTACTCAAGGTGTGGCCTGACCATTGTCTTATACAAGAGGATAATCACCTCCTTATCCCTGCTAAAAAAAATTCATGTATATCATTGACAAGACACCATGAGCTACTCTTGCAGACCGTCTGCACTGCTCAGAAAACTTCACAATTGCCCCCAGGTCCTTTTCATTCTCTACCACAGTCAGTGTAGTACCACAAAGTTGATACGTTACTCTGGATTTACTGCTTTCCATATGTAGTACTTTACATTTGTCAATGTTAAATTTCATTTGCCACCTCTCAGTCCATCTGCTCAACTTTTCTAGATCCTGTTGCACAGCATACTGTCATTAGTGTCATTAACAACCCTGCCAACCTTCGTATCGTCTGCAAACTTGGACATTAAGCTGATATACCATCATCAGTATCATTTATAAATATAGAAAACAACAATGGACCCAACACTGAACCCTGAGGGACTCCACTAATAACATTAGTCCACAATGAGCAATGTCCATTGATTACCATTCTCTGTCTTCTCCCCCTCAACCATCCCTTTATCCATAGCAGCAATTTGCCTCCAGTGCCACACTGCTCTAATTTGTGCAGCAGTCTTCCACATACAACAGTATCAAAGGCCTTTCTTAGATCCAAATATATGATATCAAAGTTATTCTTTGCATCCAGTTCCTTTGTGACTATATCATAGTATCCAATAAAATTGGTTAGACGAGACTTCCCCTTAACAAACCCATGCTGTGTCCGAGCTATAACTGAAGTCTTGTCTAGATGATCCTGCAATGCTTCTTTAACCAGTTCCTCCATTAATTTCCCTGCAACAGGAATTAAACTAACAGGTCTGTAATTACCTGTGTTTCCTTTTGATCCTCCTTTGTGGATTGGGGTCACATTTGCACATCTCCAGTCCATGGGAGGTACCCATGGGCTGGAGATGTGCAAATGTGACCCCATTACACTGAGAATGACTAGTATAAAATAACATTTAGTAATGAGATTGAAATTAATAGTGGATGTGCCATTGGTGATTTTAAATGTTTTTCACTCTTCTGATAAATCATTAAAAACCAGTGCACAACTTGCAGTAAACTTGCCAGAAAATATTATTTTATTGAGTTGCATTAGCAGTCAGACAATCGGATATGTCCATGCTATTGAGGGAATGATTAATGTGGAAATATTCAAAAACCTTCCAGAAAAAAAGTTGTGATTCCATCCTCTAAAAGATCCTTTCCTGGATAAACTTTCACTTTACAAAATGATAATTGTAAAGTGAAAAAAACTTTACACCATGTTGTGCAAATAAAGCTGTCGAATACTGATTAGAAAATAAGAACATCATCATTCTGCTTTGATTATCTTATTCACCAGACCTTAATCCAAGTGAAAATTGCTGGGCTGAGCTGAAAAATGAAAGTAGCTGTATAGAAACATTAAAATTATTGAGCATGTCAATTCTGTGCTATTCAGGTGTGGGGACGTTATTATAGCTAAAGGGTACCAACAAATTGTGAAATTTTTGAGTGTGTATGAAATCTACAATATATCATCACAGTTATTTGCTTTTTTTGTGTCACCTTTTCACACTCTTTATTCTGTTGTTGTTTTTCTTCTGCACGAAAATTTTCTCTTATTTAGCCAATTCCTCCCTTTCAATTATCACCCTATTGCATTTAGTCCAACTCTTTCTCGTAATAGAAAAATCTTTCAACAACCAACTTATAGATTATCTTGACACTTTCCATGTGATTAATAATCAGTAATATGAATTTCATCAGTGTTGATTCAGTTATGCTACTTATCTTTGCATAAATCCTGTGAAAAAGTCTTCAAAAAGTCAAGCACTTGTTTGCTCCATTTTTGAGGTTTCAGCCATGTTTGGCCTAAAGCTTTTCTAAGCAACACTTGTTGTAATCTCCATTTTTTTGAAACATTAGCTAGTTTCTTCTCTGCCCAGTATATCTGTTTTCTAACTTTTCAACTTTGAACTTTTTGCTCACTCAATAAAAATATCGAGCACTAATCAAATGGTTAAAAATAAATTGTTGAACCATGAGTGATACAAAAGGAAAAAATATTACACTACTCATAGTTTATTAAAAAATATAATTCCTGCATAAACTGCAACTCTTCCTATTTTAAATTCTTGTTTTCACTTTGCCCAGAACGACCCATGCTTTTTCCTTCTGGCTGATCACAACTCAAATGCTAACTGGTCAGAGCTAATGCCAAATCATTGTGCAATATTCTTTGCGGATGAAATGCTGCCTTTCCTACAATTCTCCAAATTGTAAAAAACAATGCCCCTTCTTAAGATGAAAGAACCTCTGAGCAGGCAGCACCTCAGAGTGAGGGAATATTGTTATCTATGATATTTAAACAGTTTTTTTCCTGTAACTACCATTCTGCAACTAGTTTTTAACAATCTTCATGTGTTAAGTAATGAAATACATAACCGTGTATTTTATTATATTTAAGTGGGAGATGTCTGCAACATAACTTCGATGAAAAAATAAATAAATTACAAAAATGAAAAAAATTAATTTTAGTACTGCATATAATGAATTTAAGCTCTTTATTAAGATTACCCAAAATCTGAAATTGCTGACGACTGTGGTGAACTCTGAGTGTGATTTCATAACTGAAGTTCAGTTGCATTCAATTTCAAATCTTATATCATTAGAAATTATCAGCTTATCATCATTAGGATTTTAATGGTCCTAATATACAAATCATAATTTGTGAAGATATTCCGTTTCTAACAGAGCTTTAAATTTTATTATAATGAAATGCTATATCTTTTTATAAAGCTGCTTATTCTAAAACCCTACACAAAATCTGTCTAAGCTCATCTTCACTCTGCATCCTTCTCTGTCTGTGCTCATATTGTAATCTCCTGCACTCTGCATTATTTCCCATTATCTCTTGCTAATCACATTATCGAACAGTTGTGTAACAGTGTCCTTTACCCCCCCTCCAATTCTCTGTTTTGTAATGTGTATCATGCTTATTATCAGTTTTATTTATTATAATAAATATCACACATTATATTTGGGACTTTATATTTGAAATGAATTATGAAAAATAAAACACATAACTGCATATCAAAGTATAGAATAAAATAAAATTGTAAAATAATCTTTATATTCATTTGCAGTAACTTAGTTTTTATAAAATGTAACAACTTTATTTTCAGGAGGATATACAGCACAAAGTGTGGTTATACAAATGGGAGATCGGCCATAAAAGAAGAATTGCTCCTTCGTAATGCAGTTAGCTGTAGTTCAAGTGGTTCAGAAAGGGACTATTCCTTAGTAGAACTGGAAGATGGTGAAAATGGGACAAAAAGTGATTTGGAGAGCAGTGAAAGAATTAGACAAAAAGAAAACCATCAAGAACAGTGGCAAAAAAAGGACAGAAAATTTTCAAATGGTAGCACTAAAACTATTGATGAAGGAAAAATAAAGAAAGAGGAAGAATGGATTGCAGAAGAAAAACGAAAATTGGAAGAGGAACACAGGAAACTTCAAGAAGAAAAGAAACATCTAGAAGAAGAGAAACAAAGGTTACAATTAGAAAAACGGCTACAGAGCACTCCCAGTCATGACACACTTGAAATTGCTGCAAGAGGAAATTTCCTATCTGAACTTCAACGAGTTGCAGCAAGGATAAACACAAAAGAAGTAGATGCAGATGTAGTAACAAAAGAGAGATCTCCTGCAACTAATATTACAAATACCAGGCTTCAAAAAATTCCTTTATTACAAGGTAATGTTAAACAAGTAGATATAATATTATACAGAAAACTTTGTTATAAGTGATCATTTTATTTCCTTATTTGTTTTGTTTCAAATGGTGCATCCTATAATTTCCTATTAGGATATACACCGATGAGCCAAAACATCATGACCACCTACTTAATATGATGTTGGTCCTCCAGGTGCAGCCAAAACATTATGACCACCTACTTAATATGATGTTGGTCCTCCAGGTGTAGCCAAAACAGCTCATACTTGGCGAAGCATGGATGCTACAAGATTTCTAAATGTGTCTTGTGGTATCTGGTACCAACACGTAATCAGCAGATCCTTTAATTCCTGTAAGGTCTGTGGTTGAGACACCACAGATCGGAGTTGCTGTTCCAACAGAAACCACAGATGCTCGATGGGATTGATGTCTGGGGAATTTGGAGGCCAGGGCAATACCTTGAAGTCTTCCTTATGTTCCGTGAACCACTCTCGAACAATCCGGGCAGTGTGGCATGGTGCATTATCCTGCTGAAAGATGACACCACCAGAGGGGAAGACCGTTGCCATGAAAGGGTATACCTGGTCTGCAATGATGTTTAGGTAGGTGGTAGACATCAGTGCCCGGCACATTGATGACTGGACCCAGGGTATCCCATCAGACCATCACCCAAAGCATGACATCGCCGCCACGGCTTGTTTTCATCCCATGGTGCATCCAGGTGCCATCACTTCCCCAGGTAAACGATGCACACGTACCTAGCCATCCACATGGTGCAACAGGAAATGTGATTCATCGGACCAGACGACCTTCTTCCAATCACTCAAGGTCCAGTTTCGATGCTTGCGTGTCCATTGTAGGCGCTGTTACCGGTGAACCATGGTTAGCATGTGCACTCGGAGCAGCCTGTGACTACACAGCCCCATTTACAGCAGGGTTCAATGTGCTGTGTGTTGTGGCACATTACTCTCGTCATCAGCATTCCAATTATCGGCGAGTTGCACCAGTCTCCTTTGCCACATACCATCCAGGAGAGCCTTCGCTCACCTCGAGCATCGATGAGCTGTGGTCTTCCAACACCTCGCCAGCAGTGCATGGGTTTTCCCTCCTCGGACCACTTTCGGTATGTACTAACCACAGCTGACCATGAGCACCCCACCAACCATGCCATTTCGGATATGCTCTGACCCAGTCATCTGGCCATTACAATTTGGCCTTTGTCAAACTTGATTAAGTCCGCTGCCTTTCCCATCTAAAGAACAAGAGTAACACTGATCAATGGAGCTCAGTATCAGGTGTTTTTTATACCGTGTCCTGACTCACACATGCGCCGTAGTTCACCTGCAGTTGCTTCGATTTGCATGATGACTTGCTGGTCATGTTTTGGCTCATCAGTGTATTCTATATTTATATAAATCTCTAGTGTTACAATGTGGCAGTAAAAAGTAATCAATATTACAGTAGTTATGATATTAACTGGTGTGAAAAACAAATTAGAGCGTCTGAAGCTCTTATGACTCTGGTCTGAGATATTTTTTATTATTATTTTTAATATAATAACAAATGTGACTCTTTTAAAAAATTTTTAACTATTAAAAGTAATGGGATTTGACTCTTCATCCTTTTTCTTTTTTCAGTAGTTAAAGCTGAAGGCATGGGTTTTAATTTCAGAAATGGGGACTATGACAGTTTAAGGTGTTACTTGGCATCTATTAATTGGGTAGATTGCAGTAGGAGGGTGAATATATTAGAATCATGGAATACTTTTAAAGCAATAATCACAGAAGCCATGAATGCATATATACATTTTCTTAATGGTATCATTAGGAAAAATGTAGCATGAGGAGGATGCCGAGATGGATAAATATGAAACTGGAGAGTCTAACAGAGCAGAAAAGAGCAGCATGGAAAAGTTATAGAGTGATGAAAAGTACTGAAGCCTACAGTGGCTAAAGGTTGATCTGTGATATTACCACAGATAAGGTTATGGACGCCAAAGCTGAGTATGAGAAAGCACTGACTGAGAGAGCAAAGAATGGAACAAGGACTTTTTAATGTATGCAAATACAAAGAAGAAGAAAATGAATCAGATCGCACCCTAGTACTGGGTGTGAGAAAGCCTTAGATAACTCAGCTGATGAACTGAATAGGTACCTCATTAGCCCTTACCTCATTAGCCCTTACTGACAAAAGACTTCGTGCTGAGAAGAGGCTATGCACGTGAGGTTGAGCCACATGAAATTACAAATGAATGTTTATCTAGAAAATCTTTAGAGCCTAAAGGCAAGTAAGGCTCCTGGAGTTGATGGTATATACTTAGTACTTTTGAGGGAGACAGCCAGAGAGTATATTGAACCACCGAGATTAATTATGAAGGCATCTTTGGACTTGGGGAATGATTCTTTTGGATTGGAGAAGTGCAACGTATCTCCAATACATAAAGACAGCTACAGATTAGTTAGTCTGACTTTGGTAATAGGGAAAATCCGAGAAGTAATGATTAAGAGTGCATGCAATCCAGGGATATTTAGATAGAATGGCACTCTGAATGACACACACACAATATGGTTTTGTTAAGGGAAAATCATGTTTAACTAACCTGGTAAGCTATTTTGACACAATTACTCGTGAGCTAGATGCAGGGAACAATTTCAAGATAATTTATTTGGATTTTAGCAAGGAATCTGACTCAGGCCCTCATGAGTGGTTATTGTATAAGTTGGAACTTGTTGGGATTATTGGAAAGATTTTAAGATGGATTATAAGGTGACTGCAAGACAGAAGTTGTGATTAATGGCTATTCTTTAGATTGGTGTAACATCAGAAGTGGGGTCCCCTAAGGATCGGTTCCTGGACCACTGTTGTTTCTGATTTACATAAATGACATTGATGAAGGGATAAAGAGAGTGATGTCAAAATTTGCAGACGATGTCAAGATTGGGAGAGCTGTTAATGATCAGTGCCAAGCAACACTCCTTCTGGATGACTTGAACACGCTTTCCCACTGTATACGGCAATTGTAAGACAGCATTTTGAATACTTTGTCTAAGTATAGAGATGTCACCTAAAAAAGACATTGAGCTTATTAAAAAGATCCAATTACAGTCAACTTGCACAGTGATATGCAAGAGACTGAACCAAATATCAACTACAGTATCACTTTGGAAACATCATTATGACCATAAACAGATTACTGAACTAAATATATATTTTTTTAAATCAATTCACATCGGCATTCTTTTAGGCTGGGCAGTTCTATTGGCTCAGATAGCAGGTATTGGATGTAGAATTGTGTGATCATTGAAAATGGATTTGAAGAGAAATTACCACATTCAAATGTGGAAAAGGCTTGAAGAGTTGGGATTTATCTAGTGATGTTAAAGGAAGTCATGTGACAGATGCCAAACCCTTACCTCTATTGTAATTGGTGCATTCCTGGCCTGAGGAGAAGAGACTTTTACACATCTCCAATCTGCTGGGAGATGTGTAGATGTCTCTACATGCATATAGAATTCCTTGTTCCTGTTCTTTCCACTAGTGATTGATTTCTTATAACCTCAGCTTTAACCTGATTTACCTCCACAGTAGTTCGTTGTGCTTATAATTGTTATATGAATTGATGGCTCACAGAAGAGTGTAAATGTACCATGCTTTTTTCTTTTCCTTATTTAAATTGTTTTAGTTCTCATCATCCATTTTGACATCCTGCTTTTTCAGTATTTCGCCACTAGAATAAATGTGTTAGTAGCTTTGTATAAATCCTTTAAACACACTTCCCATACAGCAATCATATCGAATAGCATATAGTTGTCTCTAAGTTAACTGAGGCAAAATATAAATTTCTTGGACACTGCCCATTTTATGGTCTCTCTCTCATCTTTGTTAAATACAAAGATGAAGGAAGCTCAAAGGGTTAAACTTTTCAGATATTTAATTCTTTGTGGAGACGTGTCTCTATCTAATTGTTTTAAGTAAAAGCTGGATTTGTTTATTTCCTAAAGAACCCCTAATTACATCTAATTACAACCCCTAAGAACCCCACCAAAATACTTAACATTCCTGAAAACCTAAAAAATGTCTGAAAGGCATACAGAAAATGCTGAATAAGTTAATGATAGAAACCCATTTTAAAATGGAGACAAAAATCATTGATTTCATAAGGCTAATAAAATTAAATTAACTGGTCTCATTTAATTTTAATTAAGAAAATAACTAAGAAATTTAAATTACTAAGAAAAATTAAATGATCTCATTTAATTATTCAAGCTGCTTTGCAAATGAACTGATGATGGCTTCCTAAAATATGTAATATATGATGAGATAGCATCAGCAGAAGGAAGTTCAGCATATGAACAGATAATGTCCATCATATATTACATATATGATGGACATTATGAAGACATTATTTGCAAAGCAGCTTGAATAATTAAATGTACCTGTGAATATGTACCAAGTGGTTTCTTTGCAGTCTGAAGACATTACAAATTCGTTAGCAGATATGAGAAATATAAAGTACATTGTGATGGTATATAGAAAATTTGGCAATTTGAGAAAGTTATAATAAAAATATATGCTTTTCTGTATTCACATATATTTATTTTAGCATATTTTTTTATTGTAGGAACAACAAACAACAGAAAATGCCAAGAAGAAATAGTCAGGCGAAAGCAGCACGGTAATCAAATTAACTTTTTAAACTTTACTATTTCAAATCTTTATTTTGTATATAGGTAAATTACAATTATTTGTGTACAGATTGTTGAATTAGATCATTCAGTTAGTCATTTACATTGACCTTTGTGTTATCATTCTTAATATTTAGTTGTCACATTGCAGAAATAACCCCAGGAGCTCACATCTGGTGAGTATGGGCTTGGCACACCCAGGGTCCTGAGCTGGATATCATCATTCTTCTCTTTCCTTAGTGATTCCCTTCTATTTCTTACTCTTGTTTGTTCTCTCTCTCTCTCTCTCTCTCTCTCTCTCAAACTGTAACTTTGAAATTTTTTTTTTTTTTGGCTGGTGCAGCAAAAGCTTTAGGCTTCCTTACACCATATGGCTAATAATAATAATAATATCCTCCTGTCTTTTTCCAATGTGCAGTAAAAGTCTTCCTCTGTGTTTGAATAATCTTTATCACCCAGCTGGAATAATTTTCAGCACCTTTTAAGGGCAGTATGAGAATTCATTTGATACTAAGGTGTAGCATAATTTTTCGAGCAGCATGTGATGGAAGTGAGAAATTAAGCCATGTGATCATTAAAATAACTGTTACTAGTTTTCTTTACATCATTATTATAGCATTTCTGAACCATTAGTACCAAGGAGCAGGGAGGAAAGGAGAGTTGAATATTCACTTATGGCCACATCATAAGCCTCTAGTATTTGGATGTTGTCACCACCCCAAGCTGCTACCTAGATTATAGAAAATTTTAAAAATAAATAAATACGATATATTTTTACAGCAGAGCTATATCAATCAGGAAGAAATAAGAAAGAGAAGTATTTATATATAGTCAGATTATAAAATACTGGGGGGGGGGGAATCATTTCCATAAATATTTATGTTCAGAAAGGCATAAATAGTTGTGAAGAGCATCTACTTCTTCGTGAAGCAATTTGATGAGAATCTTATATGATTATTATATGAGGATGAACTAAAAAATAATGTCTCTTATTGCATAACTTTTGAAGGAACAGAGATAAATAAAAAAAAAAACTACACTTGTAATAAAAAAAAAATTGTCTTTGACATCATTTTTCTACATGTGCCCACCTAATTCGATACATTTTTCCGTGATTAAGAAGTTTTTGTATGCTATTCAAATAAAATTCTTCAGCTGTGGGACCAACCACCTCTTCATACTTTCTGTTACTTCATTGAAATCATATCTCATGGCTCGGATATGCTCTTTCAGGTATGGGAACTAAAGAAAAAAAAAAATTGCTTGGGTCTGAATTTGATCTATAGCAAAAATTTAAAAAAACTTCAAATCCCAGCAAAAAAATTTTTGCCAATGTTGAATGGGTGCAGTGAGGTCACACATTGTGCTGAACCAACATTACTGTATAATAAGTCCCCCAAGTTACGTAACTTTGGACTTATGTAAATTTTCTTCACTCAAAAATTTCTTTTTTTTAGTACTGCAAAATTTAAAACAGCAAAAAAAAAAAAGCAATCAGTAACGATGAACACGGCACGCACAAATTGCACAAGTGAGATAGGGAGTAAGAAGCTTTTAAAATAGGAATGAAGAGGAGATTCTGAAAATTTATTTATGTTCTTTTTATATGACTGAAGATTTCAGTGAAGGGGACACACATTTCACCATAATAAGGTAAAAACCCACAGAATTCCAGCTATCGGTATTATCACAAATGCAATAAGATCAAGTTTACTACCTGTTTATAATGAATTGCACTAACAGAAAAGCCCAATAAACTGGAAACTGCAGGTAATCCTGTTATAGTGTGCTTGCTGGATAACCTTTTTCATCTAACGATTAAGACAATCAACTCATACAATTGGCTTATAATAATAATAATAATAATAATAATTACTCAACATTCAATGCATAAAATAAAGCTACAGGGCAGGACTATCACTAACATTAGTATTCCAGGAAACCTGGGTTTTATATGATCGTCTCGCAATTTATATTAGGACAATAAATCCTGTTCCCTCAAGACTCACTCAGATTGACACTGAAAGCAAGCTCGCAGCATCGAGGATTCGCGTTGTGTCTATACTTTGGGCTCCTTTCTATGTGATTGGGCTCCAAAGTACCGCAAAACTATGGTTCTTTTACAATAACTTATTCAGTGACTTATGTGTAACTAGAGAATGGTCAAGAAGCAGGAGTAAACAAACAAAACATGATTTATTAAACATAAGCACATAGTACACTAAATGAATATACGGGATGACTTATTGCATCTTCATGTTAAAAGAGTATAACTCTATACCTTCGTCACTATATACTGAAAGTTACACAATGTACTATGGGTTAAAATATAAATGGTACATGTATATCAGTTGGTTGGCGTTCTTCGTGTGACATTTGTAAACAGCTATTACTCATTCTCTCAGGAATTGACAAACATCTTGCTGTCTGAATATTTAGGCAACTGTGTAAAGTTAGCTTTCATGTTTACCAATGATTGACAACACTCCATTTAATAGTGATTAGTATCGCCAATAGGTAAAATGCTGACGTGTAAATCTGGGAGGAGGAATGTAAGTAATCATCGACAGTGCAGGGGAAGGTAGGTTGTATGTTGGATCGTTCCGTTTAATTCGCTATTTAAAGTACAAACAAACCTACCAGTAAACTTCTGCATTCCTCCAGAATTATAAGTTTCCCAACAGCGTTCCATGGTGGATAACCTTTCCAAGGTACGACTTCTAGGAACCAACAGAACGATGAACAAAACCACTCTCTCACCAAACAACCAACAACTTTTTGCCCTCTCCAAGATATATACCTGTCTCTCTCCCCCTAGGTTTCAATCCTGGTATTGGTCAGGAGACAAGTTTTGTGTGGGGGAACGAAAATGATTGTCCTGGAAATCTGACCCAATTAAAAATAGAATCTTATGAGTAGAAAGAGGGACTTCGCATCTGCATGCGGTGGCATATCTAGATTCTTCCGCATTAGTCGCTAAATCTCAAATCTCCTATTCATGCCAATCTCCAGATAACAATCACTTCGTAGTTAGGAGGTTCAGGTTTCACCTCAAAGGTATGTTCCTTACTTAGCGATACTCTAATTTCTCCGCCGAGAATCACATTTTTCCCCACCGTCTTTATGAAATCTAACTCTGTGACGTTTGTTCGGCTTGATTGAGAGACAGCTTCCTGCTGTGAATAAGCTGAACTCGTGACAGTGTGATAGCACTTCGATTGCCACTTCCCTATTGTGGCATCAAGGGGTTCATGTTTGTTCGGATAAAATAGCTTTTGGTAAGGTGTAGTTACTACTCTTTAAATACAGTCGTGACAAAAATATAGGGTGACTATCCTTAAAGGCCTACTTAAGTAAAATGAGGATATTTTACAACTCGCATGAGGTGATATGGTGTGTTTCTGCCTTACCCTGTGAAGTTATTTAAAGAAAATTTCATTTTGACCGTTATCACGGTGCCGACTATAACTGACAGCGGTACTAGTAAATCTACCAAGAAAAGGAAAGTGATCGATTTGGATCAGAAAATTAAAATAATAAGGATGTATAAAAATGGTCAAACATTAACAAGTATTGTGTGCAATTTATATTTGTCAGTGTCAACAGTGAACACAATAACAAAGGACAAAGACTTTTATGTTTTCTTTTCTTATGTGCCACTCTGTCTACTTCACTGCTGTCCCCAGATAAAGTTTTTAATTGAACTAATTAAAAATATATAACTATTTTTCTTTTATTCTTCTGAGGATATTATGTGGTTTTTGTAATTTTGGCATATTAGGGATATAGCAGCAATATTTTATTAGTTGTTCCCGAGTTATGTAAAACTCAACTTACGTAAGAAGTCCTGGAATGTATCTCTTAAGGGGCGCCTCCGTAGCCAGGTGGGAAGGAGCAGCAGTGCGTAGCACACGCTTCTTGATTAGACCGGGGTTCGAGCCCATCACCACCAAATACGGAGGATGCGGAAAGGTCAGGGAATGACCACCGCATATCATGGAGCAATATGGCCTTAGTTGCTAATGCTCCTAAAAACCAAATAAAAACAACAACAACAACAGTATCTCTTAAGTATGTCGGGGACTTACTGTATTTTCAGGCCTTACTTACCTTGGACACAGCGTTGAATCCAGAATGTTTTCACCGTGGGGGGCACTAATAATGTAAACTTTGGGGGTACATGCACAGGGGTACATATATATTTTTTTATTATTATTTAATATTTGCAACATATGTATATGTTACAAGCAAATCTGTATATGCATAAATATGCATACCATGCATAAATATAAATACTGTGGATTCCAGGTATTTGGGCCACCAGTTAATCGGGACAGCTGTTTATTTGGGGCAAATCTTAAAAAAACAGAACCCAATTGAGAAAATAGCCAGGGTTTACTTCTCTTAATTGGGACAACATGCTGTTTAATCGGGGCAGGAGGCCGCAGCACCGGAGATTACCCTACGATTGTCTCCAACCGAAACCACGTGGTTCGGTCGGATTTCTGGAGGTCACAACCATAAAACAATAAAACAATTAGCAGTCACCTGTTTATTGGGTTTTTTTGTTAGTGAAATCTATCATAAATGGATAGTAAACGTGATCTTATTGATTTTACGATAATACTGACAGCTGGAATTCTGTGGGTTATTATGGTGAAATGTGTTTACACTTTCATGGAATCTTCAATCATATAAAAAAATTAATTTTAAAAATCTTCTCTTCATTCCTATTTTTAAAGCTTCGTAACTTGTTACTCCGCTCTCACTTGCGTGCATCGTGTTACTTGAAATTTATGTGTGCCGTGTTCTTTGTTATTGATTGCTTATCTTTTTACTGTTTTAAATTTTAACCCACACCCACAAATGTCAGTGAACAGAAATGTCAACTAGTCAGTATGTACATATTCCAGTACGTATTAATTATTCCAATTATCATGTATATTCTTCCGATTTTTTTTTTACCGATTATCTTTACTTTTATAGCCTGTGGATAACATTCCTCCTATTTTTGTTAATTAGAATTGCTGTTTAATAGAATTAAAATTCAATTCACAAATGTGATCACAATGACCGGCGCTTACTACACATGTTATAGTGAATGGTACTTTACTATGGTGATGCCATCGTAACGTGATTTTATTGTACAGTGAACCAATTGTAAAGTGGGAGTCCATTGTATCTTTAACTATTTACGTGAAACTTCGGATAATTGGGGCAGTTGCTTAATCGGGCCAAAATGCACTAGTCCCAAATAACCGGAATTGACTGTATACAGATTATGCATATTTATGAATGTTATAATAAGAGAATATGAGGAAACAAAAGGAAATATTTATTTCCTTTTGTTTCCTATTTTGGTTTTTGTGAACTGACTAAATACTAATAGTCAGTTCACAAAAACCACATTTACTGACAATAATCACAGTTTAATAATATGAAAATCACCAATTAAAATTTGCAAAAAATATATATATATATATACAAATTATAATCGAACATGCAAGTACTGTATTGTTATAATCTTATTCTTCTTCTCTGCTCTTTTCTTTGCATGTGTATCGATCACTTAATTTATTAATTTTTCCGATAACTCATTTTGGGCCCTGTAAGCTTATTTTTGTAAGCTATGAATGTATTGTTCATAGGCTGCGACCAAACCGTCTTGTTTGTGGTATACAAAGGAAGAATTAGTCACAAGTGAACCCTTGCTGTGAAAAAAAACAAATAAAGGGAATGTGAAAACCATAAAGTGAAACTGCTGACGATTGAATTAGTGGCTGTAGACTCCCCTGAAAGCATAGGATACTTTGTAATTACAATTACAATAGCATCTGTCAGGAACCAATTCAGGCAAACCTATTTGCAGCCTGCAATCCTGTTTGCAGTATACAAACAAAGAATAAGTCACAAGTAGACCATTTGTGCAAAACACTATCAAGATATGGTTTGTGTTAAAATAAAGGGAACCTAAAAACCATAAAATGAAAATGTGGATATTTGAAATAGTGGCTTGTACTTTGAATTTTTTTGGACATGATATTTTATAGCCCAGTTCATTGAACTGTCTCTTGTTTTCTGGATCATAGTGGTGATCCAGGATTCATCTCTAGTCACACTACACAACTAGTAATCTTTGGTGAATTTCAACAGGTCTAACAGTTTTGGTAGTAAAAAATTCAACAACTGCATGTTATTTGAACTGTATGTTCAAAGATGCTTCAATTTAAAACAGTGCATCTTGCAAACAAACAACTGCAGAGAAATACTACTAGACACTTCTTTCGTGGAGAATCTAGTTGGAACTTGCTGTGCCACCTAGCACTGAGATTATGAATTCGAGGCATTATTTCAGCCTGCCTTCATAATGGTGTTAAGTATAGGCCAATTGTTTTAACCACCAACTAACAGAGGATGCTACATGTATGAAAGTTTAAAAAGTACAGAAACCAAGGCTACTGTGTTCCCCTTACTTATACTCCAACTTAAGTTCCAAGCAACAAACAGTATTCTCTTTTCAACAACCACATCTGTCACAGGTAATGGGGTTAGCTGTTATGTCCAGGAGTGAATAAAACTAAAACATTAATTTTAGTTTTATTCCAAATACTCTAACAAAACCACTATTCCAGTGGTTTTGTTAGAGTATTTGGTTTGAAATAACACAAAATAAACTGAGTGCGTTCTTGAACCTTTGATCTAAGTCTTCAAAACTGTTCCTTCAGAAACCTTTATTACTAATTCTTGAAACTCATTCCTCGCTAAATCAGGAACATATTTAAATCTTTTCCTACAGAGTTATCAATTACTTTTGTTAAAAACATGCCTTTCTTGCTCTGACACACTTTGGAAAGAGCATCAGCACAACTTATCTCAAGAAGACATTAACGGTTGTTGATTAGAAACACTTGTTTTTCTTTAGCATACATAAGCTTTTTGTTAGAGTTCTAAACTTAACCATTTTATATCTAACTTTAACAATATAAAGACTTTCCTCACAGTATTTATGCATTATTCACTTAACTAGTATAATAATTTAACTGTCCTTGTATTTAATGTAAGGCCCCTTTACAGGTAAATAAACTTAGACTAACTCCATAAAACATTTTGTATTCCATTTCAGACTGTGATTACTTCCTTTTTTTTCCCAGAGAGAATTCTCCCTATAATCTCTATACATGGTGGTGCTCTTGTGAATTACTACCTCTTACATGCAATTGATAGTTGCACACACACGACTGTTTGGCAAACAACTTTGTTTCAAACAAAACCACTGCATAGAGCTTTGTTTTATAACAATGTATGAATAAATAACAGTTAGCAATATTGTAAGCACAATTATAATTTTATTTCCACTAAAAAGTTATTCAAGCTATAACAGATACCATCAACTGCAACAAACTTGTTGCAGTTGATGCTACAAGTGCTGTGCTGTAATATATATAAACATTAAAAAAGTGCTCAAGTGCTATGTTATAATGTAGGTGTGGCCAACAAGTCGATCGCAGCTTTAATTTGGGTCGATCACGACGAATTTTAAATATATATAAAAAGATCCCCATGGGCTCACATCTGGTGAGCATGTGCTTGGCACACCCAGTGTTCCGAGCTGGATATCATAATTTTTCTCTTTCTTGGTGATTCCCTTCTACTTCTGACTCTCTCTCTCTCAGGGTAATTCAGAAATTTTTTTCTTTTTTGGCTGGTGCAGCAGAAGCCTCAGGCTTCCTTGTATCATATGGCCAATAGTAATAATAATAATAATAAATAGATTAGTTGAAATCTAAATGTTGTTATTATTATTATTAAGCGCTCCACTGCATACACTTCACTTATTAAAATCAGTTGAATCACGTGACTACTCTTGTCGCCGCGCAGCCGCCAGGCTTGTCTAGTGAAAATTCACGCAGTTACATTGTGGAGAGCATAGTGTACTTGTCGAATTGTTATTTAACTTACCGGACAGTAAACTAAATTAATAACTGGACAGTACTTATACATTAATTTGATTTAAAATGAATACTACAAAAAAGAATAAAACATATAATTTTCATCAAGAGTGGGAAATAGAATACTTTTTTGTAATGATAAAAGAAACATTTGATTTGCAACGCTTCCGTGGCTATACCCAAAAAAGGAAATTTAGAAAGGCACTTCAACACACTCCATGGTAAATACCAGTTGGATGTTCCACTAAATTTCTTCATGACACCTAATTTACAATCTAAAGCAGTAACTGTAGCATCATCTAAAGTGAGTCATTTTCTTGCAAAAAAATGCAAACAATTTTATGATGGTCAGTTCGTCAAAGACGCATTTTTAGAAATAACAGATTCTCTTTTTGAAAATTAAGAACAAAAATGAAATAAAAGTGCTCTTCAAGATCAGCAATTATCTCCAAATACTGTGATGCGATGCATCAAAATAATGAGTAAAAATGTTGTTTGTTTGTTATTTTGGTTTTTAGGAGCATTAGCAACTAAGGCCATATTGCTCCGGGATATGCGGTGGTCATTCCCTGACCTTTCCGTATCCTCCGTATTTGGTGGTGACAGGCTCGAACCCCGGTCTAATCAAGAAGCGTGTGCTACGCACTGCTGCTCCTTCTCACCTGGCTACAGAGGCGCCTAGTAAAAATGTGAGCAAACGATTGCTTGTTCATATTGCTAATTGTGTGTCATTTTCTTTACAACTGGATGAATCAGTGATACAGTTCAATTGCTTGTTTTTATTCGTATGGTTTTTGATGATTGTGCCACTGGAGAAGAACTGCTGGGTATAGTTTCGTTAAAAGAAATATAACTAGAAGTCCTGATATGTTTAACGCATTCAAAAATTTTATTGAAAAAATTAAATTACCACTCTTTAAGCTCGTATTAATAACAACAGATGGAGCTAAAGCAATGACGGAGCATCTTAACGGATTCATCACATTGTGTTAAAAGGATGATGAATTCCCAGATATTTTGAGTTACCACTGTATCATCCAGCAACAAGCGTTAGCCAGCAAAGGATTAAATACTAAAAGTGTTAATGGACATCGGTTTCAAAATCGTGAATTCCATCAGAGGACAATCTCTTCAAGGAGACTTTTCAAAATGCAACTCGATGAAAATGAACCAGATCTGATATTACACATAGATGTGAGGTGGCTGAGTCGGAGTAAGTCACTACAGAGATTTCGAAATTTGCTAAATGAAATTAAAAAATTTATTGAACAAACTTTTTTGGGGAGATGATATCAGCAGCTACACGATATGGAGCAGTTATGTAATCTGGCTTTTTTTGGCAGATTTTACCAGTAAATTAAGTAATCTGAATTTGTAATTTAGATAGTTATAGTAAGTCTTAAAGTACTGTATAATTAGACTAAATTCAAAAATAGCAAAGGCTTAATTTTTTTAGTACTAACCTTGATCGATCTGCAATTGTTATTAGGGTGAATAATAAGAGATTGGCTAATTTTAGGGTGATTAGTTTTTAAGTTAAGGGGATAAGTTATGGGTAAATGATAATTACAATGGAAACGGGATTAAAATATGCACAAGGAAGTAGAAGTGCACTTACTCTGCCCTTGGTTGTCATGAAGTTGATTTAAATTAATATTCTAAATTGTAAATAAGCCAATAGTCGTAACGGTGGACTTTCGTTAAAATGTCTTCAGTTGGCTGGTTAAGTGAAAGGGAACTGTGTACTGTATTTAAGAAGAATTTTGTAATCCCATGATGCACTTTGCCACATGCGGGAATCTCAGATTGGTGAGATTCCAAATCGGAGAAAGATTGAAGAGGAGTTTCGCATTTAAAATGTTTAAGTCGGAGTGGTGACGGAACCACTCTATAATAAGGGCTTCGTATTGTAGGATTTTGTAACTATTTTTTAATTTTAATATGGTAATAGCTGAATCAACTGGGGGGGTATGGTTGTTTGAGTGAACATGTAATGTGAGTTCAGTGCTGGATTGTCCTGTTCTAAAACTATTGTAATGATAATAAGCTCTTGTATTTTTCACCCTAATAACAATTGCAGATCGATCAAGGTGAGTACTGAATAAATTAAGCCTTTGCTATTTTTGAATTTAGTCTGAATTTGGAATTATGAGGAAAAAATAAAAATGTGGGTGACATGATTAGTAGTATTTCTGCATATAAATATCAATTTTTGGCAATGGCTAAGGATCTAAAAGAAAAAAAATTTGATCATTTTGTAAATATGTTGTTGTTATGTTTGTTATTTGGTTTTTTAGAAGCATTAGCAACTAAGGCCACATTGCTCCGGGATATGTGGTGGTCATTCCCTGACCTTTCCGCATCCTCCGTATTTGACGGTGACGGACTCGAATCCCGGTCTAATCAAGAAGCGTGTGCTACGCACTGCTGCTCCTTCCCACCTGGCTATGGAGGCGCCTTTTTGCAAATATGCAAGATCATATGCAAAAATATCCTGTTTTTGAATTTAATAGTGAGAAATATGTTTCTGAAATTCAGAAAGTTGTGGATGATTTTGAAACCAGATTCAGTGAGTTTAAAACAGTTGAAGACTGTTCAGTATAAGTCTTATCCATTTAATGTTGACTTAGATACAAAACAAATTGCAGAAAAATTCGCCGAGATTTTCACATGGAGAAAATATTACTCGAAAATGAAATTATTACATTGAAAAACGATATCTTCCTAAATGCCAGATCATCAGAAAAAGATTTTTGGAAATACGTTTGCTGAGAAAAGTACCCAAATGTAAAAAAATGCAGTGAACTTTTAAATTCCTGTTTTGGTTCCACATATCTGTATGAATAGTATTTGCATTTGAAACAAACAAAGACATAGAATCACTACTCTCTTACAGACTTACATAAAAACAGAAGATTCCTTACTGTTGGCCTTATGAAGTATATCCCCGATTTTGAAAGCTTGGCAGATTACACGAAGACACAAACTTCACATAAATTAAAAATTTAAATACGTATGAATTTAAAATACGAATTCTGAATTGTATTTAATTTTAAAATTCATAAACAACATGTTTCAATATGTGTTGATTAACTTTTTTAACCATGTGCAATGAAATTCTTGAGATGGTAGATCGCGGCACATTTTGAAGAAAAAATGTAGATCGCATCACAAATTAAGTTGGCCACCCCTGCTATAATGTATATAGGTTGTCATTCTTAAGCAGTCAATATACAACTGGTTTAAAAATGAAGGCACATTAAATTACCTGTTCAATTGTGTCGGCACACTGATTGAACTCAAGACTATTAGTGACAGTGCTCTGTGTTTTGTTTATAGCTTGGTACACATTTTTATTTATTTATTTTTTGCTTTTTTTGTGATTAGTTTATGCACACTGAATAACTTTTGATAAAATTTTGAGTTTTGTTCTGATCTACAGCTTATCCCAAAAGTGTTTTCTTTTAGCTATGAATTCCAGATTTTTACTTTTCAACCATTATTTATGAGATGAGCTTTTTGGAATGTTGTTATTTCTCAGCATGTATTTGAGAGAATGCATTCAATGTAACAAAAATACATTAGTGTTAGTATTTAGTATTAGTAATGGCCACATGGTGCAAGAAAGCCTATGGCTTATGCTGCACCAGCCAAAAAAAAACCCGAATAAAACAATGATAAAAAAAAATAAATAAATAAATAATAATAATTAATAAAAGAAAAGGAAATTAAACCTATCATCCTATGTGCTTCCCTCACCTAAAGGTACTATCCAGATGACCTTTGAATTTCCCCAAACTGTCAGCCTCTACCACCCATGTAGACAACTTATTCCAGTAATTTTAACTCGCTGGCTAAAATAAAATTTCCTGCAGTCCAATCTAAACATTTCCCCCTATAACTTGAATTCATGTCCCCTAGTTCTAGCATCATTTATAGTCTTGAAAATTTTAAGATTATAAATGATGCTAGAATGAATATGGATATCGATATCCTCATTAATTTTACAGAGCCTTAAACACCTGAATCAAATCTCCTCTAAGGCGTTTTGTTTCCAAACTCTGCAACCCACATATTCGAAGTCTTATTTGAATGCACTCTCTCAATATAAGTGGCAGCGAACGTGTTATGCTACCATGCAGAATCACTCCACACTATACAATATAAGTATGTGCATGGTGCATGGAATTTGCTTGCTGAAACCTAAAGGACTGTTGGGGACCGTTCTGTTTTATTTATTCATATTTGAAAGCTACTTTTAAAGTTTATCATGGTGTACTAACAGTTTCTGTTCTTTAACTCTTTCTGACCAGCACTGTACCATAATATATTTTCATTGTAGCAGAGTATCTATGAGTTCAGTATTATTGTCAAATGTATAATTTTGTATTACTTTTAAATTAACTTTTTTTTTTCCTTTTTTTTTTTTTGTTTTTTTTTACTTTAAATAATTTTTCTACAGAAATGCTAATGGAAGAATTTCGTCTAGCACACAGAAAAATGTTTGGTAGTCAAGATGATGTTTTAGATGGTGAAGATGATGGAGAGGTGAGATTACTTATCTCTTCTTAGTGTGTTGTTCTGCTTTTGTTTTCTTATCACGTTAGTCATGATATACCAGTTGCATTCATATCATTTGGCAGAATAAATTGTCAATATTAATGCAACAAACAAACATCTTTTTTATTAGGTTACTTTCCAGTAGAAACGAAGGCTTGTGAGATCACTGTCTATATTCATGTGTGTTGTATGTATAAATAAATAAATAAATTTTCTGTTTATACTCTGGGAAGTTCACATAGTGTCAGAGATGTTTATCAAATACAGAATAACCATGATTTGCGATAACCATGGCCAACTCAAATGCATGTATTGCCATATCCTTATGTTGACCACTTGGTTACATCTGGCCTTTGTCCTTAATAAATCAGTATTTATAATCAATGTTTGTTTTTTAATCCAAACCAAATTGACAGAACATGCAAAGGAGGTCATAGGATAGCCTTTGGGGTCACTTTGGATTTACCATCTGGTTTCATGATTGTGGTTAATCAGATTATTATAAGCACCATCCCTTCAGAACTAATTCAGAATAGTTAACATTTTCTTCTGTTTTTGATGGTGAAGCTTTATCACATTTCTTCCCATCTTTGACTAAATTCAGGGTCATAAACTTTATATGACAATTCTGAATTGTTTTGGCATCCGTTACTCCAAGTATATCTTTATATTTAACTGTTTTTGATGACAGATTGCTAAACTTAATATCTTGCCAATTTGCTTGTATCACTGGATGTTTACATAGTTTGTTACCTGGGGAAAAAAACAAACAAACACAACATGTAAATAGTAAGTACAGCAGTTAGTATAGTCAGTTGGCAAATAGTCATAATTGATAATTTATAACAAAGAAAAAAAAACAAAAGAAAAAAAAGAGCAAAAATCAACAACTTTTATGTGTGAATCAAGAAAATTTCATTTCTATTTATTTCCCACACTGCCCATTCATTCCTATAACCAGCACATGGCAGCAAACATAATATCCAGTGCTTCAGCTACAGTATATGGCATATGGATAGCCTGTGTGATATGTGTATATATAAATAAAATAATAATAATAAATATACAAATGCCAAATTTCTATTGGTCTAATTTTTGTGAAATTTGGGATGGCTCAATAAATCATTCTAACAGAGAGAAATATAAAATTTTATGAAACTCAGTCCAATGAGTCAAGTTATTGCATATATATGGATGGACACGGTGAAAACAAGAAGCACATTATGCATACATGCTGACACCTAAAAATCGGTTAGAAAATATGTCAAATTTTATGACAAATAAAATCTTTTTGAGTACTGTGTTCTTTTATATGTATTAAAATACAGAGTGGACAGAAATCATGGGATACCTACCTAGTAACAGCTACGCTCACCTTGCGCCCAGACACGACGAGGCATTGAGTCCACTAGTTCACAAAAGTGTTCCATAGGTATTTCCATCCATGCTAGCTGCACCGCTGTCTATAATTCCATCGCATTCTTGGGTGGAGGATCCAAAGCTCGAACTAACCTTTCCACAGCATCTCAAAGATGCGCCACAGGGTTCATGTGAGATGAATGGGGAGGTCACTCCATGGTGGTAGATCTGCAGAATGCTCTTCGAACCATGTTCTAGTCACCACGGCTCTGTGGAGAGGTGCACTGCCCTGCTGGAAGAGTCTATTGCCCTGTGGGTGCACGATGACCATGAAGGGATGCAGATGGTCTGCAAGGATGAACATGTAACCTGGACTGTTTAGAGATGCATCTAGACATACCAGAGGTCCAAACGTGTGCCAGTTGAACCTGCCCCAAACCAATACTGACTGTCCACCTGCCTGAACAGTTCCCTGTTGACATGACGGGTGCATAGCTTCATGTGGTTTCCACCAGATATGTACCCTCCTGTCCGCTCTAAATAACTGGAAACAGGACTCATTGGACCAGAAGACCCGTCTCCAATCATTCAAGGTCCAGTGCCAATGTTCTTTTGCCTAGTTAAGGTGTAAAGTCCTGTGCCGTGGTGTTAGCAATGGGACTCTGGTGGTTCTACAGCTCCCATAACCTATTGCACTCAATGATCACCTGATGGTTTTGCTAGAAACATTTCTGGCACCTTCCTCATTGAAATCAGCAGTAATTTGTGCCACTGTCGCCTCTCGGATTGGCTGAAACAATGTGAGACAGACGTCAATGGCCACATTCATCCACCACCTTTTCGGCGCCTCCGTAGCCAGGTGGGAAGGAGCAGCAGTGCGTAGCACACGCTTCTTGATTAGACCGGGGTTCGAGCCCGTCACCACCAAATACGGAAGATGCGGAAAGGGAATGATCACCGCATATCCCGGAGCAATATGGCCTTAGTTGCTAATGCTCCTAAAAAAACCAAATAACAATAACAATAACCACCACCTTTCTCCGCCCACAGCACTGTCCACGATGAGATGTTATTCTAGAAATGGCATATTCCCGATACACTCTTGATGCTGTTGAATGGGGATAGTGCAATTTCTGTACCACCTCTGCGATAAAGTGACCTATGCATCAGGCATCCACTATCATCCCTCTTTCAAATTTGGTTAAGTCATGACGTTTATCCATACTGACACTGAATTACCATCTACATGAATGCAGTTATGCTGTGTACCTATATACCTGCCAAGCAGTGGGTTCGTCCATTAGCAAGAGGGGTGACAGCATCGCATTGCCCAGGAACCAGGTATCCCACAAATTCTGTCCTTTCAGTGTTTTTTTTTTTTTTTAATGTAAACCCCAAACACGAGAGGTATTAGAACCTGTAGTACTTAATACCATGCTTGGGTTGGAGGTTGAGAAGACGAAAGAAGATATTTGTTAACATTGGACTTGAACTTCTGTAGACTGTAATTTTCAGGAAATATGTACGAAGGAAGGTTGTTCCAGAAAACAGACGTTGAATGAATAAACGAGGAAGATGAAAAGTTGGTTCTGTGAGTTTGAAGTTGGACAGTAAATAGATGTTGGCTGATAGCGGCACGTGTTCGGACTGTTTTGAAAGAGAGAGCGGGAATTATAGAAGCCAATTCAGAAGAACAGTGCCCATGGAAGTATCTGTAGAAGAGGCATTCAGCAGAAACAGTACGTCTATGAGACAGCAAGTGGAGAGACTCTGTTAGAGATGAATCGTTAATTAACCTAACTTCCCTCTTCTGAATGGAATCAAGAAGCCTGAGAGAGGTTTTGGGGGCACCACCCCAGCTGTGGGAACAATATTCCATGCCAGGGCGGATTTGCGATTTATACAGAATGAGCAGCTGTTTGGAAGAAAAGTAATGCTGAGAGCAAAAGAGAAAACCAAGTTTTTTAGATGCAGAGGAAGCAATATTTATAATGTGCTTGTGCCAAGAGAGATTAGAAATCAGGGTAATCCCCAAAAAAAATATATCATTTTGCCTAGAAATCGGAGTGTCACTAAAGATAAGCATAGGAGCAGAAAGAAGAATCCTTTTTGCGAGATATAAGACAAGACTGAGTTTTAGAAGGGTTGAAATCAACTAAGTTGTCTTTGCCCCACTGGAGAATTACCTGAAGATCGGCATTTAAGGAATTGGTAGCAGATTTTCGAGAAGTTGAAGCTGATTGAGCAGAGTAAGGTTTCTCAAATTGGAAAGTGAAATGCAATGTGCTATCATCGGCAAAACTATGGATAGGATTTCCAGTCAATGGAAGAAGGTCATTAATATACAAAAGGAAAAGAGTTGGGGAAAGAACTGAACCTTAGGGGACACCGGCATTAGTGGAGAAGTTAGAAGACAGAGAGCCATCTACCATCACCCTCAGTGAGTGATCAGAGGGAAAACTGGATAACCAATTACAAAAAACAGTTGGCAAACCATAAGATGGAAGCTTGTTTAGAAGACCTTTATGCCAAACACGATCGAAAGCCTTTGAGATGTCAAGAGCAACTACTTGTGTTTCACCGAACCTTTCCATTGAATTAGTCCATAAATGGGTAACATAAGCCAGAATATCACCAGTGGATCGACACTGACGGAATCCATACTGGCGATCGTCGATCAGATGGAAGGTTTCTAGATAGTTTAAGAGTTGACGGTTAATTGATTTCTCCATTACTTTAGAAAGAGTAGAAGTAATTGCAATGGGACGATAATTGTATGGGAGGGATTTGTCACCCTTTTTAGGAACTGGCTGGATATGAGCAAATTTCCAAGCAGAAGGAAAAACACCTTTGGAATAAGAAAGTGAAAAAGAGGTGGCAAAGAATAGGAGTAAATTCAGGAGCACAGGTTTTGAGAACAAGTGGAGAAATACCATCGGGACCTGGAGCTTTCTTAGCATCAAGATTCGTCAAAATCTTTCTGACATCCTTTTGATGGAAGACCGGGGGGGGGGGGGGGGGGCATTGAATGGAGCATGTTGGGAATGGTGGGAGGTGTTTTACCAAGATCATTAATACATGAGTTGGAAGAAAAATGGGATGCTAGCAGGTCAGCTTTATCCTTGGCCGAAGTGACAACAGAACCATCTGGTTTGGACAGAGGTGGGAGCAGAGATGGGCAAAAGTTGCGGCCAATAGCTTTGGCAAGAGACCAGAATGCTCGGCTACCATTAGGGCAAGAAGCAAGTTTTCTACTCTTAGCCTGTTCAAACTCTAGTTTGGACTGATTAATAACTGCTTTACAATTGTTGCGAGCTTTTGTGTAGGCAGAAAATGAAACTGGAGAATTAGAAACAAGCCAATTACGATATGCAACATTCTTCTCTTGAACAGCCTTAGCACATTTATTGGAAAACCAAGGTTTGGATAAAGGACGAGATTTCAAAGTGGAGTGTGGGATAAAGGATTCCATTCCTGCAAGAATAATTTCACTGACACGATCTGAGCAAACGTTGACATCAGAAGTTTTGAAACAGTAATCCGACCAAGGTAAAGAAGAAAAGAAATCTCACAGGTCATCCCATTTTGCATTCTTGTAATGCCAAATAACACGAGGTTGGGAATAGCCATGAGATAACGGCTCCATTGGAGAAGAGACAATCACCAAGTTGTGATCTGAAGTGCCTAAAGGACCTCTCACTTCGACCGTGTACTTAGAGGGGTTGTTTGTGAGAAAAAGATCAAGCGTGCTGGCTGTATGATTAGGATTGTCCGGTATTCTTGTAGGTAAATGAACAACCAGTGCAAGTTCGTTAGTAATTGCAAAAGCCTCAGCATCTCGACCAGCTGGGTCAGTGTGACTAGAAAACCGAAGCCAGCTGGAGTTGTGAACATTAAAATCACCAAGGAAAATTACCTCACTGTTAGGAAAGTTGGACTGGAGAAAGTCAAGTTGCAAAGAGAGGAAGTCAAAGAGCTCCAAGTGATTAGTGGAGTTGGGAGAACGGTAGAGACAACAGATGAATTTGACACAATGAGGTAGAGAGATTTTAAGCCAGAGAAGATCAAAGAGAGGAGATTCCAAATTGCCAAGTCTCTGACAGGGAATTTCAAAACGGACATATGCACAAGTACCACCATTGAGGCGAAAGGAATCATACAACGAATAATTTTGGCATCTGAGATGAGCAGTAGTTGAATCAACCGATAACTGAGATTCTGTCAGAAAAAGTACATAGAGTTTGGCAGACTGCAAGTGGAAATGGACATCATTGAGATTAGAATTGAGACCACGTATATTTGTGAAATGAATTAGGAAGTGTTTGGGAGGTTTAGATCTTTTCGCAGATAAACTTGCTCTATTAGTTTGACAATTCATGGTGTATTCAATAGTAAGAAAAATTGGGTGGGACAAGCTGTATGAAGTAATGAAATTTTTGGATATGGCATACACATGGTAAGAATATACCCAGATCCTTGACATAAAGTGGCCTCGACAATGCTCCCCGCATACACACTATGCGGACTCCCTCCAGTCACTATCTGGCAGAGTAGAGGTAGCAAGATTATACACTAGCTGATCCGAAAGCCTCCTAAAGAGTTACCAATAGGTTCGGTCCGGTGTACTAACTAGCGGCCGGCCTGCGAACACCGTTTTAGAGCTGTACCCTCGAAATGGAAGGAATATTGGATCTCACCACAATGTTCATCATAACCTCAAAAGTCATCAGTCATACTGCATGATGGAAGAAATGGGGAAGGGTTGACCAGAACTTAGCTCTAGAAACTAAACATGGGTTCCACCACTTCAAGCCTCCAAAATAAGCAAAGTGGTGGTATTGCACCGGTTGATGAGAGTCATCTACCACCTAGTACTGCCTGGTAACATAGAGGGGCCGCATTCCTCCATGTGGTGTGGGTACCACACCTCGACCCCTGCTTACGTTGGTTCACACCTGGGTGGTCACCCGCCACGTACTTGTGCATGGAGGTTACACCCAGGATTACTAACAGTCCCACCATCGTGAAGGTGCAAGCAGAGGATTTGGCTGTCACAGACTGTCCGGACTTCGCCGAAATTGGGTCCACTTGACGTGAGTGTCACCCGAATATCAGTTCCATCAGCGTTTTAGACTCCCAGGTAGCAAGTACAGCTTGTCTGGGTGGCACCTCCATAGCCAGGTGGGAAGGAGCAGCAGTGTGTAGCACACGCTTCTTGATTAGACCGGGGTTCGAGCCCGTCACCACCAAATACGGAGGATGCGGAAAGGTCGGGGAATGACCACCGCATATCCCGGAGCAATATGGCCTTAGTTGCTAATGCTCCTAAAAACCAAATAACAACAGCTTGTCTGGCATATCTAAGAGAATGTCTGTGACAACGTCAAGGACCATTTACACTTCCATAGATATTTCTTCCTTTTTTCCTTCTGAGGGGATTTAGATTTCTCATCTTCAATTGAAGAATCGTCTAAAGCAGCTTGAGCATTTAGCATGCTTCGAGGCAAATTAATTATCATTCCTGGTTGCATTCTCGGATGGAAATATAATAATAAAAAATTCTTTTTCTTTATCCTTCATGGACAGAGAGCCATATTCAGCTGAATCCAAAATGTCATTTAGTTTTAAGGGAATTTTGGATTTGCTTGTAGAACTGTTTGGGGTCCATTCTGCTTGGGGAAGAAAAAAAAACAGTAAGTACGTACACGTGAATGTATCATAAGTATGTACATATCTATGTATGTATATAGGTAAGAATGAATATATATCTTGTATTGCATATATGTGCAAACTAAATGAATCACAGTCATATTATCCTTGCCATCAGACATTTTTCTATGCAAATGCCTTATCCTAAATATAGGGCACTGATTTCTAAATGCATATAACTCAAGCACATTTCAGTTGGTAAACTTGAAACTTATACTGGTTAAAATGTCATGCTTTTTGATTAAAATAAACATTAAAAAATGATAGTTTGAGAACTGACAAACAGTGGCGGATTACCCATTAAGGCAATGAGGCACGTGCCTAGGGTTCCCCGGGCTTTGGGGGCCCCCAAGCCAAGACATTTTCCTATAGTGTTCTAAAATAGATTAATGTTTTCAGTAAACATCATAAAAATTTTGATTAATTTAAGTGAAAATTTAAGCAAAAAATTCAAAAGTACAAAATTTCATTTATTTGCCACCTAACTTTTATTTATTTTTTATTCTTTTTTTTTATTATTATTATTTTTTTCCCCAAATATAATTTGCCTAGGGGCCCCAACTATCCTTAATCCGCCACTGCTGACAAATATCAAAACACTTCCTCTGTAAATAGGGTTTGTGTGGAAATTGAAACTCAAAAATTTTGCTTACTTAAAAAGTGCCACAACAAACCTATAACTTAAAAGCCACAAACAACAATGAGTATATTTTCTCCAAAGACTCCTGGAACACATAGACATAGTAGTTTTCTGTTTTCTATGTGGGCACATTTTCTATGAATATTTTTTTAGGTGGACTATACAAAGGATGCTAGGCATAAATGGGTTAAGAAGACCATCACTGCTGTTAAAATCTAGAAAATAATGAATGTGCATTCATGCCTTTAAAAATTACTTTCATTTCTGTATGTAGAGGTGCTTCCCTTTTTAGTCACTGTCACTGGTCACATTTTCTCTATCCCTAGGTGAAAGAATTCCCAGAATTTAAAAACAGATGCACCTTTCCACTCACCTTTATATACAGTTTGTTTGTGTGTGCGTTTAAGCATTATGAGGCTTCAGTGTATTGTCTGTAAAACGCCTGTTTGCTGAAAGAAAAATCACAAGCTTTGGGGAGATAAAAACCAAGCAATCCTTGCACGAAACATACTAATTCAGCCACATTCAAAAAAAAGCCAATAAAAATTAAACACGGCATTCAAGAGTTTTGAATGGTCTTTTCCACAGACAACCACTTTTTTTGTCCATGTGGGGATGAAAAGTGGGTTATATCCACTGTTTGACCCCTACTGTTTCCTAAATGATAATATTACATCCTCCATGACCGACAGTAAGACCCACATTTGTAATCCATTGTGTTCTACAATGTCAATTAAGATTCACTAATAAACAGTCAGTGCTTTTGCACTATGTTTTGCTTGTAGTGATCTGTAATTGTATCTCACATCGTGAATCAACATTCACGATTTGCCGAGGTATTAGGGACTAACATCTGGTGAGTATGGGCTTGGCACACCCAGGGTCCTGAGCTTTTTTCTTTCTTGGTGATCCCCCCCCCCCTCTCTCTGTGTATGTGTTGGAGTAAAACACCAATATTTGAGAGGGAAAAATTTCGAGTCGATAGTAGTATTCTCGTTACACCTGTGGCATTGATACATGGGTGGACTTTGTTCCTGTATAGCTTCTAGCATTTTAATACAACAGTAACTAGTTATTATTTCTATCTATGTTGGACTTTAAACAACAAATTACCACCCTGTCGTTCCCATTTTCCAAAGTTTCCGGACCTGGGCATCTTCAGTTTTCAAATTTCTCTTTCTCATGGCTGATAGTGCACCTTCCTTCCATGTTTTCCTAGGGCATCCTAGCCTTCTCCTCCCTTGTGGTATCCACTCATACATAATTTTAGGCCACCTCTCTTCATTCATGCATAGAAGATGTCCAAACCATCTTAACCTCCTATTTTCTATTCATTTTATAATATCTTTATCTGTGTGAATATGTCTTCTTATTTCTTCATTTGTAAGTTAGTCTCTCTAGCCTAGAGACTCTAGCACTCTGACGAAGGTAGTCCATCTCTAGGGCCCTAAGCTTCTTTTTATCACCCTCTTTCAGTGTCCACACCTCAAAGCCATAGAAAGTGCCAATTCCACTAGCTATAATAACTAGTTGTTATTTAATTATTCAACTATAATGATTTTAAAGTAAATACTTTTTTTTTTTTCAGTTGACTTTAAGTAGACCATCAACATCCAAACAGCCTTCTTCAAGGCTTAAGAGTAATTCTCATCAACCACCCTATGAGAATTCTACACTTAAGGAGGAAGATAGCCTGACTAGCAGTGGTAGTGTATCATTTAGAATAACCTACGAACCTGACATTTTACCACCTAGGAAACCTTTTTGTGAAGGTCGGCAGTCCTGTTCCGAACCAAGCAGTTTTGTTGAAATCTCTCCTTGGAATACACGTTTGTAGAGAGAGAGAGAGGGAGGGAGTGAGTGAGTGAGTGAGTGAGAGAGAGAGAGAGAGAGAGAGAGAGAGAGAGAGAGAGAGAGAGAGAGAGAGAGAGAGAGATGTTAATATTAAGTAATGTTGATAGCTATTGTATATTTTTGTGAGGGCATATCTTATATGTTTAAAAAAATTATATCTTGCTGTTTTCAGTTACAGATCTGTATATTTAGAGTAATATAAATGATGCATATACGTTATAGAGATATATATACTGTTATACACCAATAGGAAAATTTAAGATATCATGCGATATTTTATTATCATGTACAAATTTCAAAGATTTGTTGTAAATAAATGTTGGTTAGTTAAATTAATAAAAAATATAAACAGACTGTTATGCAAATTTAAAAGATTTCTGATGGTGTTTTAACAAATTAATCTTCCATTAAATTTCCTGATAGATATACTTTGTGTATAATGTTGGCAGCAGATTTAAATATATGTGTTATATAGCTATATTACATATTATACATATATAAGCAAGCCAGAGTTTGTATATTTAGTCTTCTTTTATGTAAATGTTGAAGTCTTGTGCAAAAGTTGTTAAACAACCTAAGGATGTAGTATTCTTCTCTTAATGTTGTATACTAAAATTTCTGACCCCAGAGCCCTGTTTGGCATTTCTTATGAGGTCTCATTTACAGTTTGTGTACATTTATCATCTCTTGAATGTGTAAATATTAGTTGAAGTCAGATCTGTGTATGTGCCCGTGTCTTAACTGTTGAACTTTAATCATTGTTGTGGAAATATTAAATGCAGAATTATTTCTGAAGCTGGTGTCACATTATGTGAGGCACTTTCAAGATGTCTATTATCTTTTGGCCTTCAGAGTTTTAATGTGAAATTTATGAGGTGTGATCAAAAAGCTTGGAGAGTGAGTTTGTATCTTGAAATTGTGGCGTAGCAAATTGTGACTTGTCATATGTCAGTGACTCAACTTTACAAAGCAATGCATGACTCACCTGTTTATCTGCATTAGAAGGTGTTTTATTTTTTGTTTGTTGCATTTTAAAATGAATGATTTTATTGAAAATCGAATTTTGTTTCAAATTAGGGAAAAGTGCAATGGAAACACAAAATGTTTAAAAAAAGCTATTGAAGAGGATGTTATGTTTCATTCAAAGACTTTTTTGGTGGTTTGCAAAGTTTAACGAGGACCTTTTTGTCCATTGAAGATGAGTATTGAAGAAGATGAATTCATCAAAGATACACAAATCTGACCACCCTCTGTTCAACTTCAAAAACCAATGATTCAATTGATGGTGCATTTTAAAAGGAATGATTTTATTAAAAATCAAATTTTGTTTCAAATTAGGGAAAAGTGCAATGCAAAGGCACAAAACATTTAAAAACAGCTTTTGAAGAGGATGTTATGCCTCGTTCAAAGACTTTATGGCAATTTGCAAAGTTTAAAGAGGACCTCTTGTCCATCGAAGATGAGTATATAAGAAGACAAGTCCATCAAAGATACAGATCTAACCACCCTCTGTTCAACTTCAAAAACCAATGATTAAATTTCTCCTTTAATCATTGTTAAACATTGATCCAAAGTGATCGATGTTTAACTATCCGTGAAGTTGCTAATGAAATTGGTATTTCTTATGGGACATGTCAATCAATTTTAATGCAACATTTGGGAATGCTGTGCATTTCAGCCAAGTTTCATCCTCACTGATGATCGCTGAGATTGGTGAGTTCATATGAGGATTATCATCAATATGCTGCAGACCCATACTTTTGTTTCTTCCATCATTACTGGTAATGAATTTTGGGGGTATGGCTGTGATGCAGAAAAAAAAAAAAAAAAAAAAAGGCCCAGTTCTGTCAACTGTCTTCTCCAAGTCTAAAAATACAAGATAATCTTGATCAAATATGAGGATTGCACTTATTGTATTTTCCAAGTCACAGGGCATTCTTTATAAATTTGTCCTGCAAGGTGAAGCAGTGAACCAAGAATACTACAAAACAGTTCTATAGTGATTACACAACGTTGTTTGGAGTAAATGGCCCGAAAAGTGGACCTCAGGGAATTGATCAATTGGTGCTTTCAACATGACAATGTTCCTATGCACTCAGCACCTACCATTCAAGAAATTTTTGTAAAGCACTCCATCACTGGATACTTACTGGATTTAGCTCCATATGTTTTTTTGTTGTTGTTTGTTTGTTTATTTATTTATTATTTTTTTAATTATTTTTTTTCCCCAAGATTAAAACCTTGGGAAACAAAGTCAGGAAAGGTCACAGATTTGCAACAACTGAGCAAATTATTCAGAATGTGATATAGGAACTATTGGGAATTCCACAAGAAGCCTATCAGGAATACTTCCAGAAGTTGCAGAAGCAATGTAATTTGTGCATATGATGTAAAAGAGATTACTTCAAAGGAGATATATCCTTAAAGCCAGTGAGCTTCATCATTTCATAAATATTAGTTCAGTCCCCAAAACTTTTTGATCATGCCTTGTATATAAATTTAGCTAATATAACAGAATCTCTTGGATAATACCATAGCAATAAGCTACAGAAGTGAAATGTTCAATAATGTAATCTGTAAGTTTTTTTATGTCCCGTGATTCAATTTAGTATTTTTAAATAAATTTAAAATATGGTAATAACCTAATGCCGGTTCCCCATCTAAAGTAAGTTGTCCTGTGACATGAAATTTAAAAGTATCCCAGTTTTCACTTAAAATGTTTGAACAGCCACTTTATTTCTCAATTTCTTCGGAGCAAGAGGGGAAAAATGATACTGTTACCTTTAACGTTTTGAAAATTCTGGTAAAATCTGACTGCCAAATTTTGGCAGAGTGGTTGGGCCCTGAAAAATTTCTCAGTATTGTCACTTGGTCATAATTATTCTATCAACTGATTCCCAGATTTTCCCAGACCTAATGGCAGCAATTATAAATAGCTTACAGCCAGGTATCCTTTCTGAAGTCAACCACAGATAAGCTGTGAAAATAGTCTTTACTTATTGTACAGATGTAGTTGTTTGCAGCTGCATACGTGTTAGTGTGTGTGTTTTTTTTAATCATGAAGGGTAAAACCGGGGCAGTATCAGCGGAAAACTCCAAATCCTGAACTGTCCTCAGGAAATTGTCCATCGAACATTAGTCATTGCATTAATTCTCCATAGTAAAGTGGGTGTGGATGTACTAACCATTAATTGCATAAATGAAAGGTGGCTTCTATGTGATAGGCAAAATCTGCCATTACACTACTAGGGTTAATAATACTTTCAGATCTAGATGCCTTATATTACTTATGGGCTTACAAAAATGCGGTCACTTATTCAAACTGCATATCAAATCCCCTGTCCGCTGATTTTAAAACTTGGGCACCTGAAAGGCAAAGTAAAGATTTCCAACGTTCAAAATACTTATTTCTATGCAGAAATGATTGCTAATCTGTCCTTGTTTTAACATAACATTTCTTCTTAGAGAAGTTTCTTGAACCATTAAATGGTAAGACAAACTCCTGAAGAATATTTAATTGGGCAAAATATTAGGACTATCGTATCCTCTTTGAGGGTTCTTCACATGTAGATTACTCGTCTTTTTACAAAGTTATTATTTTTATTTTATATAAGTATTCTGTTTTGTTTATTTTTGTTTGTTTCATAATAGTTTCTATTATACAATCAAGAATATTTAATTTCATCATGTACTTGCTAAAGCATTTTGCAAAAATCCGGTGTATCTTCAATTGTTTTTTAAACAAGCTAGAAACAGGTAGACTACCTTTTTCTGAAAGGGTAATTTACTCAATGTTATGCCCCAAAAAACTATCTTTCGTAAATAGAAACAATGGATAATTTCCGTAGCCAAAGGTTAAAATTATCGCAGAGAATTAGCTCATATCCCCGTTGTTTTGTTACCCATTATGGAATGTTAACCATAATGTTAAACCTTGTTAACCATTATACTTTTTTATAATGTACAGGGCCATTTGGTTTGGCAGTGGGGGTTAACTTTCAACCAGACTACTTTTTTATTTAATTATATCCAATATCTCAGGGAGAGGTAACAGATGGCACTTGTGTCAAACTTGGCACATTACAAAATTTTATCAACATGCTAAATAACTTTGCAGTGATCAAGAAAAATTTAGAGATGTCATACAAACATATTTAGTTTACATTAAATAGTAGCTATAGAAAACTTCCATTCTTAAGTGTGTAATTAATGTTAGTGATATTCACAGGGATATTGATTTTTTTTAATGAAATTCTCTCGTTTAATGAATCATAAAATCAAAACATTAGATTATTGTTACAGCTCAGAATTTTTCAAAAAATGCTGAATCTGAGGTTTGTAATCTCGGGATTAAATGGTAGTAACTGATAACGAAAAACATAATTTGGACAATTAAAAATTAGTACCCTCTACAATTTTCAATTGCCCTTTAATTCTGCCTCTAAAGAGGGAATCAATAAATTCTGTTTGGTCAGAGTACAGATACTTCATTTATTCCCAGCTTTAGTGCCTGCATTATATAGAAAAAATGCCCTTTAAGTGCTATATCAAAAATCTTTATTACCATATGCACCTTGCTTGAAATATCATGTCCCACATCTTGATACCTATGGGAATAAATGATCCATATTATTATTAGTAAATATGTTTAATTAAAATATATACGCATATATTTTAATCATTTTTAAACCAATCAAAATCTATTTGTTAATGAGCCGGTTGAACAGCATAGTAAGCAAGTAAAAATATCATTGAAAGAAATACTTCACAGTGTAATTTGGCACAATATTTAACCTTCTGTTACTAACATGGTATCTGATTGACACTTTTTCTTTTTTTTTTGCAAATGAAATCAAATCATCCTGTGTACCTTTGCCCACCAATATTCTCTATTTGGTTATACAGCGTTTTCTGTTTTCATTTCAGTACACTATGAATTACGAGATATTAAATTTTTATTTGGCATTTAACAGATGCCAGGCAAGTACAAGAGTCCATCTTTCTTCTAGGCAACTCCCATTCCCATGTGGCATCTATGAGATACCAGAAACAAATATCTAATCTTGCCATAGCGCTTTGATTTTCATTATCTAAAAGCCATCACCATCAAATAGCTGACAAAAATATAGACATTCACGTTGCATTTGCCAAACACCATGCACGTGTCTGGGGGGATGGATCAGTGACCTTAAATTCTAAAAAATACGATAAAAGCTTTCTCTCATTTATTTTCATTTTATATTTTTTAATTGGGTTTAACAAGTCATAATTAATATATCGCCATTTTAAATTCAGTAAACAAACTAAAAATTTATTTTTTTTATAATTAAAACAAAAAAGTGGATCGTACAAATGCCATGCAAGTGTTCTTGTTAAAATTTAGTGGGGGAGGGGGGTCAGTTTTGGAAGGTTAAATACTAATGTTGAGGAGAGTGTCCTAGTAGAAAACTGTATTGTATGTTACATTAATAGGATATAAAGATAAATCATAAAGTATAACAAAGCATAATGTCAGAATACATACCAAGGAGAAATGGCAAATTGGGATCTATTTGCATACGTGTATTTCTACAGAAAGCTCCTAATGGAGGATGTTAGGCCAAAATCTATTTGCCATCCCTGCTATATTTGCCTTTTAAAGTGCATAGGAAATGAATAATACTGATGTCCTTTGATCATTTTTAATAGTGCAATAGAACTTCAGTATGGTGCTGAAAATTAAAAAATATATAAATATATTTTTTAAATGTTATTAATTTTGAAATTAATAATTTTTATCAATTTCAAATACAAATCTCTTCCACTCTTAAGTGTCTCAGCCAAATCTAATTCTTATCTATCAATTCAAGCAGTGGTGTCCAACCTTTTCCAATACAGGGGTCATATTCAAAGTTAACTTTGTTTTGTGAGCCGCACTGAGTGATTCAAGAAAAGTTAGTGTGTTATATTTTCCATACCATATTACATGTAAAAGGTAAGTTTCTATTTTCATGTTACCGTTTTTTATTTTCAGGCTATATATAAAAAATGCAAATTCCCAAGACAAATTCCCAAAATGCAAATTTTATGTGCAACAAATCTATGTCAATGATTTATTTTTTAGATTTTATTAAAATTATAAAAATATGACTTTTGCTTTTTTAAAAAATACTTTACTTTTGTTTTTTTTTTAAATACCTTGCTTTTGCTTTTAAATGCTCACGTTAGAAAATTTACAACCTGAAAAGGATCACTGCTTTTCAATATTAAGGTGAATAAATAAATATAATGATACGCCTAAAATTGAAAATATTCTAAATTTTTTTTAAGTACAATACACAATAACTGAACTAACATTTACTGAACAAAACTTAACATTTAATAAGATTATTGAGGCTGAATATTTTTAGATAATTGTTCAAAATTTGGTTGAAAATTTGCAATTCTCAATATGGAATGAAGATGCTCATTATTCTGTTTATTTTTAAATATTTATTTGATTTCATGCATGAAAAAATTTGCCCGCAAACATATGTTGATCCGAATAAAGTAGCCATTTTCATGGCCGCACAAGCTGTATAAAAATTATTCGCAGGGCTGTAGGTTGGACACCACTGAATTAAAGGGTTAGTATTTATAATGGATAAATTTGTGTTAACTGAACTGTAGTAAAATTTATTGATATGATTATGAAGGACGCTAACCTTCCTGGGTTAGTATATTGGCCCTTAGTATATTGTCTTTCAGAAAGTATAAGAAAGTGTTTGTATGTTTTTTTTTTTTTTTTTGTTAAATAAAATAATGCAAATGAAGCAAAACTTCATTTACAGAGAAACTGCATATTTTGGAACGAAGTATTGTATTAATATAATCTCTAAGTATTTGTTGATATCAATATCTGAGAATATTTTTGTATATGATCATATTGTTGTATGCACCAAAGAAATATCTCTGTATTTAAAGACTATATACAGGGATTGGATACAAAAATGGAAACACTTATTGTAAATAAGTTAATCATAAAGCCAGAACTTAGAATTTGGAGCAGAAAGTTTATATCACACTTGAAATTGCACTGGTGAGAATGAAGGCAGTAGAGAACATTGTATGGATGAACTATCATCCTGAAATACAGGTGTCTGAAAGTACAGCACAGAGACTTGTACAAAGTACAGTAATCTCTCCACTATTTTATTTATTATTCTTTTCTTGCGATTTAAATGGGATCAGAACTAGACATTCTAGGTTGTGTGCTTCACTAGGTTTGTGCCAAAATATATAGAGCGTCCAATGATGGGGTAGGAGATGTCTGACTTGGAGGGAAATCCTCCCCCAGAAACAAAAACAAGTTAAGTAAAGTGCACATTTGTATTTCAGGTGCATTTTTTTTTTTTTTTTTTTTTATATAAACTGAATTTTTCTGTTTTCTTGATTAAAGTGAAAAATAAATAATTAACTAAAATACATGAAAAGTAATGTTTTTGCTATACATACTTTACAATATGATATTTAATCAAAGTTTTGTAATGAAAATGCAGCACATATTTCATGGTTTTTCTGTGGTTAAAAGAATAAAAAATAATAATAATAATCCATTATTTATGTACAAAGTAACTCTATCTCTTCAATTCTTTAAGACAAACTCTTCAACACTTTAAGACATGCAGTCTTAAAATGGCCACTTTATGATGGCTTTCTGTATACATCTGCCACTCACATTGCCCACTTCTTTTCCCAATTGACACAAACAGAATTTCCAGTACGTCAGCTAATTACAGTATATAGTATATGGATAACTAAAGATATCTATGGAAAAAAGTAGTCACAATCGGCTGTCTGAAAGTAACCAATTTACACAGTTCATAAATGTATCAATATGTGAAGGACTGATTTTCCTTTACATGTGCAGAGGTTGAAGTGACCCTGTATTTTGAAAAATCAGCAAGAAATAATTCAAAATTGTTCATAATGTCTTCTGAACACAACTGTGAAAAATCCATTTTTTATATTAAAAAACATATTTTAATTAATTTTTGGAATTAAAACTTCCTTTAGTCCTGTTTGGTGAGCAAAATGTAAATCGAAAACCCGTGCTTCAGTGAATGTGCGTTGGATGACAGCCAGCCAGCCAATAACACAAGCAGTTACTGACAGGCTGGATGAAATGCAATTAAAAGAATAAACAAATGCTGTGTGCAACAACACAGTTTGATTTCAGATGGAGTTTCAATGTCACAAAGCAGACAGCATTACTGACTAGAGGAAAGTGCTTGTCAGTAAAGCCAGCTCACTGTAAATAACTGTATGTGACAAATGCCATTCAGCATATACATATAATTAGGTATAACATAATTCTTGAATTTTTCCTAATTGTGCAATAACTAACTGAGATTTCTGGAATTTTCGGTTGAGAAATCAAAGAAAACATTTTCAAAAACAGCTATTAGGAGTTTAAGCTGTGTGGACAGAGGAAATGAAAAGCATGAATTGCTGAAATATTGCCTGGGATCTCAATGATCCTGTGCAGTGGGCTCAGGGTTAAAGACTAAGCATACCTGTGATATATAATTGCTAATTTTATTATTATATTGTTATTTTTTTATTATTATTGTGAGTTTATGTCATAGTCCATAGATTAATGGTTGGGCCCTGCATATATATGCATCCCTTGGAAAATGAATGATTGTTTGTTGGTTTGAAGCCAATTAAAAATATTAAGCTGTAAGAGGATTTCATGGCGTAATATGTACTCACTAATTGCAGCTTGGCTGTTATGCCTGACATAGAGTTCATTTCAGATACCAGTTTTCTGAAATTGGTACCGATACCACTGAATTCTCTGGATCATTCTGAAAATGTGGTCTTCCCTCTCCTCATCCTTCCATTGTATATCATTCGCAATCACTTGCGATAGTCTTTCTAGAGCTATTCTTACTTCCAGAGAACAGATTGCCAGTCAAATTGCAAACATTATACTTCACAAATTTGTTTTGAGAACATTGTTTTGTCTGTTGAAAGAGTATTATTATGTCATGGGTGGGGGGGATGGTGCAAGTCAACTTCTTTTCTCTCTTTCCAGAATATTATCATTTGTCTCAAATAATAATAATAAAATTCTTTATTCATAGAAATGTAGGACACGATTCCCGCTACAGGCAACCAGAGGAATCTTATAATTAACTGGACACATTACATTCAAAAATGAGAGCATTACAAATTTTCTTATTTTAATTTTACCATTGCACTGTTGTATCTTCTTTGGGATTTTTCAATGCTTCAGGGCTTGAAGTGAAAAGCATTATGAAACTGGCCAAGTTAATAAATGCAGAAGGCAGTTTTACATATAGGTGACATCACTGATGCATGTGACTGATGTGTCAGCTTCCAATTCTGAGCCCTACAATGCTGCAGAAGTTTTATGCTGTAACTTCTGTTGTGCGAAAATAAGACATAAGTTTGACAGAAAATAATGTTTCCATGTTTTTGTTTGTTCAATCCCTGTAAATCAGCTACTGTTCTTTACCTCATGAAACCATGCTTACTGTTTGCAGTTTATGTACTCTAGCTTTAAAAACTATATGTAGTGATGCTGAGGGAAAGCAATGCTTACCCTTGGCATGATGTTACTAATTTTTTGTATCTCTGTATGCTTATGTGTTTGTGAGAAAAATAAAATCATGTTGGTTGAGTTTTTGTTTGATATGGTTACAAAAAACAATCAGATTTTCTTTCACTAATTACAAACACTGCATAATAAAAAAAAAAAAGTTTAAAGAATACTGCTAACTTCTTAACCATTTTTGAGTGTGTGTGTGTATATATAAGTTAGTAGTCATAAAAGGCAACGTGCTAACTTTCGACTACTAATTTATGTAATGATTATGGTCGTTGGTTACTTTCTGCATATAGCAGTGTCCCAGGTCCATAAACCATTATTATTAATAATAATATCTTAAACCGTTGCTTCCTTTAAAACATATATATAAGAACACACACGAGGGCTGTTCAATAAAGGAATCATAATTTTTCATGAACAACTGTACTGCTTGCTGTTGAGTTGCAGAATTTAAGACCAAACCACGCTACATTAGCATTAGCATTAGTAGACGCATTTGATGCAAGAAAGCAAGCTTATGCAGCATCAGCCAAAAAAAAAAAAAAAAAAAAACACCACTTCCACTTCACCCCTCTGTTTGTTCGAAATACCTGTCCAGCTGAGCCTTAAACTTATTTAGGCTATCAACTTCCACGACAAGGGATGGAAGTCTGTTCCACCAACCAACCACCCGCTGGCTAAAGGCAAATTTCTGCACGTCTATCCTACATCTGTCTTTCCTCAATTTGAATTTATGCCCTCTCAGGTGATTATTCTGCGCAAGAGGAAGAATCCCATCAGCATTGAGCATGCTCAAACCATTCAAGGCTTTATACAACTCTATCAGATCACCTCGCTGGTACCTAGACAGACACTGTAATTTGCAAAACTTAAGCCTTTCTTCGTAAGAGCACCCCTTTGTTCCATTCACTAATCTTGTTGCCCTTCTCTGTACTCATTCCAGCAGCTCTACATCCTTCTTGAAATGAGGCCTCCAGACCTGTATACAGTACTCTAGGTGTGGCCTGACCATTGCCTTATACAAGGGAATAATCACCTCCTTATCCCTGCTAGAAAAATTCCTATATATCATTGACAACACACCATGAGCTACTCTTGCAGCCCGTCTGCACTGCTCAGAGAACTTCATATCTGCCTGCACAACCACCCCCAGGTCCCTTTCATTCTCTACCACTGTCAGTGTAGTACCACAGAGTTGGTACATTGCTCTGGGGTTGCTGTTTCCCATATGTAGTACTTTACATTTGTCAATGTTAAACTTCATTTGCCACCTCTCAGCCCATCTGCTCAACCTTTCCAGATCCTGTTGCAGCAGCATAGCGTCAGTAGTGTCCTTGACAACCCTGCCAACCTTCGTATCATCTGCAAACTTGGACATTAAACTTGATATACCATCATCAATATCATTTATAAATACAGAAAACAATAATGGACCCAACACTGAACCCTGAGGGACTCCACTAATAACATTAGTCCATGATGAGCAGTGCCCATTGATTACCACTCTCTGTCTTCTCCCCCTCAACATCACATAACAACTGTGCAGTTAACTCATGCCCACGGTTTGACCAAGTATGTTGTGAAAAAAAAAAAAAAAAAATTATGATAATTCTTTATTGAATAACCTATATAGGATTTCCAAAAACCCTCTTCATGAAACTAAAATGTACTGTGTGAAAGGAATACATGATACAAACCTGAAACCACATCCATGTGAAAGGACGTGGGCAACTTTAGTTACTCTGTATATGTTCTACCTATAATCCAATTCCTCTATTTGATACAACATATTCCTGTCAATATGGTTAATGGTTCCTGGCATAGGTGGAGCATACACCACAAATACCCTGAGGGTTGATTGTGGGTTGGAAGAGGAGGACTGATTTTGTCTTTCTCCCCTTCCAACCCATTTCCCAGGAAACATGGTTCAGGTATGCATGAACTTTGCGGTAATGTGGTGAAGCACCATCTTGTTGGAAAATCAAGTCACTGTTATTGTTATCCTGCAGTTCGGACATTAAAAATTTGATAACATGCCCAGATACACAAGGCCTGTGATGGTAGCTTCTTTGAAGAAGAAAAGTCCATACACTCTGTGACTCATTATGTAAAAGACCAAATTTTGCCATGATTACAGTTTTGCAATTTTGCTGCCATATACTGAAGAATGCACATATTTTGGTTTGTGAATAAAGATTTGAAGATATTGTCTGTTACTGGGAAGTGGTTTCAGATTTGTAACATGTACCCTATTCACACAATAACATTTTGGTTTTATAAAGGAAGTTTGTGGACATCCAGTATATAAATATAAAAGTTTCAAGGTCATTTCATATAATGTACAAAACCCTTCCCATTTCACCCATCCATTCACTCCAAATGTTTCTCTAGTATTGCCTTTAATTTATTTAAGCTGTCAACTTCTACAATGACAGCTGGAAGTCTGTTCGAGCAATCAACTACCTGCTGGCTAAAAGCAAGCTTCTGCACATCTAAAACTGTCTTTCCTCAATTTGAATCTATGCCCCCTCAGGTTCTTAATCTGAGCAAGCAGAAGTATCCTGTCAGCATTGAGCCTGCTCAAACCATTCAAGGCCTTGTACACCTCAATCAGATCACCTCTCAGGTGCCTAGTCTCCAGATGCTGCAACTTGCAGACTTAAGCCTTTCTTCTTAAGTGCACACCTTTGTTCCTCTCACCAATCTTGTTGCCTTTCTCTGTACTTAGGCGCCTCCGTAGCCAGGTGGGAAGGAGCAGCAGTGCGTAGCACACGCTTCTTGATTAGACCGGGGTTCAAGCCCGTCACCACCAAATACGGAGGATGCAGAAAGGTCAGGGAATGACCACCGCATATCCCGGAGCAATATGGCCTTAGTTGCTAATGCTCCTAAAAACTAAATAACAAACAACAACATTCTCTGTACTCGTTTTACTAACTCTACATCCTTCCTAAAATGAGGCCTCCAGACCTGTACGCAGTACTCATGGTGTGGCCTGACCACTGCCTTATGCAAAGGTATAATCACCTCCTTGTCTCTGCTAGCAAAATTCCTATATATCATTGACAAAACTCCATGACCTGCTCTGCTCAGAGAACTTCATATCTGACTGCACAATTACCCCCAGGTCTTTTTCATTCTCCACCTCACTGAGTGTAGTACCACACAGTTGGTACATTTCTCTTGGGTTACTGCTACCCATATGCAGTACTTTGCATTTGTCAATGTTAAACTTCAGTTGCCACTTCTCAGCCCATCTGCTCAACTTTTCTAGATCCTGTTGCAGCAGCGTGTTGTCATCAGGGTTGATATACCTTCATTGATATCATTGATAAATACACAAAACAACAATGGGCCCAGCACCGAACCCTGGGGGACTCCACTAGTAACATTAGGCCACGTAGAGCAGTGTCCATTTATTATCACTCTCTGCCGTCTCGCACTCAACCATCCCTTTATCCATTGCAGCAACTTGCCCTGAATGCCATACCACTCCAATTTGTACAGCAGCCTTCCATGTGCAATATGAAAGGCTGCTGTGATGCTGCTGCATTTACAAGCACTCCTGACTTCCGTAAATTTTTGCTGGCCGGTGTAAACTTTAAAAAATCGTGGAAACGTATTTTGCATCCCGTAGGAATAAATGGAGGTATCGTGAAAACATCGTAATGTGAACCCAACCCAATAACACATTATTTTGGTAATTCGTTCCAAGACCTTGGAAGTTGAAATTTTCCCTATATAACTAAGCTATTTATCTCTCTAAAAGGTCATTTTTTATAATGGAGAGCTACCCTTTTGTCATTATCATATCAATTTTGAACGGCTTTGTTGATATTTTTCTAAAGAACATTTCTAGAGGTCACGACCATAAAACAATAAAAACAATTTGCACTTTCTCATTTATTGGGCTTTTCTGTTAGTGCAGCTAATCATAAATGGGTAGTAAAAGTGATCTTATTGCATTTGCAATAATCCTGATAACTGGAATTGTGTGGTTTTTTACGTTATTATGGTAAAATGTGTTCCCCTTCACTGAAATCTTCAATCATATAAGAAACAATTAAATTTTCAGAATCTTCTGTTCATTCCTATTTACCTATTACAATGGTTACGGGAAAGGGACCAACGGAAAGTGCAAGTGCTGGCAGTGCTAGGAAACGAAAAAATTAAAATGAAGATGAAAATGATTAAGAAGTAAGAAGCAGAACAAAGTTTGTCATCTATTGCACAGGAATTAGGTCTTGCTGATTCAACACTGAATACTATTTCAAAGGACAGTGCACGTATAAAAGAACATGTTAAAGGATCAATGCATTTAAGATCAACAGTGATCACAAAACAGCGTTCAGGTGCTATATCGAAGATGGAAAAGCTATTAATAATATGGATGGAAAATCAGATTAAGAAGCAAGTACCCCTGAGTATAATGGCCATTCAAGCAAAAGCCTATTAGTATTTATGAAGATATTAAGGATAATACGGCAAACCCCAAGTCAAGTTCGTGGCAAGCAACGAGTGGTTTAACAGGTTCAAGCACCGCCCTGGTTTCCACAACATTAAAATATGGAGTGAAGTCACCAGTGCCAATTCTGCGCCAGCAGAGAAATTTTGTAATGTGTTCAAAAAAACCCTTTCTAAATTTCCACAGCCCTCAACCTCTGCAGTGGCGTACTTATCAGCTGGAGACATTGATTCTGGCAGCAATGCTCGAAAGGTAAAACTTATTATTATTAGGTGCTCAGGTGCAAGGAAGCCTGAGGCTTATGCTGCACCAGCTGAAAAAAAAATTTCTGAATTACCCTGAGAGAGAGAGAGAGAGAGAGAGAGAGAGATAAGAGTCAGAAGTAGAAGGGAATCACCAAGAAAGAGAAGAATGATGATATCCAGCTCAGGACCCTGGGTGTGCCAAGCCCATACTCACCAGATGTGAGCCCCTGGAAGTTTTGCTGACATTATGCCTGGCCTCTCTCCTTTTTTTATAATTTTGAAATTTTTGTAATTGCACACTTTTGTAATTTTTCCTACACATCAGATAAAAAAATTGAATAAATAATTCTACTTACATGTTCGTCGAACACATCTTTTTTGCTTCAATCAAATTCAGCAAGCATAGTTGCAAGTGCTGCAAAAGCATTTAGGCAAAGTCCGACTTGCATAAAACTCGACTTAGCATTAGCAGAGGCATACGATGCAAGAAAGCAAGCTTATGTAGCATTAGCCAAAAAAAAACCCCCTCCCATTTCACCCCTCCATTTGTTCAAAATGCCTGTCCAGTTCAGCCTTAAATTTATTTAGGCTATCAACTTCCACAACAAGAGATGGAAATCTGTACTACCAATCAACTACCGGCTGGCTAAAGGAAAATTTCTGCACATCTATTCTACAACTGTCTTTCCTCAATTTGAATCTGTGCCCCCTCATGTTCTTTACCTGAGCAAGAGGAAAAATCCCATCAGATTTCAGCTTGAACCCATTCAAGGCTTTATACACCTCAGTCAGATCATGAAAGTCTGTATTTTTGTCATTTTGCCAACTAAATGCTGTTAGCATTTAGTTGGCAAAATTAAAGCTCTATGGCAAGATTAGCTACCATATGAGAATGACAGTTGCCTAGAAGAAAAACACACTTTTACTCACCCGATGTAAAATTTAATGTCTCATAATTCATAGTATATCAGAATGGAAATATGGAAATAGAAAATGCTGTATAAGCAGATACCAAATATTGGTGGGCAGATGTACATGAAAGGATTTGATTTCATTCACAAATTAAAAAAAAAAAAAAAAAAGAAAAATTTTAAAAAGCAACTGTCAGACACCATATTAGCAATGTTGGTTCAAATGATAACCACGATTTATATAAGAACTTATATTTGTAATATAGTGCAAACAATAACCTGTACAGTTGTTGTTGTTTGGTTTTTAGGAGCATTAGCAACTAAGGCCATATTGCTCCGGGGATATGCGGTGGTCATTCCCTGACCTTTCCGCATCCTTCATATTTGGTGGTCACGGGCTCGAACCCCGGTCTAATCAAGAAGCGTGTGCTACACACTGCTGCTCCTGCTCACCTGACTATGGAGGCACCTAACCTGTACAGTACCATGCTTAAAACTTCATTATATAGATTGTTCATTTTGTACATAGAATGCAAATAGAAATGTATGTTTCTATAGAAAATTCTATGTACATAGAATTTTACACAGAATGTACATTTTTCTGTACAGATTGGAGCAGTGCGGCAAGTTACTGCTATGGATAAAGGGATGGTTGAGTAGGAGAAGATAGAGAGTGGTATTCAATGGACACTGCTCTTCGTGGACAAATGTTATTAGTGGAGTCCCTCAGGGTTCAGTGTTGTTGATGAAGGCATATCAGGCTTATGTCCAAGTTTGCAGATGATAGGGTTGGTAGGGTTGTTAATAACAGGAATGATAGTATGCTACTGCAGCAGGATCTAGAAAAGTTAGGCAGATGTGCTGAGAAAATGGAACATCATATAAGATTGCTTTCTTGCCTCATTTTCCACTACTAACGCTAATGCTAATGCTAATGCTAATACTTAACTCGCACTTCTAATGGATGCCATGTTTTTAAGCATGGCATTAGAAATGGAGAGTTATTTTCTGTTTTCTTTTCAATATACTTTGAATTATGAGACATTTTTATTCGGCATTAAATAGACGCCAACAAAAATGTCCTAATTGTGTTGCAGAGCTTCAGCTTTGCTAGCTAAACAAAACAGCTGGCAAAAATACACTGAGCCATTTGTGTGACACCTACCAGATGCTAGGTGAGTGTGTTTCATTTCAGGGGGTGAATGACTGAAAATCCTGAGGTGTTTGTTTAGAATTGCTAGTTTTAGATGATTTGTGAGTACACTGCAATGTTCCCCCTAAACATATATCCTAAGCTAAGCTTGTAGGGAACCGAATGGGATGCAGACCTGTTGTCCACTTCTCAACTTGTGGTGTAACCTCTTAGTAGGGGGTCAGCTACATGGCTACTGAACAAATGAGGCTCGACTTCCAGTATGAGACTAATAAAACCAAAGTGATAAATTATATTCTGAAACCTTATTATAGTAAGAAAAAGATTCATTCCAGTCCAGCTGGGATGTCACCTGGCCCAGCAAGTTCCCCACTGTGCTTGTGAGGGAATCAGCTAAACATGTTATAGGGAACAACCATCATAACAGATACCATCAATAGTTTCAGCAACAAACTAGTTCAGTACAATAGCAGGTTATCAAAGAAATAAAGCAAATGTTTAACTTTATCTTTGGCAAGATTTAAATAGTAAGGTAGAAAATTACAATTACATCTACGTTATTTTAGAAAAATCTAGACTGAAAGTAAAACATAATAATAAAGATAAAAAGCTATTTAGGGTTTACACCGAGGGAGAATAATAGAAACAAAAAAGACATAATTGACTATTATGTCTTTTTTGTCTTGACTATTAAACTTCTGTTGCTGATCTGACATCTGACACCATTTTTTAATTTCTTTTTTTATTTGTAAATGAAATAAAATCGGCCTGTCTACCTTTGCCCACAAATAATTTGCAAATGAAATAAAATCCTCCTGGTGTACTTTGCCCACCGATATTTTCTAACAGTAATTTCTATTTTCATTTCAATATACTGTAGTATGAATTATGAAATATCAAATTTTCAGTTTGGCATTTAACAGAAGTTGGGTGAGCAAACGCATTTACCTTCTAGACAACGTCCATTGCCATGTGGCACCTGTGAGATGCCAGCGGAAAATGTCTAGTCTTGCTGTAATACTACATTGATGCTGTGCCTGCCAGGCACCATGCAAGCATCTGAATTTCAATCTGGGGAATCAGTGACCTTTAAATTTTTTTAAAAATAACAAACTTTCTGTATTATTATTATTTAGACTAAAAAGCATTCTTAGGCAAAGGCCTCAAGTTACATGGGAGTTTACTGACCTATGGGTTAGTGCAATCACATCATTTTTATACATAGCAAACTACCCAAAGTGGGTAAATGGCATCATTTTAATTATTTGGGTAGTTTGCTAGGTAGAAAAATGATGCAATTGCACTAACCTGTAGTCAGTAAGCTCCCACATAACTTGAGACCCTTGCCCAAGAATGCTTTTTAATCTAAAAAGACCTTTTTAGACTAAAATGAAGTGCTTAGGGCTTTAAATGGATTGAGTAAACTAAATGCTGATTGCCTCCTTACTCTTCTCGGACAACAACAGGGGCTCACATCTGGTGATTATTGGCTTGGCACACTCAGAGTTCTGAGCTGGATATCATCATTCTCTTTCTTGGTGATTTCCTTCTACTTCTCTCTCTCTCTCTCTCTCTCTCTCTCTCAGGGTAACTTGGAAAATTTTTTTGGCTGGTGCAGCATAAGCCTCAGGCTTCCTTGCACCATACAGCTAATAATAATAACACACATAAAGAGGCACAAATGTAAATTGAGAAAGATTGGTTGCAGGAGATATAATTTACTTTTAGCCAGCGAGTTAATTGATTGTTGAAACAAACTTCCATCTGATATTGTGGAAGTGGGTAGTATGAACAAATTAAAGGAGTACAGATTAAGACAATTATTAGAGATGGGCCAGGGGCTCACATCTAGTGAGTATGGGCTTGGCACACCCAGGGTCCTGAGCTGGATATCATCATCTTCTCTTTCTTGGTGATTCCCTTTTGACTTCCTCTCTCTATCTTAGGATAACTCTTTTTTTTTTTTTTTTTTTGGCTGGTGCAGCATAAGCCTCAAGCTTCCTTGCACCATATAGCTAATAATGATGATGCTGGTAGATTTTTTTTTTTTGTATAAGCTTGCTTCCTTGCATCATTTATCGTTGATAACAGCAATTCATTTCCCAACTACCCGCGAAATCAGAATATACGGTATTAAAATATAGGCTTGCTTAGTGCTGCCATCTATCAATTATTTCTCGAAACATTTGAAATCAAGTTCTGTTCACTGTGGTTGTCTTTTATCGAATCTGACGATTTTTGATTTTTTTTTTTTTTTTAATCAATTAATATGTAAAGCAACCCTTGAAATGCTTAGAATACTTTTAAAAATCCATTACTTGGAATTGGATTTTTAAATTACATTTTACCTGCTCTGTGCTAAAGTAGCCGCGTGGGAGTAATGCCGGATTTGCCAAACTGCAGTGGCGTAGCCCAAGTTTCCCAAGGTTGCGGGGAATCTCGAAACAACTCAATTACTGTCGGCTCAGGGGAGATTCATTGCATGATTCAATCATTGCATGTGAATCGGAAGGAAGATCAAAAGGGACATTCGCCTCTACCTATAAAATTTCTGACGACGTTCATGGATAGCCACATTATTTATAGCAGTAGGTGTCCAAATATGGCATGTTTGCGTAGTGGTCCTTTCTGAACCTTTAACTCACGCATGGTACTAAGTACTATTGGTTCTAATAAAATGCTCAACAAAATTAAGAGAACACGTAGAAAAGGTCGTGTAAACCCTTCAGATTAAGCGGGACAAAAGTTGATATGGGACATTTATAGGGGTTGTACAAGGATTACCAAAAAAGTCACATTACAGAAGTCGATACAAGATGCTCAAAATTGTGGTCACATTACATCAGAACGGCGTATGATTCTCTCCAACGGCTAAACAAGCCGGCCTGACAGCTCCAAATTAGTGTAGTCTGCAGAGAACATCGATCAACGATTGCATATGAGTGAAGTGTCTACTGTGTGGGTTTCCAGACTTCTGATCCCCTACCAGAAGAAGCAAAGGGTACAATGTGCATGAAATGTTATCGATGTGCCAGGAAAAGCAAGTGGGTTTTTTTTTTTTTTTAAGGCTAGCCATCATGGACGAAACTTGGATTCATCACTATTATCCCGAAAACTAGAAAAAAATGCAGAAACAATGGCAGCATGCAAAATCCCCCCCTTAAAAAAAGGCGAAGGTGCAATCAATGTGATGCTGACAGGGTTTTTTTTTTTTTTTTTTTTTTGGATCAGCATGGTGTAATACTAACAGATTACCTTCAAAGGGGCTGCAATGTGACGACGAAGTATTATTCCAACCTCATAAAGCCTGCTGCTATAAAAGAAAAAAGACAGGAAAGCTGCTAAAAGGAGTGGCGCGGCTTCATCACCATGCCCCTGTACATTCCTCTCATGCTGCAGTGAGGTGTGCCCACGAATGTGGGTTTGAAATATTGAAAAATCCTGCTTAGTCCCCCATACCCTATACTCTGGGATTTCGTCTTTTTCCTGCTCTTTCTTCCACTGTTTTCCACGAAGAACTCCTTTCTTCGTGGAAAACAGTTTGCTGCTGATGAAGTGATTTCTGCTGCCAGGTCAGAGGACTTCTTTAAAATTGGCCTTCGGAAGTGTACTGAGAGGTGGCAAACATTTGCCATTTTTCCTGGTGACTATGTTGAAAGTGTGATATCCCAATTATTTCTGGGTGAATACAAATCTTTTTTGAACCCCCCCCCTCGTATAGGAAGAACAGATTTATGAAGAGATCCATTATCCTTATATTAGAAGATGTGGTTTCTGCACAGCTTAGCAGCTAAATACCTTGGAGGGAGTAATTGAAGTGTATAAGGAGATTGGACACTTCAAACAAATCAACCAACCTTGAGGGGATTAGAAAAATGAATGAAGTGGGAATATACTCACTGCTGAGGGAGATAAGAACAAGAGGGCACAACTACTAAATTCAAGAAGGAATTGAATACGTGTTTTGACGTTTTTTTTTTGTTTTGGCAGATGTAGAATAAGTTTCTTTTTGGCCATCATAATGCCATTTTAATAATAATAACCCTTTATCCCAATAGGACAGTGCTGTGCTTAGCCCACTCTCTGGGCCAAGCACGTGCCGGATACCTCGATTGTAGGGGAGAGCCCAAAAAGTAGGTGTAGATTAGATAGCCGTGCGATCGTTCGAAGGGACGATGTTTTCAGGGCCAATTTAGTTGGAAATTTTAGACCGATTCTTAATATTACATCTACTTGAAAAATTAGGGCACAATGAAATCAGCAACACGCCCAAGAATTTCCTCTGAGGGATTCAAGATGGCGCCGAAGTACTAGAATAGGAAAAAAAAGTTGTATTCTTTGGTTCTGGGAGTTCGAACGCCGTGGATCGTCTTCAAAAAGAAAAAAAAAAAAAAAAACATGCAAGCATATAGAACACTGGAGAGCGCTTTACAAAGTTAAAAATATTAATTATAAGAAAGAGGGAACCCTCAAAATTTTCGTGTGTTGGGGATTAAGGCGGTCATGCTTATCCCCATACTGTTAATGTTGTCAGACAAATTCACTGCAATGCAAACATGCTTTCCTCGCCTGCTCGATCCCCTGATTTGTCTTTAATTGAGCATGTCCGGGACATAATGAGGGCAATAACGTAGAGCCATATCTCGATTAGCACAAACCATGGTATTTTAAGGAAGCAGTTAACTCAAGTACAGAATGGCGTAATATGGTCTAAGTCGCTGATACGCCTAAAACCCAACAACAACAACAACAACCCCCATCAAAAGAAAAAAAAAAAAAAAAAAAGAAAGAAAGAAAGAAAGAAAACAGCGACATCGCTATTAGCGAAAGTAATCGTAATATTTTCTAAATAAAAAAATAATAAATAAATTCACATAAACTTAAAAGTGACTCTAGCGAGTACCACAGAACAGTAATTACAACCACTGTCCTTCCAAACATGTGTAAAAGCATGGATTCGAATCCCGTCTCTCTCCCGCAGGAAAACTTCGAAGAAACTTGAGGAACAGCTTAACATTTCTAAGACTCTTGATCGTGTTCAGCATAAAGGTCTTCTAAACAAAGAACCATCTTATGATTTGCCACCGTTGTTTGAAAGTGAGTAGCATGTTAACGCCAGCTGGATGTGATTGTAGATGGGTCTCTCTTTTGTAAAATTTAAAGAAATGCTTGAGTTTCTCAAGGTTCTTTTCTTTCTCCTACTCTTTTTTTCTTCTGTATATTAATTACCTTTTTTCAATGAGTAGAAATTTCATCCAGTTTTGCTGATGAGAGCACACGACATTCCACTTTCAGTTTGAGAAAACGACCTCGCACTTACAACTCACTCCACTCTCCATCATACAAGCGTGCTGTTCCTATTACATACTTTTTATACAGATGTTTTCGTAATGATGTCATGTGACCATATTTTCGAGCATCTTGTATCTTGTACTTCTGAAATGTGACCTTTTTGATAATTCTTATACAACCCCTATAAATGTCCCTTATGCTTGTCCGAAGTTTCTTGTTGTCTCCTCGTTTCATTGTTGTTCTATGGTACACCACGATGCCAAATTTTGTCCAACTTCATCGCAAGCTGCAGAAGTTACAACACGTTTTCTACCAATTTTGTCGAGCAGTGTAGGTTCCAGTACTGTTCCTTTGTTTGAGTACATAAGATAAAGTTTTCGTGTTTAGAGTGGAAGGGTTTAACAGCATGGAAAAATGGGGAAAGCACTTCATTTGATTTATGATTGTATTTTTCTGCCGATTGTTATGTAGAGACAGAAAGATGAAAGAAGAATATCAAGCATATGCTTTTGGGATAATCTTGGGGCAGAGGTACTCCATTACTCTTCTGAATTCGCCCTTGAAAACGGAGATTAAAAGATTAAGCGACTTCGCTACGAAGGTTTTCGGTATGCTGAAAGTCTTATTCTAGATGCATGAATAAAACTTACCGACTGTCATGTTTTTAAGTTCCACGACTAATGTCGTTTTGTAATGTATACATTTTGGAATATACATTCCAAAATGTATACATTTTGGAATGTATATCAGAATGTATGGCAGTCTTATATATATTCCACTTCGGTTACACGGCAGTTGGGCTGCATGCATAAAACCAGTCATGTGACCGATAAACGTTTAATCTTGTATATCAGTCATCTGGTAAATGATGTTAATAATGCAACCTGCAAACGTAACAGCCGGCAAGATTTCTTTGAATGAAGCCCTATCAAGAGCCATTTAGACGAGATAAAACGCTAAATCAAAGCTTACATAGAAATCCCAAAATGTGTCATTATGGATTTTTATCCTCACAACAGGAAACGATGAGGCTCCTTCAGTCAGGCCCCAAGTTATGGCTTATTTGGTTTGCGTCTAAATCTGGCACTCTCCATAATCAACAAACCTATATTGATGAAGTCCAGTCTTCCTTGACAGCTTAGTGAGCATGGTACATCACCGCCTGACCCTCAATTTGGAGAGTTCTCGATTCGATTTGCGTTGACGACTGGAGAAATTTTCCAACTCCTCTACCATCGACGCTGCAGTTAGCCATTCTCAGAAGGAGGAAGTAGGATTTCTCCGTGAACTCTTCCAGATTTTTCAGCCCTCCAACGTGCACATACTTCTACGATAAATTTTACATAATACAGTACGAATATGAACGACAAGCTCCTGACTAAATAAATAAAAATTTTAATTTTTAATATCTACGAAGTCACCAGATGTGAAAAAGAGTCCTCTATCTTGTCTCTTTCTGATGATAACCATAATCTACAAATGATGAACGCCGCCAAAGCCTGCCTCGCGAATAGCACAGTTGATAGAATCGCCGTCATCCCCACACCGGTGGTTGGTTGTTGTAGGGTTTTACGCACATCAGCAATTTATGCCATATTGCACCGTATATATGGTATGATGTCAGTAAATTGTGTGAGTTCTGTTGTCGATTTACTATTTGCTAGACGAAAAACCCCAATTTCAGGGAGAAAAAAAAAAAAAAAAAATGCTACCCTCGCAGACCCATTAAATTCTTGGCATCATTGAAGGGATTCGAATTCCGGTCTTTTCCACCCGGTGGAGAACACGCCGATTATACCAACTATGCTACGCACGAGGGGTCTACGTCGGGGTGAAAAGACCTGAGTTCTAATCCCGTCGGTGACGCGAGGAATTTTTATTAGCCTTTTTCACAACGTGGCTGCATTAGTAGATCTCCTGCAAGAGTAGCATGTTCTCCCGGAAAATTTTAGCACTAGTAGTGGCATATGTTGCAACAAAGCAAGCTTATACAGCATCAGTCAAAAAAAAAAAAAAAAAAAACTTTCCATTTCACCTCTCCATTCGCTCCAACCGTTTGTCCAGTTCCTTAAATCTATTTAAGCTATCAACTTCCACAACGACAGATGGAAGTTTGTTCCAGCAAACAACCACTTACTGGCTAAAGGCAAATTTCTGCACATCTGTTTTAAAATTGACGTTCCTCAATTTGAATTTATGCTACCTGAAGTGCGTAATTCGAGCAAGAAGAAGAGTTCCATCAGCATTGAGCTTGCTCAAACCATTCAAAGCCTTATACACCTCAATCACAAAATTTCAAATTATTATTATTTTATGGCCACCCGTAATTTCTTACATATACCAGTTTTATATATTATGTCCTTAATTTCCTGTGTTCTCTGGTCGATTTGCCTGTTTTGCTAGACGAAAAAACCTCCAGTTTCTGGGGGAAAACCTTGCTATCTATGCCTCAGACCGACTAACTCAGCCACTGAGTGAAAAAAGCCTATTAAAATTCCTCTCTTCATCGACGAGATTCGAACCTGGGCCTTTTCCACCCGGTGTGGGGGTGGACGGTGACGATACCACTGTGCTACCGCGCAGACACACCTCAATAACATCACCTCGCTGGTGCATAGTCTCTAGAAGCTGCAATTTGCAGAACTTAAGCCTTTCTTGGCAAGAGTACCTTTTTGTTAATCTCGCCAATTTCTTTGCCCTTCTCTGTGCTCTTTCCAGCAGACTTACATCATTCCTAAAATGAGGCCTCCAGACGTGCATGCAGTACTCAAGGTGTGGCCACACCATTGCCTTATACAACTTCCCCAACTTTTCAAGATCTTGTTGCAGCAGCGTACTATCATTATTGTTCATTAAAAATCCTGACAACCTTTGTATCATCTGCAAACTTGGACATTTAGCCTGATATATCTTCATCAATATCATTGATAAATATAGAAAACAACAATGATCCCAACACCGATATTTTGAACCTTGGGGGACTCCGCTAATAACATTAGTCCACGACAAAGAGCAATGTCCATTGATTACTATTCTCTGTCTTCTTCCACTCAACCATCCCTTTATCCATTCCAGTAACTTGCCCTTAATGTCATACCGCTCTAATTTGTACAGTAGCCTTCCATGTGGAACAGTTTCCTGAAATCGAAGTACAGTGTATATGATATCAAACTTATTTTTTGCATCCAGTTCTTTTGTGACTACATTAGTGTCCAATCAAATTAGTCAGACAAGACTTCCCTTTAACAAACCCATGCTGTCTTGTCTAGATGATTCTGCAATGCTTGTTTAAGCAGTGATTTCATTATTTTCCCCGGAACATAAGTTAAACTAACAGACCTGTAATTGGGAATATTTTTGCACATCTCCAGTCCGTGGGGACCTCCCCTGAATCTAATGATGCTCTCATAATTACGGCTAAGGGTTTGCTGACTTCCTTTGCTGCCTCCTTCATATAACTGGATAGATCCCCCCCTCCCCCCAGATCACTATCTTATGGTCAACTTCAACAATTTCTTCTCCACTTTCCTCTCAATTATTACAAAATTATTTACACTGGTGTGCAAAATTTAAGACCTAACACTATTTCTAAAGGTTACAACCACACGCAATAGCGTAGCTACCCTTTTTCGGGCCCGGAGGCAAAGAACATGTTTGGGCCCCTGCTTAATTAATGCAAATTGCAAAAAGAAGAGACAGTCAAAGACGCCGGGCCCCCTAAAGAACCCGGGCCCGGAGGCAATTGCCTTGCCTGCCTACATGGTAGCTACGCCACTGAGCACACGTATTTCAGTTGACCGTGGTTCAACGCTACATGACTGCTAAAATACACTTGCCAATGTGGTTGTGTCAGAATATAAACACATCCAGAGGATGTGCAGCAGACGTGAATTTTTCTCAGAGTAAACAGATCAAAAACATGAAACGAATTATAAGAATCGATCGACAACCACTGACAGAACAGAACAGATAAAACAAATCTTATTCTTGAAAACTTTCTTGTTTGCAAGAATAAGAATGCGTGTGGCTAGTTTTGTTTTAAAGATTTTTAGAGAAGAGTTACATCTGGAAGAACAATGGTAGAGAAGTTTGAGCCGAAAAGCGGGCAGCCGACTGTTTCGTATTGTGAAGTTGCCTGTAAATGGAACCTTAATGTAAGTGTACCTGGTCTCTGCGGTGACTAACAATCAACCTTGCCGAAACACAAAGCCTTCCCTTGGTGCTTTCACGATAACCACCATATCGCTGAAAACCTGCCAATTAGAGCAGCCTGCCGTAACAAGGCGATAGCGTTCGTGTCGCCGTTTTGAAACCGGTAGCTATTGTCGGCTTCGTCTATGACCACGCCCACTATTGTTAAGGTCGAGGTCAAGCGGTGTGGAGTTTATTTGTTCCCTACACGCCACAACCCTTCCGGATAAGGCGGCCTATAATCACAGAGCCTCCCTTGTTTTATTGTGTGAACAACAAAAGGGAAAGCTTTTTGTTTTATTTGAAAATTGCTGCCATCATTATTGAGAAATCCGTTTTGACAAACTCGCTTTAACTATAATAATTGGCTTTTCACCAAACCATGCAGTTAAAGGTGGATCATGCAGATACCGTCATCAGGAAACAGAGCCTCCAGCGAGAAAGATAGAAGGGCTGTTGATAGAGAGGGATGCTGAGGAAACATTACAATTGGAAGGTTGAGGCGGCAGAGTATCCATCCGTTTTAGTGTAAAAAAAAAATAATAATAATAAAATAAATAAAAAAGGCGTTTTATGTCAACCTCAGCAATTAAACATTTCGCAAATACTTAGGGGGCCATTCACAAATTGCGTAATGCAATGAAGGCAGGGCGGTGTCAGATAAACTATTACGATGCATCACTGGTGGAAGAAGAGATCACACAAATGTTAAGTAACAAATCTGAGAAACAATTCGTTATGATAATGGTGTGGGAGTAAAAGCTATAGTTCCGAAGCCTTACGGGTGTTGAGGGGTATTCGAAATGTTTTTAAAAATCACATTAAATAATTTGCAACTGGATGAAACAACGTGTTACTGTTGTCACTGATTATTGCATCAAGGCCAATTTCAGATGAAATTTCTATTTCAAGGCCAATTGCAGAGTGCGAGGAGGAAAAAAAAAAAAAAAAGCTGATGAAAGTTCCTGTCTAGACGGAACTCGAACCTAGGCCTTTTTCACAATGTGTACAGTCCCGAATCAAAACGTAAAACTATCAGCACTCTTTAACAAGATGAAAATATCGGACGACAAAGAGTGAGAAGGTTTTTTTTACAGCAGCGTCAGTAGAGGTAGAAGACGGGTCAAAGGGTACAAACGAGGGACGATTAGCCTAGGTGTACTGGCGGTGCAGTTGCTCGAGGCCTCCAAAATCGAGGTATCCCGGAATAATGCAATTACTCTCTAGGGTTTAACAACCTTATTTTTAGATCCTCTAAATATATGGGCGCCAGGGTCCCAGAGCACCTAAATTCGGCACTGGATACAAACTTCTAAAGATCTCTTACACACTCGAAGATAAGTAAAATTACAACGGAAATTTTGGACTCAAACAGAACCGTAAGAAAAAAAAAATGATTGTGGGGGAGGGGAGAGTATATACAGGATGGTCATTTTAAATGAGAATAAATTCGAGTAAAAGAAAGCTGGAGACATGAAGTTTACGAACGGCATTCTCCATTCTTCCATGGTGTTATCATCCATTGATCGACAACCTGTAACACTGTAAATGCACATGCTCAGTGCAAGCAGTGAATGAACATGGCGTTCAGAATACAAGAGCATGTGTTCATGGCGGAAAATTATCTTAAAACAGAGTCGTTAAAATTACTCAACGCGATATTTGAGGGCACTATCGATGTACTTGGCGTGGTAATCGACAACCAGCAATCATTCCTTCCACATATCCAGCATCTCAGGATAATGACCAAGAAGTTCACGGCCTCCTTGATAGTCCCCATCTCTCCTGGAGATGGGGACTATCAAGGCGTACCCTGCTACTACAAGGCCGTTTTTCTCCCCATTGTCTCCTTCGCAGTCGGGGCTTGGTTTCATCGTGTTCCTATCGTCAAAATGAGAGAGAGAAGCTCATTTCTTTTCAAAGAGGAATGATTTTGACAAACCATCGGGTTTGCCGTACAATCTCTACAGCTGCAATCCAAGTAATGGCGGGCACCATTCCACTAGACTTATACATAATCTATAGAGGTCTTTTTATCTTGACATAGAACTCTCCTTAAACACAGATATTAAAAGAGAGAAAGCTCAAAATTTCTCAAGAGAGAAAAGAGAGAAAGCTCAAAATTTCTCCCAGATGTGACCTTTCTGATGTCCAAAAAGACTAGTGTCTGGTTTACCCTCAGTCTTGAATCCTCGTTCCTTAAAACTGGGCATGGACCACTTAATAAAAAACTTCATCAACTCGGTCTTATAAATACATACTAACGTATGCTTCTGTGGACAGAGCGAAAATTGGCACCACTTAATATTTCGATGTGTCCAGTATCAGAATACACAGATCGCCTCAAGAGCAAGATCCCTGTTTTCTCCCCAGACCAGGTTCATCAACCTAACAGCACCTCAATTAACCTCGCTGCCTTCGCTGCAGACGTCTTTGCCGACGGATGTCACTGATTGCAAACGATCAGGAAACTAACTTCAACTAACCCTCTCTTTCTTTCTTTCTTATATAAATGCACCACGAGAACCTTTTTTTTCCGCCCTTCTTCTTCTCTTTTTTTTCTTTTCCTCTTTATTTTATTATTATGTTTTTAAATACACCACAGGAACTTCTTTTGTTTTGTTTTTTTTTTAATTTTTCCTCTGGAATGGGCCCCTGGAGGAATCTAGCCCACCTTTTGGCAAAATCAGGTGGTCAGAGCTTCAAATTGAGACACTATGAGCACAACTGAGACTAGCCCACCTTCCCGTGGTGTGGAAAAGTACCCATAATCATCTCTCCAGGTAATTGATACTTTTGGGTAGCAAAGCGACTAGACACAACAACAGAACACACACATAATACACACAAACATACATTACTTACATATCTGGCCCAGTTGCAGATACTCTTCTTTGCAGAGATACGAAGCGGAGTTGAACTGACGTTCTAGGAGCCGCCCTTTATAAAAACACATGTCCACTATCGATGAGGTCGATGAGCTGAGAAAAAAATGAGTAGCAGTAATCCCAGAGTAACTTACCAACTGTGTGGTACTACACTCAGGTAGTGGAAAATGAAACAGACCAGAGGGTAATCTTTGAACAATGCAGAGCCGTTCTTAGTTGGTGGAGCGATTTGTCTGGTTAATTCCGATAACGAATGAGACTCTAGCCTGCTAAATAGGGGACCGATCACTGAAGCCGGTCCGTCTTCTTAGAGGGACAAGCGGCGTTTAGCTGCACGAGACAGAGCAATAACAGGTCTGTGATGCCCTTAACCCCAGGGGCTCACATCTAGTGAGTATGGGCTTGGCACACCCAGGGTACTGAGCTGGATATCATCATTCTTCTCTCTTTCGGTGATTCCCTCCTCTCTCTCTCTCTCCTCAGGGTACACAAATTTTTTTTGGGTGGTGCAACATAAGCCTCAGGCTTCCTTGCACCATATAGCTAATAATAATAATATAATAAACCGACAGACTTGATAGAGTAACAGAAAACAGCGATAGTTAACCTGAAGGATTGCTTCGAGAACAACACAGCACCACTCCACCAGGCCATAAGGAAGATAGATAAGTGGTATACCCCCACTCAAACTAAGCGAGCAACCCCTCCCTCGCAGACGGCACAAGAAACGAAGTCAGAAAGATGGGCAAAGAAGACACTCCACGGCAGACACTACAATGACCTCCACCAAGATCACATCGATAACATTGCTTCCAATGCATGGCTCACAAGCGGGACGCTCTTCCCCGAGACTGAAGGATTCATGTTGGTCATCCAAGACCAGGTAATCAACACCAGAAACTAGAAAATACATCGCAAAGGAGCCCGGAATGTCAGATGACACATGTCGACGATGCCACCTGGCATCAGACGCGATCCAACACATCACCGCAGGGTGTAAGGTGATCACCCAGACTGAGTTCACTCATATACACGACCAGGTAGCCAGGATAACACATCAGAAGATATCGAGGAAATACCAGTTGACTAAAGAAAGTGTACCATACTAAAAGTACGAACCCCAGGTAGTACTAGAGACCCGAACCCACAAGCTGTACTGGGACCGCGCCATAATAACGGATAAGACAATTCCGCACAACAGACCGGACGAAACCCTTGTGGACAAGATGGAAAAGGCTACCTACCTGATTGACATATTGGTGCCCAACACTAGCGATGTCCAGAAAGCCCATGAGGAAAAAATTAGGAAGTACACGAACCTTAGACGTGAGGTCAAGGAGATGTGGCATATGCAAGAAGTATCAACCATCCCGATCATCGTGTCAACCACCGGTATGGTATCAAAGACTCTACATAGCAGCCTAACAGCAATAGGTCTCCCAGAGAACACCTACGAGGAACTCCAGAAAGTCGCAATCCTGAACACCTGTAGGATAGTCAGAGATTTCCTCGACCAGACATTACATTACAACCACCCTGTGTACTTGGTAGCAGTACCCGTCACGGAGTGGAATCCCCCAATCAGGGAGAAATAATATAAGAGCAACAATAATAATCAAAATGGCACTATCAAAATGGAATATGGAAGCTTGTCGAACTGTTTGGGAAACTGTGAGTGTGAATGTTGTGAGTCGTGTTCGCACATCGACTGTTTTGATTGAGTAAAGTTTAGGACAGGTTAAAAAGAGCCTGTCATATGATATTCTTTCTGCGTTACAAAAAAGGAATATCATGCAGTGGTGAAAAAATTATTGTCGGTGTAGGATTTCTGGAGCATCAGCATCTGAGGCTATATTGCCCGTGTATACCGTCTGTAAATTGCTTTCTCTGCGGTCGATTTTCTGTTTGCTGAAGGAAACACCAGTTTCAGGAAGAAAAAACCATGCTACCCTCGCTTGAGACCGAATAACTCAGTAAAGTTGTGCCAAAGGCCCAAAAAATTCCTCTCGTCATCGACGGGACTCGAACTCAGGTCTTTTCCACTGGGTATAGGGAGCTATCAACTACTCGCTGCATAAAAGAAAACTTCCTATAATCTAATCTAAACCTCAACCACTGTAATTTGAATTTATGACCCTAGTTCTGGAATTGTTTAAAACAGTGAGTATTCCACTTTCATTCATTTTACTAATCCTTCTCAGAGCCTTATAAACCTCAATCAGGTCACCTCTGAGGTATCTGTAGCCCACATATTCGGAGTCTTTCCTCATACGATCCTCCTTCTGCCAATTTCACCATTCGAGTTTTTGGACGCTTTGGACCGTCTTTGGACGCTTTCAAGAAGCTTTATGTCTTTTTTTCAGATGAGGTCTCCATACCTGAACACAGTATTCCAAATGTGGTCTTACAATTTGATAAATCATCGATAGGATACCATGAACTTACCTGGCTGCCTGTTTACACTGTTCGGAAAACTTCATATCTGTCCATTTGGTAATTGCCAGATCCCTTTCCTCCTCCACTGTTTTTAATTTAACTCCCATCAAGTGTCTAATTTATTTGGGGGTTGCTATTCCCAAGTGTAAGAGACCTTGCATTTAGCAGAATTAAAACATAGTTGCCAATTCTCTGACCATCTTTACAGTCTGATCAAGTTATCCTGAAAGAGCGCTACTCGGCACTGATCATTAACGACTCTACCAATCTTTACGTCATCTGCATTTGACATGACGCCCTCTATCCCTTCGACAATATCATTTATGAAAATGAGAAACAACAGTGGTCCAAGAACCGACCCTTGACGGACCCCTCTCCTAACGTTACACCAATCTGAACAATATCCATTAATCACAACCCTCTACCTTCTGCCCTGCAGCCACCCAGATCCATCTTAGAACCTTAAAAGTAATCCTGTTCAAGCTTATACAGTAACCTCTTATGAGAGACCGAGTCAAATGCTTTGCTAAAATCCAAAAAAAATTATGTCGAAATTATTCCCTAAATCCAACTCGGTGACCATGACTACATGTTGCTTCATGAAAAGGCATTGCGGATATGAGATTCGGCTTTGATGAGCACGTCTAGAGTTGATCTGTTTTTCCGAAAGCCGTACTAATAATCTGGCAAGAGATTTTGTGACTCCAGGAACCAAGTTAGCCATGTATGAACCATCCTTTTTGAAAATTTTACATTGCCAATTACGGTTATACGTCTAAAGAGAAGAGCTTTTCAAAACTCAAAATGATTAAAACATATTCACTAGCAACAATTGACTAAGAAAAAATTAATGGATTGGCTATTATGTCAATAGAACAAGGTGTACTAAATGATATAAAAACATCAGAAGTTATAGACAAATTTATATCAAGTAAATACCTCAAGGTAATGATGGGAAAACTTTTAAGTTTATATAAATAATGTACTAGTCGTTAAAGTTTAAATTAATAATTATGATTTGAATAGTTTTTGGGTGAAACACCCAAAAACCATTAATTAATTTTTTTTTTTTTTTTTTTCAATTTTACGAATTCCACTTTTTAATTTTTTGAGCAGGCCCCCAGATGAATATTTCGCCCAGGGCCAACAAAAGGCTAAGTACAGCACTGGTTTCAGTCATAGAAAAGCCAGTGATCTTTCTGATTTTCAGAACAGTATTCTTAGTAACACGTTTAGCAGGAGCCACAATTGAGAAAACAAGGAAATCACTGGCGTGTCGGAGGCAAACATCTGAAAACGGATAAAATCAGTCGAAGACGAAGGGAGAATGCAGCTCTAAAAGAAAGAAATGGGGAAGAAAGTTGGTACCCCGGTAACGAGACTGCAGGAGTTCAAAAAGAATTGTGTGTCGGAATAGAACGTTAAATTCGATTTAGGCAAAGAAAAACGCCTTTTCCAACTGAACTATGCGGCGGGAGTTGAAGAATCTAGGATTTGGTAGCCATGTGCCTATAATAAAGCCATTTCTTTTTTGTCAAAACTGGTAAGTGGACTGCAGTAGTGCCGCCAACGCTAAGACTGGACTGCGGAATAGTGGAAAAACAACATGTGGTCTGACAAGTCTCGATTTATACTTTTTTGCACCAATGATACGGTGAAAATTTGGCATGAACCCCATGAAGCCATGTAACCAGAATGTCTTGGGTGCACCACTCAAGCGGTTGGAGGTCGTATTATGGTATCGGGTATGTTTTTTTTTTTTTTTTGGTACGGACTGGGTCCGCTTATACAGTTAGAAGGTCGTGTTACCTCCAATCTTTTTGTCGTATTGGTCCAACTTCACCCTGCAATGCTTCCTTTTCACCAGGCTGCGACGGATCCTTTCAAGACGACAACCCAGCTGTCCACTGTGTAAAAACCTTATCTGAATGGTATCTTTCGTGGAATATTCCCAAGATTTCAAACATGTACCCTGGCTGCGTACTTCCCCAGATCTGAATCCAAAAGAATGTCTGGCATACGTTGAAAAGGGCAGTTCAGCTTCGAACTCAGACACCTAGTAGAATCGATACCATGACAGGTAAGCGCCGTAATTCGGGCAAAAGGTGGGCCTACTAGGTATTGAATAAAGTTTTCTAATTATTTGGCCAGTGAATGTCGAAAAGCCTGAGTTAAAATTTAAAAAAAAATGTGATCCCCATCTCTCCAAGTTACTCTTGACCTCTTCTAAAATCACTACCCGCAATTGAGAAACCCCTGAAATAAACTTTGTAATAGGAAGATTTCTACTTGTTATTTGCGTGTACCACTATCAGTAGGGAACGGATGACTACTAATTCATATCTGGGTTGGGAACCACTGCCCTAGAGTTCACAGCTCCTGCGAGATCCAGCTTTTTAAGAGGCCATTGACCAGGATGCACGCAGAAATCTAATATCTCCCCAAAAGCATTTCTTCGAAATTTTGGGGAGATCTATCCCCTGATCTTTCCTATCTCTATGTGCACCCTTGTCTCCTGCTGAATTTGGCTTTTTATTCGGAAATGTTATATTTAAAAAAATAATAAATAACTATTATTATTTAACAAGAGGATTCTAGTTCCTGAAGGCGGAGCCACCAGTTGCAAAAATAAAATAACATTTGTATTACTATAAAATATATATATATATATATATATATATATATAGTTGTTTTAATATAAAATTCTAAAATATCTTTTAATACAGTTATTTTCAAAATTAAATCAAAATTAATAGTGAACTGAAAAAAATACAATTGCTTTATTTTTTATTTATTCAGCTTGAAATCCATAATTTACTAAAGCAAGAATTACAGTAATCTACCAAAAACACATGGGCATCCCTCTAATCTGTGTATTGTGTATGAGTACAAAATATGTAGATATTTTGGTCTATACACGTGATCGACGGCTAGCTCACAATTAATTTTAAATGTGTGCGTTCAACGATGAACACATGGTAACAGAGTTTAGTTTCAAAAGAGCAATGACAGGTGTCATGTGAGGAAAATTAATGTGCGTACTTTGTTCAGGAATTATTTTCCCAAGTAAAACAACTGCTGAAGAACTGGTATTCCAAATGTGACAGTGTGTCCAAGAAACCACCAGGTAGGTGCAAAATACAGTGCCTTGAGTGACCGTGGTTCGAGCTCGCGTGACTATTAAATATGGTGCTGTTTCTTGCATTTTATCTTGTGAACCCTCTCTGATCGTGTGGTCGTTCCTGAGTATAAACAGAACGTTTATTTTATCTCATATCAGACCCTATAAACCTGCAATTTGAGGTAAGTGTGGGCACAGGCAAATTTGTAAGAGCTTTCAACACATGTGGAAGGCTGCATACCATAATGAATTTGGACGGAAAAGCACGTAGTGCATTATATTTCAAATGGTAATAATTCATTATAAATAACAAAACAAGTCCATCCATCGATATGATTCCTAAAATAAAAGTAAGCATTGAAATTTTGAAATGGATCAGAGTATGGATTACACTTTCATTTATATGAATAGATTTGTCTATGACTGATCTTAAAAACTTTTCAGGGATTAAAGAATCATACGCTGAAAATGTAATATCGATTGCACTTTTTCTTAATTTTTGTTTTTTTCTTTTTCTCTGATTAATTGAAGTGAAAAGTACAGTTATCTTCTTATGAATTAATTACCAAGGTTATAACTTTATAGAACACTTAATAAAACTCTATGGTTTTAAGTCTTCGAAATACTTTCTTTATATACTTTCCTCCCGCATACTATTTTTCTTTTTTTTCAAGTCTACTTTCTCTCTGTATATATATACAGAAACACATATATATATGTGTTTCTCTTCACAAGCGATATCAGTTCATGAATTTTAGATAAATCCCGCAATTATTATTTCTTTCTTTCTTTCTTTTTTTTTTTTTTTTCCTTTTTTCATACCACTTTTATAGAAAAAAAGAAATAATAATTGCAGGATTTCGATTTGTCCAATTTTAATGAAATTTGGGATGACTCGACAAATCTTCCTTTAAGAACCAAATGTAAAATTTCATTAATATCCCTCCATTGGAAGTTTACTATCTGAGTGAGTTGTCCCAGCTGGGAGGCGTAGGAGGTATCATGGACTGAGAGAGAGAGGTTCTTGTAGTATGGACTGGGCCCATTAGTCTCAGTGCACAGGCTAATGACTGCTGCACCCTACACTGATGTTTTTGCCGCTTCTTTGGAAGCGGCACTTACGCCTTCCACACACAACGTTCCAACAAAAGCAAGAACTGTGAATGTATATTCTGAGGAGAATAACAATGGAACACTGCTGTGGCCAGCACTGCCATCGATTTAAACCCAAATGAACATCTTTGGAGTGAACTGGAAAGAATTCGGGTAAGGTCATGACGACCCTTTTTATTAATAGATCTCACGAATGTTTTAAAAGATTGGAGCACAAATACCATCAGAAATTAGTAGAAAGCCTTCCATGGCGCATTGAATCTGCATCAGTCATTACAGACAAAGGTAATCCGACACGTCATTAATTTCTTTGAATAAACATATGTTTTATTGATAACTATAAATGTCCTATGACTTTTGGAAGAATAGTGTATCTAAATTACATGAATAAAGCAAAAAAGTTATGTTTATACTTCGTTTTACCATATTTACTTGAGAATAACTTTATGAATCGTATGAGCAGTCACATAAAAGCGAAAACATTCAACTGATCACATGGTAAATTTCAACCTATGAAACAGCGTGCAGGATGGGGGGATAGAAGTAAGGAAGTTTGTAGTAGGAGTAGTAACGGAAAATGATGCAAGAAAGCAAGCTTATATTGCATTAGCTAAAAAAAAAAAACAGAAAACACAGTTCACACATCCGTATCCTCCAAGTATTTGTTTAATTCTCCCTTGAATTTATTCAACCCATTCACTTCCACAACAACAGATGGAAGTCTGTTCCAACAAGCCCGTTAGCTAAGAGCAAACTTCCGCACATCTATCCTGCACAACCTTCCTGAACTTGAATTTATGCCCCCTCATGTGTGTAGTCTCAGCAAGTGCAAGAATACCATTAACATTCAGCTTACTCAATCAATTAAAGGCTTTAAACACCTCAATCACTCCTCGCAGGTGCCTGGTCTCGAGACGCTGCAATTTGCAGAATTGAAGCTTTTCTAGGTAAGGATACCCTTTTGTTCCCTTCACAAATTTGGTAGCCGTTCTCTACACCCGTTCCAGCAGATCCTACATCCTTCCAAAAGTGAGGCCCCAGACTTGTATACAGTACTCAAGATGCGGCCTAACAATGGCCTTATACAAAGGGATAATCACCTCCTTATCATTGCTAGCAAAGTTCCTGTATATCATTGACAAAACCTCAAGAGCTGTCCTGGTAGCATGCCCACACCGCTCAGAGAACCCCATGTCTAATCGCACAACCACCCCAGGTCCCCCCTCACTCTCCGCCATCCTGAATGCGGTACCACAAAACCGAAAAGCCACTCCGGGGCCACTGCCAATCATGTGCAATACCCGGCACCTGTCAATGCCAAACCTCAACCGTCATTTCTCAGACCATCGCTCCAACTTTCCTAGATCCCGTTGCAGCAGTCCAACCCGACGACCGCCAACCTGCATTATCCGCAAACCCAGACACCAAGCCCCACGAACACTGAAAACAACAATGGACCCAGCACCGAACCCCGCGGAACTCCACCAACAACAGTCCAAGAAGAGCAGTGCCCACCGAGAACAAACCCTCCCCCATCCACAGCATCAACCCGCTTCCAATGCCACACCACTCCAGTCATATTTATTTGAGAAGGGGCACAGAGCACCAAAAGCCCTCCTAAAATCCAAGTATATGCACCAGGCAAATTGTGCACAAGCAGCGCACAATTTGGCAAGTCTCACGAAAAAATGCAAGTTCTGTATAGTTTATCAGAAAATCGCAATTCGCATACAAAATCTGCAGAAAGAACAGATCATTCAAAGAGAACATGACATAGGCCTCTTAGCACATCAAGATTAAAACGAAAATGCATGGCAGAAAATTCCTGCTCCCTCCGCTGAGTAGAAGTCGATGATTTTGGCTACGTCTAGCGTATTGAGCCTACATTTGTCCTCCAATGAAAAGAAAATTTTCGTTTTATTAGACAATATCCGATATCTTTAATTTGGAAATCATTTCAGAAGTCGATTGTATTCCAAAATATTTCAGAATGATCAACTCGTTTTATACTCAAGTATCTACTATTGTAAGAAAATTTATTAATTTCATGTTTGATGATAGATGGCAGCACTTTCTACCCTAAATTACTACCTACAAACCAATGTTGTGCTCCTGCGAGCTATTCATTCTATTTTCTAGAAAAATAAAAGATTTCATTATGAATGAAGAGGTATACAGCCCCCGAATTCAAAATGCACATGTTTCTTTGAAAGGCCCACTTAAAAATAAAATAGGTGTAAAATGCTAAACGAATTAAGTATATATATATATATATATTTATTTATTTTTTTTTTTAAAGGATTTAGCAATTATTATACTACTTTTTAAACTATGGTATAAGTAAACTACCGGTCACAAAAAACTATTACCTTCGTCATATAAAAGACACAAATCGTTTCCTTTTGCGGAAATGTAAGTAAAGCAATTAGCTTGACTATGTAAATAGGCTGTCGTATTAAGGGTTTATCGGTTAATGCGATGGCATTTACAAGAATCCTGAAATTCAGGTTTGTTGTTCTGAATAAAAGGTCAGCTACGAGCAAAATGACACAATGCCGCTGCAATTTTCAACAGGTCGTTTTGTGTTTTCTTGGAAAAGTTGACAATAAAGATTTAGTTGGCAATTCACATTGGCTTAAACAGATTTCAGTTCGAAATGCAAAGTACAGGGTAGCTCACAAGCCACAGAACGTTTCTCTCGTACACTAAATTAATTATTTTTTTCTTTTCTTTCACTAAATGATGGCTGCAATATTACCTAAAAGAAAAAAGGCTAATTTTATTATATATGGTGTTACGATTTTCAAACGATCAACGGCCACCGAACTAAATCAGAAAGAGGAAATGGGAGAGGAGAATAAACAGAGAGAGAAACAAAGGGGCAGAGAGAAGGTGCAAATAGACACAAAGGGTAAACAGGAAAAGAAAGAAAAGAAATAGGGAAACAGGATAGAAAATAAAAAGAGAAAACAGGAGTAAGGGAAAGAGGAAACAGGAAAGAAAAGGAGAAATAGGACAGAGAATGGAAAACAGAAGAGAAATAATGGGAGGAAACAGGAGAGAGATAAAGGAAAAAAGGGAAGCAGAAGATAAATAGGAAACAGGACAGGAAAGGAATGAAACAGAAGATAAGAGAGAAATAGGAGAAAAGGGGAAACTGGATTCAGGAGATAAGGAGAAAAACAGGAAAGGAGAAATAGAAGTGGGAAACAGCGGGAAAGAATAGGGGAACAGGAGAGGAGAGAAAAGGAGACGAGAACAGAAAGGAAAACAGGTGGATATAGGGGAAATAGGAAACGGGGAAGAAAAGGAGAGAGGAAAGAAAGAAAGAGAAACATACGTAAAGAGAAACAGCAAGAAAGAGACAGAAAGGTGAGAATAAAAGAAAGAGCAAAACCAACCACTGCCGCCATTGGACAAGAGCGAAATTAACTGTGATGGTCAGATGTGGGAACAATGTTCCATGGTAGGGCGGATTTGCGATTTGTACAGAGTGAACAGCTGTTTGGAAGAAAAGTAACGCCGAGAGAGAAAGAGTAAACCAAGTTTTTTAGATGCAGAGGAAGCAATATTTGTAATGTGTTTGTGCCAAGAGAGACTAGAAGTCAGGGTAATCCCCAAAACAGATATATCAAGTTGCCTAGAAATCGGAGTGTCACCAAAGGTAAGCATAGGAGCAGAAGAATCCTTTTTGCGAGATATAAGACAAGACTGAGTTTTAGAAGGATTGAAATCAACTAAGTTGTCTTTGCCCCACTGGAGAATTACCTGGAGATCGGAATTTAAGAAATTGGTAGCGGATATTCGAGAAGTTGAAGCTGATTGAACAGGGCAAGGTTTCTCAAAATGGAAAGTGGAAAACATATTTTTTGTCACTATAAAACTGTACGCAATTCCGGCCTGAATTTGTAAATACGTTTATAATCGGTAAATAAGTATTGATGGTATCTCGGTGTTAGTCATAACTACCTGTAAATAATTATAAATATTTACATCTGTCAATTGTAACCGTTACCTGAACATGTAAGCACATCACCTTCTGTCAAAATAGATATGATACCTCAAACTTCCTCTGTTAATTGATATCTTGAATGAATATGTGAATCTCACTGAGATGGGTGCATTTTCCTTTATATCACACTCTCCTTGCCTTCTTGCTGTGGGTAAAACCTTACGGTTAGTAAAATAACAATAATAACTAGACAATATCCAGACAGCCATTTACTGTGCCGCTATAGCAGCCACTAGGATGAACGGATGGGAAAGCAGAGAACAATATAATACAAAACGCAAAGACAAGGAACCACCAGCCTGGGAAAGAAGGCAACAGCAGAAGACAGAAGAGATAAGAGCGAAGATTGGCCAACTGACCCAGTACCAACGAAGTAACAGAAAAGCGAAGCTGATCCGAAAAGTGAAGGCCATCCTCAAAACAGACAACATACACAGCAAACACGAGACCTATAATCAGAGGATCGAAGAATACCTTGACACCCACAAGAAGAAACTCCTGGCACTCAGCAACACTTCGCCATTACAGGGAGAGTGCCCAGACGAAAATAAACAACAGGATATTTGATGTAAACAAGAGGGCCTTTGCAGGAAAATCGGACAAGAGGAGAAGAAAGGCAACGGATCCCCTAACCAGAAGGTACTCAAATACGGGTTCGAATCCCGTCGAAGAGTTTTAGGGAAACCTGTGGGGCAGCAAAGTTAGCCATAACGGCTGTGCTCCCTGAATAGATCTAGAAAGGAAGAAAACCAAGAACGTACAAGAATGATAGAATGGGAGATTCGGGAGAAGATGTACAACAGTCGATCAGGTTGTTGTTGTTATTTGGATTTTAGGAGCATTAGCAACTAAGGCCATATTGTTCCGGGGATATGCGGTGGTCATTCCCTGACCTTTCCGCATCCTCCGTATTTGGTGGTCACGGGCTCGAACCACGGTCTAATCAAGAAGCGTGTGCTGCTCCAGTCCACCTGGCTACGGAGGCGCCGAGTCGATCAGGAATTCCCACAAATGGTGAACCCCAGGAATAGATAACACCACAACTATTGGTACAAGAAATTCAGCTGCACATACAAGTACACAGCAGAATAGTTCACCCAAATAATAAGGCACCCTGACACAATCTCAGAGTCTCTGACTCAAGTAATTGCCTACCTGAAGGTTAAGGACAAACTAATCACCTGGCTCCCAACAATGTACAAGATACTGACCAGCTGCATAACTAAGATAATAAACCATTTGGAGAGCAAGAACATCATGGCCGAGCAGCAAATGGGATGTAGGCAGATGAGCAGAGCATTCAAGGAGCAATTTACCACTGACGCTGCAGTTATGGAGCAAGCCTACAAGAAACACCGCAACCTCTACACGGTCTACGTCGACTACCTCAAGGTATTCGTCTCCGTGCCCCACAGCTGGCTGATAGAGACACTGAAGATCAACTGAAGTCAACCCGATCCTGACACACTTCCTAGAAGTAACAATGGCAAAATGGGTTAACATCATCGAGGCCGAAAACATCATGATACCCATCAGAAGAGTAATCTTCCAGGGAGACGCCATGAGCCCACTATGGTTCTATCTAGCACTCAACCTACTGTCCATCATGCTCAATAACAGCAAGTACGTATACCCTAAAAGAAGGCAGGAATAATCTGTACACCCTCCCTCACCTGATGAACATAGATGACATCGAACTCTATGCCACAACTAAGAATCAACTCCAACAGCTACTCCGAATCACCGAAAAGTTCAGCGCATCAGGACACAATTTGGCTTAGACAAATGCAAGACCCATGGATTGCATCAAGGACATTCAGAAGGACGAAACTACCAATTGAAGACCGGTGAAGAGTTGTGGCCATGACAGAGGGAGAGACATACAAATACTTGGGAGTATTTGTATGTCTCTCCACCAGTTAGAACACAAGAGATCAAGGTCCACTTGACTGAGAACACTATCACAGACTGAGAAGCCGGCTAAAATCAAAGCTGAAATGGGCGGGAACACGGTCAGAGCCATAAACACTTATGTAGTCCTAGTACCTAATGTATTCCTTCGGGATCATAGATTGAACCAACACCGAGCTGTAGGAGATTATGAGTCTGCGCGGGTAGCACAGTGGTATCGTCACCGTCCTCCCCACACCGGGTGGGAAAAGGCCTGGGTTCGAATCCGTCGATGACGCGAAGAACTTTAATGGGCTTTTTTCACTCCGTGGGCTGAGTTAGTTGGTCTCAGGCGTAGATAGCAAGGGTTTTTCTCCCCAGTAACTGGGGTTTTTTCGTCCAGCAAAACAGGCAAATCAAAGAACATACGCAATTTACAGACACAAATACGGGTTAATGTATTTAATTACGGGCAACCCTAAAATAATAATTTGATTTTTTTTTTTGTAGGAGATTATGAGACCTGACCAGGATAATGATGACCAAGATCAGCCAATATCACCCAAAGTTGGCCATCGAGAGACTGCCCGTAAAGGAGGAAGAAAATTGACTGACCTCACTGAACAAGAAGGCGAGTAAGGAACCTGCACGATTCTTATTCTTTATCTTCGCCTTCTTCCTGCGTTTATATGGGGTCGGCGTTTCCATCCTTAATTCTTTTCCTCCTTTCCTCCCTATCCTGGGGCTTCCTCTCTCCTCCATCCGCTCTCTTTTAAATCCTCTGCCATCTTGTCCTTCCATCTCAGCTTAGGTCTCCCCCTCTTCCTCTTCCCGTATCACCTCCAACTTTTCGTACCTCTTCCCCACATACTCCTCACTTCTTCGTTCCACAGGTCCAAGCCACCTCAACCTAGATTCCTGCATGTTTTACTCAGAGGCCCCACCTTACCCGTACCTCTGATGTAGTCATTTCTTATCCTGTCCTTCCTCGTCACACCACACATCCATCTTAACAACTTCATCTCCGCCACTTCCATCTTCTTCTCCTGGGCCCTTGTAATTGCCCATGTCTCAGCACCGTACATCAATGCGGGTCTAACGACAGTTTTGTACAATCTTCCCTTCATTCTGCAACTTACTTTCTTATCACACAGCACCCCACCTCAACGTTTGATCCAAGATACTTCGCCTTAAATTTCGAAACTGATGGTAGCTTTTCCTCCTGCAGTTTTATAGAACTCTCATCTTCTCCATTCAATGCCATATATTCTGTCTTTGTTCTGCTTATCCCCATGCCTCTCTCTTCCAACGCTTTCCTCCATTCCTCCAATTTCTTCTCTACCTTTCCTTGGGATGGTTCGCACAGTACGATATCGTCCGCGAACAGCATACTCCATGGTGCTCTACTCTTCACGTCTCGCACCAACACATCCATTACCATATCGAACAGATATGGGCTGAGAGCTGATCCCTGGTGCAGTCCAACTACTACAGAGAACCCCTCAGTCATACCTACACTACTCTTAACCTGAGTCACCGCTCCCTCGTATATTTCCTTCACAAGCCTTACGTACTTTTCTGATGCACCCTTCTCCCTCATGCATCTCCATACCTCTTGTCTGGGCACTCTATCATATGCTTTTTCCAAGTCTATGAACACCATGTGCAACTCTACTTGCATCTCCCTGTACCTTTCCATCACCTGCCTTAAAGCAAAGATCGCATCTGGTGTTCCTCTTCCCGGCATGAAACCGAACTGTTCCTCTCCTATTTCCGTCTCCTGCCTTATCCTTCCTTCCAAAATTCTTTCCTAGATCTTCATCGAATGAGACATTAACTTTATTCCCCTGTAGTTCCCACATTCCTGCACATCACCCTTTCCTTTATAGATTGGCACAAGTATACTTTCCCTCCACTCATCTGGTTTCCTCTCCTGCTGCCACAGTTTTTCCATAAGGTCCCATAAGATATCGATCCCTTCTTCGCCCATACTTCTCCATACCTCTACTGGTATCTGATCAGCACCTACTGCTTTCCCCCTCTTCATTTTTCTGAGTGCACGTTTCACTTCTTTCCTGCTTATGCCTTCCTCTACTATTTCATTCGTCTCTCCATCCTCGCATAATGCTCTTGGGTTTTCCTCATTTAATAACTTCTTAAAATAGTCTTTCCACCTTTCCGTAACCTTCTGTTCCTGTATCACCATTCCCCCTCTCATCTTTTATCTGTTTTATTGACGAGAAGTCCTTTGAAGCCTTGTCTCTCGCTTTGGCTATTCTTATCAACTGCCTATCCCCATCTTTCCTTTCCAGTTCCCCATAGGCCTCGTCCACTGCCTTCGCCTTTGCTATTGCCACAGCCCTTCCTGCCTCCTTATTTGCTAATTTATATGCTTTCTTTATCTTCCTGGATACCTGTTAAATCCCATCTTTTCTTCATATCCTTTTTTTTTTTTATCACAGATTGCACTTCTCATTTCACCGCCAAGCCTCCTTCCCTCCGGCGATCCCTTTCCTGATGTCTTTCCCAACAACTCTTCTCTAACTTTCCTTTTTGATACAACTATTTAACTTCCACCACTCTTGCACGTCTTCCGGTAACTTTATTCCTTTTAGCACCTTTTCCCTAAACTCCTTCCTCAAACCCTCCTCTTTCAATCTCCACCATTTTATCCTTTTCCCCCAGCCGACCGGGCTAGCCGAGTGGGTAAAGTACCTGCCTGGCAACCCAAAGGTCGCGGGTTCGATTCCCGCCTCGGGCTTGGATCAAAGTACTGCAAAAACCTTGGGAGGTGCAATATGGCCACAGAAGCCGATGCGCCAACAACTACCAAATCAAAATCAATCAAACCTTTTCTCCCTCTGTCTTGAATATTTCCTACTTTTGTCCACTGCAACCTCCCAATCGACCACAAGCAATCTATGTTGTGCAGACACATTTTCTCCGTTTATCACCTTGCTGTTCCTCATTTCCTTTAGATGCCTCCTACTGCACATAATATAGTCAATCTGGCTTATCCTTTCCCCACTCTTGTATGTTATCAGCTGGCTTTCTTTGTTTTCGAAGTAGGTGTTAACTATCGCCAGGTCAAATGGCACTGCGTGTTCTACTATCCTCTCCCCTTCTCCATTTCTTTCCCCAGTACTCCACCTTCCATACACTTTTCCTTCCTCTTTATTGCTTCTTCCTAAATGTCCATTTAAATCGCCTTCAACAATCAATATCTCTCTTTCTCAGGTATTGCCATGACCACTTGATCCATTTCCATCCAAAAACCGTCCTTTTCTTCTTCCCCGCATCCTACTTGCAGGGCATACGCACATACTATTAAGAACCTGCGCGATTACTCCCATGGAAACATAGAGCCAATCTACCAAACCATAAGAAAGATAGACAAATGGCACACAACACTCAACCTCAACAAGAAGACCGCAATGACATAGATAGAAGAAATAAAGACAGAAAGATGGGTGAAGAAGACACTCCATGGCAGACACTACAATGACCTCCATCAAGATTATATAGATAAGATGGCTTCCAAAGCTTAGCTCATGAACTGAAGGCTCTTCCCCGAGACAGAAGGATTCATGCTCGCCATTCAAGGCCAGGGAATCAACATTAGGAATTACAGCAAATATATCGCTAAGAGCTCCGAAATAACAGATAACCCATGTCGACGATGCCACCTGGCCCCAGAAATAATCAAGCACATCACCGAAGGATGCAAGGTGATCACCCACACTCACAGACACTACAGGTGGCTAGAATAATACATCAGAAGCCAGCGCAAAAATATCAGCTGTACGGTATTGTAAATACGTATTACAAGTAAGAGCCTCAGGCCGTACTAGAGACTCTACTCAGAGACTATACTAGGACCGTGCCAAAATAACGGATAAGACGATCCCGCACAACAGAGCAGACATAACCATTATTGACAAGAAGGAAATGGCTACCTACCTGATCGACATAGTGGTGCCCAGAACACATACGAAGAAAAGATCAGGAAGTACTCAGACCTAAGACAGGAGATCAAAGATATGTGGCATAAGAAACAAGTACTGTAATGACATCCCAATCATCGTGTCAACCACCGGCATGGTGCCAAGAGCCTCCATAAGAACCTAGCAACAATAGGCCTCCCAGAGAACACTTATATGGAACTCCAGAAAGCCGCAATCCTGAACACCTATAGGACAGTAAGAGAGTTTCTTGACCATCAGTAACAATAATAACAGTAAACGGACGCAACCAACCACCCCATGCACTTAGTACCATTACCCGTCACGGGGCGGAAGAAATCCCATAAAGGAGAAAGGGTTTTCATAATAAAAGAGCGTGGTGATAGCGAAAGAGAGAGAGAGAGAAAAAAAAAAAGTAAAACGGTGAAAGAAAGAGAGAGAGAGTAAAAGTGTCAACAGTAGTATGCTAAGCAGGACACAGTACGAAAACCTGTTATAGCCTTTTAGATGACCAATTAATTGTCATAATTATAACGCCTTTTCATCTTTTCAACAGATGCTGTTCGGTGATCCCTGTTGAGCAACTGGGATTAGTTAGTGATTGAGAACTACCCATAGAGCAGCCTCTAAACTGGGGAAAGCTGTTTTCGACATAATAAGGACACTTCATTTATTAAATTATCAAGAGCAAATTTTTTTCCCGAAAACTTTTCAATAAATACACTGGCGGGCATATTTCATCGATATACTTCGAAAGACTAAGGAGTTAGTCTTTCAGGTTGACGGACCATGAACCCCATTGATTGGTTAAGCATGCCATTCAGTTCTTAAAACAGCTGCAGTTAGCATGAGAACCCAATCGTTCTCACTTAATAAAAATATGGATTAATAGTTACCTGGCAGTAATATTTAGAAAGCATAACCTGATGTTTTCAGTGTTTCATAAGTATCATACATTTACATCTTCCCACCTCTTAAATAATATATGAATGACACCTTGGCCATAGTTGTCCTTGTGTCGTGAAACCATAACAACATTAACGTTATGTACACTCTGGCCACATTAAGTACACCTACGTAATAGCGGTTGGTCTCCCCATTAGCTCTCAGAAAAGCCTGAATTTGTCGTGATATCGATTCGATGAGGCGTCGATAGCGTGCCACAGGGAAGCTGGTCCATGTTCACTCAATTACATTTCAGTTGTCGAAAATTGGATGGCTACGAAGATCTACTCCGAACAGCTCTAAACACCTCATCCCACAGATCAACTGCAATGACATCTGGCAACTGAGCAGTAGGTTGAGTCCACTCTCATATTCCTGGAATGACTTCTGTACAATTCTGTCCTTGTGACATTTTCAATATCCTGTTATAAGAACCTATTTACAGATGGATACACTGCAGCCACGAAGGGATGCTTCTGGTCGAAAATAATTTTCGCATAACCTCGTGCGTAGCGCAGTTAGTATAATCACCGTCCTCCCCACACCAGGTGGAAAAAAATCCTCAGTTCAAATCCCGTCAATGGCACGAGGAATTTTTATGGGTCTTTTTCACACCATGGCACCATGGCTTAGTAGGTTGTTCTCATGCGAAGGTAACATGGTTTTTTTCAACAGAAACTCGGATTTTTCGTCCAGCAAACAGCAAATTGACCAGAGAACATGTTCTCGTGGGTAGCACAGTTGGTAGAATTGCCATCCTCCCCACACCGGGTGGAAAAGACACGGGTTCAAACCCCGTGTTTTCACAACGTGGCTGAGTTAGTCAGTCTCAGACGAGGGTAGCATGGTTTTTTCCTTCAGGAAACTCGGGTTTTTCGTCCAGCAAACAGAAAATTGATCTCAGAACACACGCAATTTACAGACAATATACACGGAGTAACATGGCTTTAGTCGCCGATGCTCCTAAAATCCAACAACAATCGACCTCAGAACACACACAATTTACAGATATTATATAAAGCACAATACGGCCTAAGTTGCTGATGCGCCTAAAACCCTAAGACTCTTGACCAACCACTGTTCCACTGGTATCAAGTAGCCAAATGTGCCCAACAAAAATCTGCCTAGACCCTTACACCGTCACCACTAGCCTGCAATGGTGACACCCGGCAGGATAGGTCCATGGACTCGCGCTAGGTGTCACCAATGCAGACTCGTGGTGGCTTCACATCAGCATGAATCGGAACTCGTCAGAGCAGGTAACGTTTTTCCGATACTCCACTGCTCAGTGTTGGGGTGTCTGAGCCTGGTAAACCGTACCTCCTTGTTTTTTTTTTTTTTTTTTTTTTGCTAACAGGAGTGAAGCCTAGTTCAATTATGGGCTACGATACCTCATTGTTGACAAACTATGACGAGTTGTGCGTTGAGAACTGCTTCTTTCGTCACCACCGTTGGACTGAGTTGTTACTTGACTGACTGAGTGTAGCCTCTCTGTTACCCTGAAAAAGTGTTATCAGCCTCCAGTGGCCATCCGCATCAACTGTTTCCGATCATATGAGTGCTGACTGGATGTCCATTTAATTATTGGACCAATCTCGATACATCCGAAACACAGTCGTACTGGAAACCCCAGCAGCGTTGCAGTTTTCGAGATATACAGTACAAACCTGTCTATCTGGCTCCGACTATCATAGCACGTTCGAAGTCATTTAAATCTTTCATCTTGCCCGTTCCTTCATTCAACTACACACATGCAGCATCCCTATGTATCTGCCTACCTGCATCGTGTCGCATGGTACAAATACGTGATGTTGCTACTGAATTATCAATTTTTACAATAGCTATTCCTAACAAAATTGCAGATGACCTCATCTACTGACTGGATAAACAGCTGTCTAGCTGCAAGAACACAAACTTCGTTTTATTTTTATTCTTTTTTTTTATAATTTTGCAAATAAATTTAGTTATTCTTGATTTTCAGCCCTATATTATTGCGTGCAATGTCATATGAACAGCCATCTATGAATACATGACCAAACTGAGATTGTTTTGCCTTTTAACTTCAAGCAAAACTTACCCTTGACGGAGTTTTAGCGCTAATCCTCGTTGAATGCGATGTAAACCTAGTTCAGAGTGAGTGGTTTGGTTTAAAATTGGGTGGAGTACGCATGCACGCATTCATAACAGAAGGAGGATGTACAAACAAAGACGAATCGTATTGTTCTGCAAGGTAGAACGAAGGCAGTTGTAAAAACCAGATTACAAATGCGGACAGCTCTGCAGCAGGTTACAAAGGACACAATCGAAACTTTAACCTTCATGGATTTTTTGTAATCCCATAAACCACAGACCTCACCCCTAGGTTCCCAAAATCCAAAAAGAATATATTAATATACATTAAATACACCCGCCCTATGCCAATTGTATATTTCTTTCCACAAGGAAATGTCATCGAAGCTACCAAGCAGCGCCCCTTGTGGTTAAGAGTATCACTACGCCAATTACAGTACAGGCTGAAACAAAAGGATAAACTAGAACAAAACCTAACCAGACGTTACTAAACGAAATGCTAGGACCTGCCTATTAACAACAAGATAAAAACTGAGCGCAACACACCAACCAGCCATGGCGTTACAAGTTCTCTCTGAGCTACTCTTTGGTTTTTCGAACTAATGACAAACAGTGGTGGCTTGGTGGAATAATGACTCTTCGCTGCCCTAATTACTCAGTTCAAGCTTCGCGAGCAATTAATTGTGCTGCACATGGTTCGTTGCTTAGAGAACATTTGTTATTCCTGAAGCTAATTAAATTATGTTGCGTTGGCAATGGTTCACTGCGTGTGACCAGGATCAGTGACAGTTTACGGAGGCCATGGTTACTACTATCGGTTATACACCTCTCTCTCACTTTTCGCCTAATTCATTCTCTCTTTCCTATTCGTTCTGTCTGTGTTTGGTATTCTTACTCTTTTATTCATTTCCTGTATTCTCCACAGGAGATGTGGTCAAAAAGGAGTGATCAAAAAAGTTTGTACTTGATTTTTAATAAGAAAGCGGCTATGTAAAAAGCAATATAGTCTAAATGTTGCTGCAGTGTTTTTTTAAGCGCATCAGCGACTTTGGCCATATTGCGTCGTATATATTTTGTCTGTAAATTAATTGTGTTCGTTCTGTGGTCGATTTGGCTGTTTGCTGGATGAAAAACCATACTACTCTCGTCTGAGATCGACTAACTCAGTCATGTTCTGAAAAAGGCCCATAAAAATTCCTCACGTCATCGATAAGACTCGAACTCAAGTGTTCCACCCGGTGTGGGGAGGATGGTGATTCTACCAACTGTGCTAACCACGAGGGCATGTAACCCAAACAAAACCCATGTGTTTTCATTAGCTCATATGAGCAAAACAATAGAACGTTTAATGATGAAGTTCACCGGGATGGATCTCTCTCAAAGGAACCTTTCTTGACACCGTGTACACCGACTGCAACACTTCTGGAAGCATTCTAATAGTTCTTGTGTCACGTTCTAAATAATTTTCTCAGTCATTCCAAATCTGTGATTTTTCAAAAAAAAAAATTCACCGAGAGCTAAATCCTGTGAGTATGGCGAATGGGAGACCACAGTGATGGAGTGATCCGCAAGAAATATTTTTAGGGAAGCGCCAGGTGTGTAGGGGCGTTGTCATGATGCAAGCGCCAATTCCCAGAAGGCCACTTTTCGGCGTTCTCTAAGAATATCGCATTCGCTGTAGAACTATTCTGTTGTATTCCTGGTTCACTGTTTGACCATGCGGGACAAATTCATAATTAAGAGTGCTCTTTGAGTCAAAAGATATGATAAGCATGATCTTCACATTTGATCAGACTGTCTTGCCTATTTTTGGGCCTTAGAGAAGACTGAATCTTCTTTTAAGAGGACTGGACTTTTGTTTTCGGACAAGAGCCACAAACCCACAAGTCGTCACCAGTAATGATGGAAGAAACAAAGTGTGAGTCAGCAGCAGCACGTTCATGAAGGTCCTGACACGTCAGAACTCATCACTCTCTGTGATCAGCGAGGATGCGAGGCACAGACAGCTGAAACGTGTCGCATTAACATATCTTGTGTTAAAGATGATCGGCATGTCGCAAAAGAAATACCAGCTTCACTAGCAACGTCGAGGATAGTTAAATGTCGATTACTCCTGATCAGACCATGAACACGAGCGATTGAATTATTAGTTTTCGATGTTAAAGGATGGCCATAGCGGGGAGCATTTTCAACGGTCCTCTTTAACCTTCGTGAAGCGTTAAGTCTTTGAAAGACACATAGCTTCTTCTGCGAAAGCTGTTTTTAACACTACGTGGATTTCTGTTGCACTTTTCCCTGATTTGAAACAAAAATCGATACATATTCACTACTCCATGAAATTCCTCATTTTAAAATGCGACTAAACACATAAAACGTCCTATATTCAACGCGCCTAATTCATTAGGCGCGTTGAATATAGGACGTTTTATGTCGTTTAGTCGCATTTTAAATGAGGAATTTCATGGAGTAGCTGAATATCGCTATCGATTCTTCTGTTTCAAGATAGAAAGTCAGCCCCCGAACTTTTTAATTTTTGTAAATGTTATCCTCTCCTGCTTAACGACAAACTGTTACTCGTTTTCAAGTTTCATTATTTCAGTATTTAGCCAAAACCTTTGCATCATCCAAACACAGCCATAACGTCTCCATAAGTACAAAGTGTCATATTAGGGCCACCAGAAAAATAATTCATCTGTCCATCTGTAGATTGCATGTGGTCTCTGGTCGATTTGCCTGTTTTTCTGGACGAAAAACCCGTTTCCAGATTAAAAAAAAAAAATCCTTGTTGTCTACACCTGAGACCGACTACCTCAGCCAGGCAGTGAAATAGCCCAAAAAAGTTCACCTCATTGATGAGATTCGAATCCAAGCTTTTCTACTTAGCGTGGGGAGGGTAGTGGTTTTAACACTATTCAACAGGTTTGGACTACACAATCAGTGATCGCTGCGGTGGTTCAGGGTTAATGTATCCCATTAACCCCATGGGAATGGGAATGTATTCCATTAACCCCAAACCACCGCAGAGCTCGTCGAAACTGGTGTCATGAACACATGACTTACATCCCTGAGAAATGGAGTACAGTCCTGTTCTCTGATGAGTCCCGTTTTAGCCTACAAACAGATTCTAGACGTTATTTCTTCTGGAGACAACGAAGAATGCATTACCATCCCTGCAACATCAGAGAAAGGGTCACTTACGGTGGAGGTAGTGTTCTTATGTGGGGCGGTATAATGATCAACGGCCGCACCGAGCATGATTTTGATAAGGGTACCGTTAACTGCGCAGAGGTATTAGTATTAGTATTAGTAACGGCCGCATGGTGCAAGAAAGCCTATGGCTTATGCTGCACCAGCCAAAAAAAAAAAAAAAAAAAAAAATCCGAACAAAACAATGATAAAAACAAAAAATAAATAAATAAATAAAATAAATAACTAAATAATAATAATTAATAAATAAAAAAATAATAAAATAAAATATAAATAAAAAGGAGATTAAACCTATCATCCTATGCGCTTCCCTTACCCGAAAGTACTATCCAGATGACCTTTGAATTTCCCCAAACTGTCGGCCTCTACCACCCATGAAGGCAACTTATTCCAGTAATTTATAACTCGCTGGCTAAAATAAAACTTCCTGCAGTCCAATCTAAACATTTCCCCCCGTAACTTGAATTTATGTCCCCTAGTTCTAGCATCATTTATAATCTTGAAAATTTTGTCCTCATTCATTTTACTGATGCCTCTCAGAGCCTTAAACACCTCAATCAAATCTCCTCTAAGGTGTCTAGTTTCCAAACTCTGCAACCCACATATTCGAAGTCTTTCTTCATAAGGACGCCCTTTTGCCGATCTCACCAGGTGAGTTACCCATCTTTGCACCCTTTCAAGAAGCTCGATGTCTTTCTTTAGGTGCGGTCTCCATACTTGAACACAGTATTCCAAGTGTGGTCTAACATAAGCCTTATATAATGGGATTATCACGTCCCTATCTCTACTTGCAAAAGTTCGATAGATCATCGATAGGACACCATGGGCCTTCCTTGCAACCTGTTTACAATGCTCAGAGAATTTCATGTCTGACCGTATCGTAACACCCAAGTCCCTTTCCTCCAGTACTGGGTTTAGTTGAACTCCACCAAGTGAATAAGTTTTTTTGGGATTACTGTTTCCCAGGTGTAATACCTTACACTTTGTTGGATTAAAGCACAGCTGCCATTTTTCTGACCATTCTTGAAGTCTATCTAGGTCTCTCTGAAGAAGCTCAGCTTGACAGTGATCATTAACTACTCTACCAATTTTAACATCATCTGCAAATTTAGACATCACGCCCTCTATCCCTTCATCAATGTCGTTTATGAAAATTAAAAACAACAGTGGTCCTAATAGTGGTCCTTGGGGAACCCCACTTCTTACATCAACCCAATCTGAGGAATAGCCATTTATCACAACCCTCTGCCTCCTGCCCTGAAGCCATCCTTCTATCCATCTAAGGATTTTCCCAGTGATTCCAACCTGTTCCAGCTTATAAAGCAACCGCTCATGTGGGACTGAGTCAAAAGCTTTGCTGAAATCTAAATAAACAATGTCGAAATTATTCCCTAAATCCAGCTCGTGAGTGACCCTTTCGAAATAGCGAACCAGATTTGTTAAACATGATTTTCCCTTTACAAAATCGAACCCTATGTGCGACTCGAACCCTATGTGCGATAGGGTTAGATCCTCGAACCCTATGTGCGACTTTTTAGGGGTGCAGTTGGCCCCGATTTTCTTTTCAAACACGTCAGTGCCATTGCACATAGAGCTCAAGTGGGGAGGAATATCTTGAAACTGAAGATATCCAAAGACTGCCGTGGACAGCACTACAGCACACTTAAATCCAATTGAACATGTGTGGGACGATCTCGGGCGTCGCACTGCATGCTGACAGCCAACTCCTCGGTCACATGGTGAGCTTAGGTCTGCGCTGGTGGAAGAATGGGTTTTGTTGGAGCAGAATCTTACAGATCCTTATATCGAGCATGGTTCAGCGCTGTCAGGCCTATTTAGCCGTTGGAGGGGATCATACGCCGTACCGATGTCATGTGACCGTATTTTCGAGCATCTTGTATCGACTTGTGTAATGTGACCTCTTTTGGTAATTCTAATACAACCTCTATAAATGTCCCTTATACCTGTCCGAAGTTTCTCACTGTCTCCTCATTTCATCGTTATTCTATGGTACATCACCATAAGAAATTTGGTCCTGCTTCATCGCAAACGGCACGAGTTACACCACGTTTCTGCGTGTTCTGTTATTTGTCGAGCAGTGTAATAAGATAACACAGTCCCATTGAGAATGTGTGGGATACGATGCTTCGCATAGGGGGAAATCCTCTGTGCTTGCTAGTAATTTGTCACCAAATCGAAAAAACTTTAATGACAGTTAAAATTTTATTTTTAATATAATTGGAAAATTTAATTTTATGTAGTATTATATAATGGCGCAAACATTTAAAATTGGTCATATTTCGATATGAGCACTCAGCAACAGCCAGAATCTTAGTGTAGCTCCACGGGGATGGTGGGAACACCTTTCGATTGTAGTGCAACCTACACACACTCGCCAAAAAAATATTGAACCTTTGCATTAAGACAGCCACAGACAGGAGAAATACAAATAAATGATAATAAATGCAAATAGATGCAAAGAAACTGTGTCTCTGGGTGGTGATGTGTTGCCTCGTTGAGTATAAAGGGCTGTTTTACCGCAGTAATCTGAAGCCGGAATGGGGCAAACTTATGATCTATCAGATTTTGAAAAAGGTCGTGGGTGCACGTTGAGCAGGGGCCAGGATTCAAGAAACGTAAGATATAACTAGTTTCTCAAAAGCATCCATCTTAAAGGTTTTTAATGACTGAAAAGCAAGTAGTCTTCCACATCTCATCTGGCAGGTCGCTCTGCATGGGGACCATCACTAAAGGAAACCTCATAACATAGCCAAATTATTTACATGTCGATCGCATTCTTCCGACGTTACTTTGGTTGATGCAGAAATCAACTGTTCCTCGTGTGTAGCACAATTGGTGTAGTCACCGTCCTCCCCCACACTGGGTGGAAAAGACCCGAGTTCGAATCCCGTAAATGATGCGAGGAATTTTTATGGATCTTTTTTCACAACGTGGCCCAGTTAGTTGGTGTCAGGCGAGGGTAGCATGGTTTTTTTTCCTGGAAACTCGGGTTTTTCATCCAGCAAATCGATCACAGAACACAATTTACCGACAATATATGCGGTGCAATGTGGACTTAAGTCGTTGATGCGCCTAAAAACCCGGCAAAATAAGCAGAAATCAAGTGTCGCAAAGATGTTCCAGGCCGAATTCAGCCTCTCAGAATAATACCAAAATGAATCAACTTAACTCTCGTGTTTCCCTTAATTCGTTTGGACTTTATAAATTACAGTGTAGATTCTTTTGATAGCTTAATGTGTTATAAAATAACGTAAAAAAATAGTCTGTCAGTGTTTCCATGGAGTTTCTAAACTTTAGTTTATGTTGGTTGTGGAAGAAGGATAAATATCCAGCGAATCGAGTATCGTTCAGTATCGTTCAAAGGGGCCAGAAATGCTAAAGAAATACATGAAAGAATAATTAGATAATTGTGTTTGGGGAAGTAACAACCAGTTATGCCACTGGTGCAAGATAATCGGCAGAGTTAAAAGGAGGACGGTAGTCAGTTGAGGATGATCCAGGGTCTGGTCGGCCATCTGAAGCAATCAATTCTGAAACAACTGCCATCGTTGAAACAAATATTTTAAAAAACAGAAGAATTAAAGTGTCTGGACTTCAGAAACACTTAACATATCCCATGGAAGCAGTTTAACAATAATACATGAGCATTTGGTAACGTCCAAAGTTCGTTCAAGATAGGTTTCTAGAAACATTTCAATTCACGGCGACGATAAGAGTCATCAAAAGAGAATAGAAAATTAATTCTTGCTAATACAGGTAGATTTTCATCCCGTTTGGCAACTGGTAATGAAACGGCTATAATTTTTATAATCCTGAAGCCATATTAGAAAGCATATAGGGAAAGCCCAAGGTATCTCCAACCCTAAAAAAGTTTTGAACATGAACCTGTCGGGGGTGGAAAACAATGATGATTGTTTATATATTTAGTTATTGTTTTATTGTTCTTATTTTTATTTCGTTTTGTTCCCTATTATGTGTTTGTCCACTTTATTCTTCTTTCCCCCACTTACGCATCTGACTTTACTTCCTAGGAGAATTCCAGATTCGTGGGAACTTCTCAATTGTGTATAATTATCTTCGGAAAGGCTGAGTGTTCAGGAATGACAAACAACACACACATTAATATAGAACATGACATAGTTTATTTACACTTATATATACAACATAATATACAATTAAATAAAAAACATGTAATATGCATACAAGGTTAAGTCAAGGACACCTTGCATATATTATTCTTATATTAACAATCAATATGCTAATTTCATCATTATACTCTGTGTTCTCACCATTCGGTTACAATACACTGAAGACCAATCTTAATTTTCCTAAAGTCTCTATTTGTTATTAGTCTTTCAGTTGGACCAACAATTCTTCATTAATACAAACACTATATTCAATTACCTATCTTTAAAACATAATCAAAACTTCTCATAGGATTCAATTATCTGTCCTTAAAACATTCAAGGTTTTTTATATATAGTTCAATTATCCTTCTAACATATTATAATCATCTGAACAACAATTTACTCTATTACTTATCTTTCGTTTCTCTTGCATTTTACAATAACCCTTTTTAAATAATTAAAATCTGTTAGTATATATATAATTTACTTAAGAGATAATTTATCTATCAATTTACTTCTACTGCTATCTCTGTTTTTCATTAATTAATCACTATACTGTTTCACTAACAGTCCTTGTTAACTTACAGTACTTAATAATATCTCACCTACTTCTATCTTTTTTCTTTCCTTTCCGGGGAGGTTCCAAGCTTTCCTGGCTCTCAGGGTACCTTCTGGGGATCTCTTTCATCAGCTACACCTGAATTTGCTACAGATGATTTTTAGGAACTGTTTGCTGCACTGGGACTGGCGTTCTTTCTCCACCTTATTCGGGCGACCATCCATTCGCTGCTTCCTTCCTACTCATAGAGCTACTAATTTCGCATTTTCGCTCCTTTCTCTCGAGCTACTGATTATGCGGATTTCGCTCCCTTTCTCTCCACCTTCTTAAAACCTATCACAAGGAAAACTCATAGGGCATCTCACACTAACCCCTTCTCCACTCCACTTTATTAAAGCTTATCACAAGGAAAAACTCATAGGGTGCTACCCTCGTTTTTACGCTCCACCTATTAAGAACTTTTTAAGAAGAAAACTTCTCAGGGCGCTACCCTTCTCTTTTCCCACCACGTCCAAACACTCCACTGTTAACTGACACATATTTCCTACCACAACAGAACCCTCAACTGTCCATGTTACTAACTCATTTTACTTATCTCGACGAAAATCTCGACTGCTGTGTCCGCTGACTATTTCATTTTCCCTAGCACCTACAAAAACTCAACTTAGAATCCCACTAACTCATTTTCCTAAACACCCACATAACTCAACTCGGGCATCTGTTTCTAACTCATCTTCCCAAAACACTCCCAAATTCTCAACTGTATGTTTTGTGTCTGTCTCTCCCTGTTCACTCACTTTTTGTTCATCTACTTTTCTGTACCGCCTACATATGTCGAAGCCGCCCTAGTTTTTAGTTTAACCAATCTTACCCATTTTATCAACTTCCACTCTCTTCTTATTTGCCCGTTTTATTTTCTCAAGCTGATTCCTTATTGCCCGATCTAACTTCTTATTTTAAGAAGTTTGTAAACTTTCTCAGGCTGTCAGTACCTTTGAAGTCAGCCGCTTATAGTTATACTGTAGCAGACTAATTTCCCAAGATCTATAAAACTTGCCATCACTGCCAGCCAGACAGACTTAAATCTAATTCCCAGCATTTGTTCCGTTTTACCACCTTATTATCCTCTTCAGGTGTCACCGATTAAAGAAGTGTCCCGACAACACATGGTCCACCGCGCTATTGTTTACCAGAGTTGACCCTTTTACTAATAGCCGTTGCTACAGGTTTCTATTGTTCTGGTTTGCCTGTGTGAGCTGAGAGTCGAAGTGTCCCTAGGTTGCTAATAGCTTTTCACTTACCGCTCCCCTTGTATGGACGTTGTCTAATTTAATCCCTTGGCTTGTAAGGTTCGCTCCCCCATATTGTCATATTATAAGTTTTACTTTAAATAAATCTCACTCCTCCACAAAATATTATATTTGTAAGATTTTACATCTTACAAACCATCAGATGGAAAAGCGCTGTCCTCAATTTTTTAGAAGACAAAAAGGATTGTTGTTACTTTCCACCTAAAACAACAAGAAAATGGGAATATTATGCTAGCCTTAAGCCAAAGTTAAGAGATCAGGAAGGTTGGGGAAGCCGACCGGGCTAGCCGGGTGGGTAAAGTGCCTGCCTGGCAAACCCAAAGGTGGCAGGTTCGATTCCCGCCTCGGGCTTGGATCAAAGTATTGCAAAAACCTTGGGAGGTGCATTATGGCCACAGAAGCCTATGCGCCAACAACTACCAAAAAAAAAAAAAAAAAAAAGGAAGGTTGGGTCATCGGGTTTGCCTCTCCACGACAATACAATCATGTACAAAGCCGGTTTTGCAAAGGATAAAATTCATAAATGTGGATTTGAACAATTAAACCACCCCATTACATTCCACATCTGGCCCCAGTAACTATTATTTGTTTAGAAACCTCAATATTCATCTTGAGAAGCAAAAAAATAATACGAAAATTAATTAAAAATAAAATATACTGCATATATAAAAATTTGTACCTGTCTTTTATACTCCGTTCTCAAAACTTTGTGACCACCCCTCGTACTTGACAGGTTCAGTTGCTTATAGAATGTCTTTTAATTATTTATCCATCTGCATTCTGAGCCCATAAATTTTCAAATATTCTGTATAAACAGGATTGCTACAAAATAATATAAGATGAGTAACCTGATTCTTAGAAGTTACTTATATTTACCATCTTGTTGAAACAAATAAAAATAGCACACAACATTCCTGAAGTCTGAAGAAAGCACTATTGACAATGGGAGAGCAGACAGCCGTAACCCCCCCCTTCTCCCTCCCTCTACGAACTTCATTCTCTCTCTTCCCCACCCCATTCCTGGCTAGACGGCAAACAAGTGGTCGAGGAAGAGCAACCTGCACCAAAAATTATAGCTTGCCTGCGAGACGAGACGAACAAGAGAAAACAAATGCAACAAAATATATTCACACAACAACAAATCCGTTAATAAAACCTTCTAAAGTATTTTAAAATGCTCGTGCCATTCGTAAACGCAACTTCCGGTTTTCATCGTCACGCCCGTGTAAATCAAAACCTTGTAAATGGAGACTAACAATTATATGGGAAAAGGGAAATAGGTTCCAAAACTTATTATTAACAGAATGTACACTGTGTTTTATTTGTACATATTTATTTATCACAAATTCCAGTCATATTGGAACGATTATATTATCATATTGGAATTAAGCAATATAAATAGATGATACATTTATTTGCACTAATTCGGATAAATAACCCAGCTTTGCTAAATTTAATTATACTGTAAAAATGAAAAAATTAAAAGTTTACAAAGAGAAAATTAAATGTATAAAAATGTGTTGATCTCGCTCTTCAGAACTTCCTTCGCTAGTTTAATAAAGAAACAATTTCCTTCTTCGGTTGAAATCGATTCTTCGTCTTCATCATATTCGTAATCGCGTTACCAAGAATTTTTCAATTTTCTCCAACAGTTGAATCATCTAACCCTTCACATCCCACTGAATTAGCAAGATCAATAATTGCAGAATATACAGTATAATCAATGGACAATTTATTAGGTATACTTTGAGCCTTCACAACAGCCGAGATTTGTCCTGGCATGAACTCAACGAGGTGTCGAAAACATGTCACGGGGTTTACCGGTCCATGCTGCCTCAACTGATTTCCACATTTTTTTCAAATTGAGTGGGTACGGATCTCTACTTCGAAGAGCTCGTTCCATCTCGTACCACAGGTGCTCAATCTAATTGAGATGAATGGGGAAGCCACCGTAGTCGTCTGAATTCACTCTCATGTTCCAGGAATATGAGAGTGAATTCAGACCAATCAGCACAATTCTGGCCTTTTCATATAGCATATTACTCTATTGGAAAAAATCAATCGCAGATACAGTGGCTGACAAAAAAACTGCATCACTTGTGAATTTTGCATACAGGGTGATTCACTACCAGTGCGACAAACTTGCAGGAGATGTAGGGGGCACAAATACGAATCGGAATCACATAGCATTGCAGGGTCCGAAATGCCTTCGTCATGCGGTAGAGGACGTTGAACGGGAGGTCGCGTGAACAGCGATCCCGCTGGCAGTCAGCATTTGCGAACCGGTTCCCGAGGCAGTAGGATGGACGAGTATTCAAACGTTAAACTGGCCGACATGCAACTTGCGGAGCTGCGGACTGTAACGGGCGCGCCGCTCTGCGCTTGTACCAGGAACGTTTCCCCCACAGGCGTGCTCCTCATCATACGATTTTCGCACGTGTGCACAGAAGGTTACGTGAGACTGGTTGTTTCACGAGAGGTACCATGAATCGAGAGCGAACGACGAGGATGCCAGACAATGAGGAGAATGTCCTACGTCTTGCAGAAGGCAATCCGAGTACGAGAACTCGAGCGATAGGCCAACGATTGGGTATTTTCCAATCCACTGTATGGAGGATACTGTCAACAAACCAAATGAGTTCATACCATCTGCAACGCATCCAATCATTGGAGCCTGCGGATTATCCACTCTGGAGGACTTTTGCTACTTGGTTTCTTCAACAGAAACGGTTCGCAAATGCTGACTTTCAGCGGGATCGCTGTTCACGTGACCTCCCGTTCAACGTCCTCTACCGCATGACGAAGGCATTTCGGACCCTGCAATGCTATGTGATTCCGATTCGTCTTTGTGCCCCCTACACCTCCTGCAAGTTTGGCACACTGGTAGTGAATCGCCCTGTATAATGGTGTTTTGCGCTGCATTGAATTGCAGAAATGTTCGAAATGCATTTGTTAGATGGGATGTACACATATCGGATAGTTAGAAACATGTTCACCAAGGAAATTCGTAAGTGTAAGAAGGAATCAGGGCACACCCTGGTCTCTACTGTTGGCAATGAAGACCCATGAGGCATCGTGTTCCGCATCGTCACCAATAGGCTGCCTAGAGATGAGGTTCTTAGTACAACTCTCAAACCGGATGGCTCTTCAACCTTTACCTGGTCTTACTCAATAAACAATATTCTTGATTTCATTTACCCTACTGAATTTTCAGCGATGTCACTGGAGCAACAGCAGTTCATCGACAGTAATCAAGCTTATCAGCCAGAGGCTACGGAACCGCCCTTCACTACATTAGAGATGAATATGGCTCTGGCTAAAATGAAAGATGGCAAAACGCCAGGTGCTGACTTACTCGAAGTCGACGTAGTCAAGAAATTTGCTGAAGGGTACCCCACCACACTCTTGAGTCTCTTCAACAGGTGCCTTGCTGAAGGAACTTTCCCTGTACCCTGGAAGACTGCTACTCTCAAGCTGATCCTGAAAAATCCAGATAAACAGTCCCAACTTCCTGCCTCCTACCGACCAATTGCTCTGCTCTCCGTTTTGGCCAAGCTTCTAGAACGACTTCTGCTGTATCGCCTTTGCACCGGCTATACCGATAAGCAACTCACCTCACCATGTCAGTTTGGATTCAAGACAGGCTCCAGAACTGAAAACGCTATACACAACTTGATTACCCAGGCCACACATACAACTTCAAAGTATACTCTAGCCATCATGGTGGACTTTGCTGGTGCCTTCGATCGACTGTGGTGGCCCAGTGTCATTCGGAGGCTTAGGCAGGCAAACACGTCCAAAAACCTATTCAATAGTCTAAAATCCTATCTCAGCAATAGAAAATTACAAGTTGTAAACAAATACCAGACTATGACAAGATGCGTTCACCGGGGTTGCCCCCAGGGCTCTGTCCTTGGGCCATTCCTCTGGTCCATTGTTCTGGACAAGTCCTGGGGTTTGACCTGGGTGCAGCCAGACCCTTAGCCTTCGCTGATGATCTTGTTCCGGTGGTTCAAGGTGACACAAGAGCGGCACTGCAAGCAAAAGCAAATACAGCTCTGGAAAAGCTCCAAAACTGGGCAGCACTCCCCAACCTCTCAATTTCTGGTGAGAAAACAAAATCGATTCTCCTCAAGGGAAAGCTACAAATACGCAGGCCTCCAACAATGAAGTTAAATAACATCCCTATACGTCTCTACACTGAAATCAAATACCTGGGAATCTACATTGACACCGGTCTTACCTTTCACTCTCATCAGAAGTACTTATCCACAAAAATCCGAAAGTATACGGCCATGATAAGAAGAGTCAGCAGAGCGGACTGGGATTTGAAGCATAAAGCTTTGTCTCTCATCTATAAAGCGGCGTTTCTCCCAATTGTGTGTTATGGAGCCCCAGTTTGCTGTACAAAAGCCATCCTGGAAAAGAACAAGCGTAAACTTGACTCAATACAAAGATTCATGCTGTTGTCTATCTGCAGGGCATTTCGCACTGTCAGCACCCCTGCCCTAAAGGTTATTACTGGATGCTTGCCACTATATCTTGAGGTGATTAAAAGGGGACTTTACCATCGATTAAAGAAGAGAATTCCGACACAGTTGTTAAATCTTCAACTGCAGCTTACCAATGACCTGAAACAAGAAAGAAAACGTTTCTTCAAACACCTTCAAGGACTGTCCTTTGGCAGCATTCATGGGAAACCACGCCCAAAGGAGAAATTACCAGAGGATTCCTCCCATCCATTGACATGACTTTCCCAAAGTCTCCTTCCTGGTTTTCACCTGGTCTGCAAGTTACATTCCTGATCACAGGGCATGGGCCCTTTCAACAGAAACTGACAGCAATGGGAATTGAAAGCAATCCATTCTGCCACTGTGACGAAGAGGAGTCATGGGGGCATCTCATGTATGAGTGCCCTGCTTATGATGACTGTAGGCTCAATTTTTTTACTGAAATCCAGGAGAACCCTCGTGACCATGAAACATACCTACTTCAGAATGATACAACATACAAAGCCTTAACGAGTTACGCAGAAGCTGTCTTTACCATCAGACGGGCAAAGTTTGCTGAACTTAGAGCTGCTCAGAACAACCACCCTCAGGTGCAAACACAAACTGGGATCGGATAGCATTTTTCCAACTGATAAAAGAGTAAGACTGAAGATTAAAATACTATGCTCGCATCATCATGGCTGGCACTCCTTGAAAAGCTGACTCCCAGAGAGTGCTTGGCCTTTGACACTCGCACAGTGGCGCCTGCCCCTGTGACTTTTTATCCCTCTACCCATCCGCTATTTATCCGCTTTTTATCCCTCTACCCATGGTGTTAGATGAGTTCTTAGTGATGGATCTGGGACCCGTCAGGACACAAGCATTCGCTGATGATCTGATATTGACCGTGGGAGCGGATTCCCGGGCCCAGTTGGAAACCCACGCAAACCAAGCACTGCAGCAACTCCAGCAATGGGCCGCAAAACACCAGCTAACAATTTCACCCACAAAGACCTCTTCAATCCTGCTTAAAGGAACCCTGCAATTGCGACGACCACCGCAAATAAAAATTAACAATGTCACCATTAAGTTTGTAAACCAACTTAAGTACCTAGGCGTGGTGCTGGACAACAACCTCTCGTTCCAGCTGCACCTAAAGTACATAAGAAAAAAAATCAGGAGCTATTCTGCACTGGTAGCCAGAGTTACTAGGAAAGATTGGGGACTCAAAAAAAGAGCCCTGACGCTATATTACAGGACAACGTTTCTCCCAGCAATTACTTACGCCTCAGCAATTTGGTTCCCAAAAACTGCACTGGCAGTGAATAGAAGAATTCTGGACATGATCCCCAAAGGACCATACTCTTAACTACGACGCGTGCGTGTAGTACAGTGAGTACTCCAGCACTACAGGTACTCGCTGGAGCGCTTCCTTTGGACCTGGAGGTCGTTCGCACAGGTCTGCTATACTTGCTATCCAGGGGAGTGGCGGCCACACATCTGGACTACACAACTGACCCAGCGAACAACCTAAAAACGGAAAAAACTAGATTACAGAACCACCTGCTAAAATTATGGCAGAGAAGATGGACGGAGACCACCAAGGGTGAGATAACCAGAAGATATCTACCTGACCTCCAGAAAATCTACCCAAAACAGCCGACCTGGTACTTCCCAGGGTACCATTTGACATCTCTAATAACAGGACACGGACCCTACAATGAGAAGCTGCACGGATTCGGACTCACTGAGGACCCAAACTGTACGTGCGGGGAGACAGAAAGCTGGAATCACATAGTGTACGAGTGCCCACAATATGAAGACCTCAGAGGAGTACTTATAACAAAAATAAGATACCTACCAAAAGGATTGGAATCCCATTTCATAGATACTGAGGATGAATATAGAGCATTATCCCAGTTCGCACAAGACCTCTTCATCAGGAGAAGGACATTAATCACCATCTACAATGACTGACATCAAGTACCACTATTGAGACACCAGCCAGCACAATGTAAAGGCTGCAACTAAAGATGAGGGACACAAGCACAAGGACGGAGCTTGCCCCATGAATAAAGAAACTTGAAACAATAGCTGCCAATAGCCATATGGCGATCTGAAGAGGGCACTCTAGCCTCCTTCACCTTTAAACCTACTTCCCTGGGGGGAGGGGGGACATTTTCGTCCTCCTCTCCTCTCCACCCTATATCTTCTACTCTGGTGGGAAATGGGCATGTCCCACTGAAAACTGGGGCTACCTACTCTATTGGCCCCATATTTCTGTCTTTCTCCCCCCAGCCTTCTGCCTCCCCCCTCTCTATCTATAAGCTAGCGAAAGCCCTACCCAAAAACCTAACATATCTAAATTACCTTACGCCCATAACTTGGCCTAGCAAAACTAAGCGATTCTACCCCTACGTCGACGCGTTTCTGTCTCTTTTTTTTTCTTTTTTCTTTTTTTTTTTTTTTTTTTTTTAAGGTCCTAGCCGCCGAAATCTCAGGAAATTAAGTGGCAGGACCTGCCAGAGTGAAACAGACTACTGGGTTCCTGGTCTGCCTCCACGGGGCGTAAGTGGGGCAACGTTGGGCCTCAGTAGGGGCCCAGCGGCTAAATGACCAGATGAACAACGGTACAAGGCATCACACATATACAAAGTCCATACACTTTTAAATCTCTGGCTTTTCCAGTCAACTGGTTCACCCACAATGTAAACTACACGGAGATGGGGGGAACCCCTTGTGCCGTTTGACCCTAAATACACTTACACTTACACTTACTACCCATCCGCTATTTCTCCTTACTCGGGTGGACTGCCTTCTCTATCTGTCCACTTTAGCTTGTTCCTCACATTCAGACCCCCCCTTCCTCTTGTTCCCCGGGCCTTCTCTTCTCTTCTCTTTCTCTCTCTCTTTTTTTTTTTTTTTTTTTTAACTTGGTTTTCGTCCAATACGCTCAGGCGACCCTGGCGGAGACCAGCCAGAGAATAAAGGGCAGCCTGGTTACCTCCTAGCGGTGTGTGCGGGCAACGTGAGGTCCCACCAGGGGCCCTGCGGCCAAATGCCAGGACATCCAACAGAACCTAACGCAATATGTCATATACAACAGACAACACTTTGCTGGCATTTACAGTAGTTCTGTATTTCTTCACAGCGTACATATGGCGCAGATGTGGAAAATCACAGGTGGCGCCTGACCCTAACACTATGCACATTATGTACACCTATGAGCCAAAACATTATGACCACCTACTTAATTTGATGTTGGTCCTGCACGTGCAGCCAAAACATTATGACCACCTGCTTAATATAATGTTGGTCCTGCACGTGCAGCCAAAACAACTCGTACCTGGCGATGCATGGAAGCTACAAGATTTCGAGATGTGTCTTGTGGTATCTGGTACCAACAAACATGCTCCTAACATAACGTACTGGTCTAATTTGGTCATACTCTAACCCAACAATATTGAACATACAAATCTTCTAACAAACATACATCTTCCTAGTAGAGTATTTACAACCATATGTTTATAGGAACTCTTTGTACTTTAATTACAGATGTTAATACAGTTCTTGTATTTATTGCATGTTATTAAGAACTGTCATATATATTTAAATTGTGATATACTAGTGTTGGTAAAATGATGCAAGGAACCAAGCTTATACACCGATGAGCCATAACATTATGACCACCTACCTAATATGACGTTGGTTCTCCATATGCAGCCAAAACACTTGTACCCGGCGAGACATGGACGTTACAAGATTTCTAAATATGTCTTGTGGTATCTGGTACCAACATGTAACCAGCAGATCCTTTAACTCCTGTAAGGTTCGTCGTTGAGACGCCGCAGATCGGAGTTGCTGTTCCAACACAAGCCAAAGATGCTCGATGGGATTGATGTCTGGGAAATTTGGAGGCCAGGGCAATACCTGGAAGTCTTTCTCATGTTCCGCGAACCAGTCTCGAACAATACGGGGCGGTGTAGCATGGCGCATTATCCTGCTGAAAGACGGTACCGCCAGAAGGGAAGACCGTTGCCATGAAAGGGTGTACCTGGTCAGCAATGATGTTTAGGTATTCAAGTATTCAAAGTATTTTATTATTTTTTGGCAGGCTCCAGGGTTTCCCCTATCCGCCGCTGAAAGTAATCTATACATTGTGTACAATTTATAACAACTATGTACAAGGATTAATGACGCATAAAAATAGTCTGCGCGCGTAGCACAGTGGTATCGTCACTATCCTCCCCACATCGAGTGCAAAAGGCCCGGGTTCGAATCCCGTTGATGACACGAGGAACTTTAATGGGCTTTTTTCACTCCGTGGCTGAGTTAGTCGGTCTCAGGCGTAGATAGCAGGGTTTCCCTCCCAGAAACTGGGGGTTTTCGTCCAGAAAACAGAAAAATCGACCATAGAACACACGCAATTAACAGACTTAGGACACAGCACGGCAGATGAATTTAATTATTCGGGTTGCCTAAATATAATAGTTTTTTTTTTTTTTTTTTGATACATAAAAAGACTATATACAATGATAATACATAAATAAATACTGGGCTTCGGAGTCCAGCAGACTGATCGATACATCAGGTAAGCGTAATCCAGAGAAACAGAAACAGTCTAGCATTTTACTGAACCTGAGGAGTAAGAATTCTTTTTCTTCGTTTAAACAATTTGTCTGCATAGGTTGAGAAGGCAGTATAATATTCAGGACAGTTAACCAACCTTGGCAATTTAGAGCAGTCAAATACATTTGTGAGAAGTTGAAAGTTCAGTCTTAAATCATCGTACAGGGGACAATGAAAGACAAGGTGCTCAACAGTTTCTTGAGCACCACCACAACTACAGAGAGGAGTGTTACTTAATCCTAGTGAGAACAATTTAAAGTTAAGACTGCCATGACCGGTATATAAAAACGTAACGTATAAGTCAGGATTGAACCAGTCCATTTTCTTGTCGCAATCAACAACCTCGGAAAAAACTTAAAGGTTTCCCTACCCAAGGTAGAAACAGACCAGGTATTTTGCCACACCATACAACATTCATTTCTCATTCTTTTAATGTCTACGTTTTCTTGCAAGTCAGTATTATATGTTATACCATTTGCAACCGCAGGAACGTTTTTTTCTTCTACAATATAAAAGATAGCGTAACATTACTTCGTTTTGGATTGGCAGTCGATGACTGAGGGCCTGGAGAGCCGCTGTACAAACATTTCGACAAGCTCTACTTACAGCATGAAGAAAGAATCTTTGTGCTTGAGTAAGATATTCTTGAACAAGGGAGTTACCGATTCTGTATCCCCAGGCCCCAACCGCATAACACACAATTGGTATAAATATACAAGAGTAGTATAATTTAATGGCAGATTTCTTTACACCAAAAGTACTCCTGGTAATCTTAATAATTTTATAGGTCATAGCTTTTATTTTGCATGGTAATTAAAATTAAGACGGTCATCAAAATAAATTCCTAAGTACTTATGCTGCCTAGTACTCCTAATCATTTCTCCATTCAACTTAATAACAGGTGGTCTATTCGCATCAAGAGAGCCCTTTAGCAATATTTGTTTCGTTTTATTAGTCGAGAGTTGAAGTTTATGTGTTGAACACCAGATATTCAAGTCCTCTAGAATTTCATTTGCTCTGCACTCTAGCTCCCGGCGGAAATTACCAAAAATCAGAATAACAAGGTCGTCTGCGTAAGCTACCTGCAGGATGTCGTCTCGATCAACCGAGAGCCACCCATCAAGAACCATGGTCCAGCACACAGGGCCAAGAACAGAGCCCTGAGGGCAGTCCCTAGAAACAGATCTGGAGACAGAGCAGAATACTGAGGAAACTGTGACGCTGCGAGAATCTAAAGTAATTCGAAAGGAGATGGTAAATAGGAGTAGAGACCCCAGCCTCTCTGGACCTCGGCAGGACACTCGGCCACCAAACAGTGTCGAATGGCCCTTTCATATCAACAAAGAGACCGAGGACATATTTAGAATTGGAATTTTGAACAGAAATCAAAACCTGACAAATAGCATCAACAGAAGGCCTTCCGCAGGTAAAGCCAAATTAAAGTGGGGAACTTAGGTTTCTGTCTAAATAGTAATTTAGAAGACGAGAAACAATTAATTTTTCCAAGACTTTGCCAAGGATGGGCAGCAATGCAATGGACCTGTAAGAGGCCGGACCATTGGATGGTTTGTCAAAAGACTTAAGCAGAAGTTTAAGTCTAGCCTGTTTCCAAGACAGTGGTAATAATCCCAAAGACAGACAAGCATTCATACGATTTCATATAATTAATGGGCAATTTTTCCAAAATCTTTTAAGTACAGAAACCTCAAGGAGATCCTGTCCAGTACATTTACCATCCCTTAAGGTTAAAATAGCAGATTCCAGTTCAGTATCGGTAAAAGGAGCTCTTGGTATGATAAATGATCTAATCTCATTGTAGTTTGGATGGTGTTTTCACGGGAGGCAGTGTCCTGATGGAGCGGGCGCCTCCATAGCCAGGTGGGCAGAAGAAGCAGTGTGTAGCACACGCTTCTTGATTAGACAGGGGTTCGAGCCCGTGACCACCAAATATGGAGGATGCGGAAAGGTCAGGGAATGACCACCGCATATCCCCGGATAAATATGGCCTTAGTTGCTAATGCTCCTAAAAACCAAATAACAAACAAACAAACAAATCTCATGGAGGAAGCCATCCAAGATGGCATTAATTGACAAACTCCAGTCTAAGGTTTCATTACTATTCACAATAATAGAAGAAAGAACATTGCCGGGATGAATCTTGTTAGTAACAAGTTTGTAGGGTAATCCCCACGGATCTTCATTTATGTTATGCTGAACAAACCTTTCCCAGGCAAGTTTCTTCTCTTGGAACATGTTATTGAAATAACTCCTTCTATTGGATTTATACAACTCACCAAGTCTGCCAATCTCATCTCTGGGTCTGTTAGCCCTCTTTGCTCTCTGAAATTACGACGAGCATTTTGTAAGTGTCTTCTGAGAATTGTGAGATTTGGGGTCCACCATGAAACACATTTAATTTTTCGTTTTTTTTTAGAGTGGATTTACAGATGGTGTTTAGAATCTCTTGAACCCTAGAAACCTGAATATCAGCAGGAAGAGAGCCAAGCTGGACGATTATTTGTTCAGAAGTAAGCTCACGAACCTTTACATCAAAGATATTCCAATCAATATGTTTTGTCTTAAACCGCGGGAAGTCAAAACAGCACCTAAGATTGTTCCCTAGACTGATCATAAAAGGGATGACATTGTGGTCGCTCAAACACCACGAAGTATGGCTAAGCCAGTTGGAAATGCCATAACCAAGAGCAGAGTTTGAAAGGGTAATGTCAATATAAGATTGACCCAGAGAAGAAACAAAAGTAGGCGGATGGCTTGGGGTATTCCACAGAGTGAGGTTATTGGACTGAACAAGCTCCTCCAAAATCAGGAAGAGAGCCATTCCAATTACCGGCTCACCTTAATGATGTCTAGGTTTTTTTTTTGTTCTTGAATCAGGGTGGCACCAAGGCAAATGTTCATCTACACCTTGATCACCTGCGACAGCAAAACCTCTGTGAAACGGCCTGAAAAAAGTGTGCCAGGCCTCATCGTATTATGGAGCAGCTAACACCTGGGCAGCTGCCGCCTAATGCCCGTCCCAAGCTCGAGGAGCCAGGTCCGGGTCCATTATTCACTGTCAGTGCTCAGCTCATTAAAATCCGGCATCCGCTGGATGTAGTGCAATACTGGCGGGTGCAATGATGTTTAGGTATTTTTTTTTTTTTTTTATTAAAACTAAAGGCGGCACCCAGAACATAAGTTCAAATAAGTTCAACAACTCGCAACTGAGTATCTTACATCTTTCATAAAATAAATAAATAAATACAACATTGTAAAAACATAAAATATATAAATTAATTAATTAAATAAATAAAAAAGAACAACAACAACGCATAAAATTTATACTAGGAACTCATCCATATCTTAAACAATTACGGCTATCAAGAACTCTAACATCAAAAACAGACTTAAACACTAAGTATTGTCCGGGTCTTCTTGGTGAAACGAATCTTATATTCCAATTTTACCTTCAGACTTGATTGATTTGGGGCAGAACTGGGTTCGCCCCCAGAATAAGCCTCTTTCTTCTAGTAAAAACGTCTTTTGCAAAGGCCTGGAGTGTTGCAAGATTACTTGCTGTTTGAATTAGCTGTTCCACTGCAGTTGAGGAGAATGCCTGGACGTTATTCCTCAACTTTTCTCTGGATTCATTATATATAGCACAGTCGAAGAGTATGTGAGACCAGTTCTCCTTTGCTCCACAGAAACAAAGCTCTGACTCTGAAAGTCTAAATTGAAACAATTTCTCATTAAGGGCCCCATGTCTTGTGACTAGATAGGAGGTTTCCATCGTGAGAGTAAACAATTTCGTAACAGATTTTGCCGTTGCAAAGGTAACATCCGGTATGAAGTTTTTCATGACTAGTCCCTTGTTGGTTGTGTCCCATCGCGTCTGCCATATATGAACTAGCTCATTATAGCAGCCCAGCTTCTCTCTTCTCACGTCCGTGTCTAAGTTAAGTCGGATACCTAGAATTGCTGCAGGAATCCTCCTCCATATTCTGTAGCATAGTCCCCTATAAGCTAAAAAGAGGTCCAGTGGAAGAACCCCTGCAATGACTTGTGTTGCTGTTGTGGAAATTTTTCTGCAGATTCGATGGGTGACCAGGAAAAGTTCCCGTTGGACAGAGTTCAGTTTCTCTTTAATTTTACACTTAATTGCCCGGTGAAATCACGCCGTCTGCGAATGCAATGATCTTGGTACTGTCGAAGCTGCGGCGAAGCCAGTCCTGAAGAACTAGGTTCCAGATTAGGGGGATCAATACGGAGCCCTGTGGGCATCCTCTGTAAATTGGTCGTGTTAGTTGCCTATGTCTTGTCCCATCTACAGTTGTCCAGCCTGACTATGAAAACCCTTCAGATGTCCTAGGGATTATCCAGATCACGAAACAGGAGCTCATACGTGCCATCAATTCCCTTCCCACAACAGCCACTGTTGGGGAGGATGGAATTCCGCAATTTATGATCAAATGCTTAAGCACATTCATCCACATTCATCATAGACCCTCTTCTCTCGATCTACAACAGATGCCTCGCTGAGCATTATTTCCCACCCCAGTGGAATAAGTACAGAGTGTACCCCATCCCTAAAAACCAATTTGCCACAAACGTCAGCCAGTTCAGACCCATAACAGTTGCCTCTTGTCTGTTAAAAACTCTTGAAAAGGCTTTGCTACCTACAATCACTCAACAAAGCCTCCAGACGAAACCACCTGAAATCCACTATGCCATCGCAGGAAAATCATCAATCACTAACTTGGCAGCCACCACAGAATGCATTCTCTCAGCATTCGAACAAAGAGCTGAGCTAGCAACCACATATCGTGACATAAGCGCAGCCTTTGATGCCGTGTCGATCCCGGCCTTGCTCCTCCTACTTAAGGAGAAATTTCACGTTCGAGGTGATATGCTGTGCTTTTTGGAATCTCTTCTCTGTCACAGAATACTTATTCTCCATCGGCAGCAACATACACTATCCTGCGACATCACTGCTGGAGTACCGCATGGGGGTGTCCTATCTGGTGTCCTGTTCACAGCTATTATCGTGCCCATTATTGCCTCAACGAATGGTCTCCTATGCTATGCCGATGACCTCAAATTGCTGACTCAAATTAACCCTGGCGACAACCCCGTTCAGCTCAGCAACAGGATCAATTCCCAACTTAAGGATCTAGAATTGTACCTGGCAAACTTCAATCTAAAAATCAACCCACTGAAGTCTGCTCAGGTTATATTCTCCCTTAAATCCATGCCGACAGTGCTCAACGTTTCACTCGCAGGGGTACGAATACCAAATGTACCCTCGCACACAGACCTTGGCTTTCTGTTTGACCAAAAGATGTCCTTTGTCAACCAGATCGACAAAATCAGTACTAGATTTTCTCGTCTACGGTGGATCTCAAAGCAGCAGCTGCTACACGTCCGACATCCTGTCACTGTTAAAAGGTTCATCACTTCCACCGTCTACCCCGCCATCCTCTATGGTGCAGAAATATGGGCCTCTGCTGCACATACAAATCTCAAGCGGGTGTACACCGCTGAATACTGGCTACTGAAATGGGCCAATAACAAGCTTCGTCTACCTCCCGCTACCACAACCACCACGATGGCACAAGCACTCGACATCCCGAAGATGAAGTTCCTGATTGTGGAAAAGAGGCTGGTCTTCACAGCCAAACTAATCACAGGCCAGATATCATCTCCAAATATTTGGAACGCTTGCTCTTGGAGGATTCCACAGCCAAGCCTAAGGTCGGTACCAGCACTCATGGCTCACCACAACAGGCTTGTACTCACTGAGAGATTTCTTCCCAAGCAGATGCTCGCTGCCCTCAACCGTATAGACGCCGACATCGACAGCATAATAAGTAACAAGGACAGACACAACTTTATCAAAGCCCTTGAACCCTGATGTATTGTAAAGTCGTATTTATTTCTATATTTGTGTCTAGCTCTGTGTTTTTATGCTGTATTTGTATTTCTTTTGCATTTGTGATCGGTATTTTGTAGCCACTTGTATTTGTACGCCGTACTTATCTTATCTATATGTGAACCCCTGGCGCTCGTCGCCGTGATGGGATATTGTGCTGTAACTCTATTTCACAATAAAGATTTATTTATTTACTGTAACGGTTCTGTCGGCGAAGTAGTTCCTAATTAACAAGTAGAGTTGTGGTGGGCAATCAGCAGAGCGCAGCCTCTCAAGAGCGCTCTCCCACCATACCCGGTCAAAGGCCCACTCAAAGTCTATAAAGACGGCCAGTTCGTACTTGGCCTTGGAGGTTTCCAGATGGAGTATTATTTCTGAGAGTGCATCCTCACAGGAGCGACCTTGTGTGAATCCTTATTGCGAAGGAGAGATAAGTCCTTTGTCTTGAAATATGCTTACAATTTTTATCGCTATGAGTCGTTCCAAAATTTTACCAAGGTTGGGTAAGAGAGAAATGGGGCTGAGTGTCCGAGGTTCTGTTGGTGGTTTCTTAGGCTTCGGAATGAGCCGGAGAAGAGCAACTTTACAGGGCTCAGGGAAGAGAGATTCTCTAAGGCAGTGGTTAAAAAGGAGAAGTAGGTGCTCTGGTTTCGGTTTGAACACCCTTTGTATGAATGCATACTCAATAAGATTGATGCCAGGGCATTTATTCAGGTTGATTCTGCTCATTGCTGTCTCTAGTTCTTGGGATGTAAAAGGTTCATCAGGTGAGGTTGATGTGTAGAGTGAATTTCTTCTTCTGATATCTGCATGTTCAGGTTGGTCTTCCATTGGATCGTCTATGGCAAAAGTTCCTCAATTATGGCACTGATCGAATCGTACCAGGTTATGGTTTCCTGTTCGCGAAGCTGTACGAGCCAAAGACATATGGGGTGTATGTCTTCTCCCTGGAGATTTTATAAAGGAGTCCCCATGGGTTAGAATTTCCTGAGTCCTTGACGAAATCCATCCAGGTTTGTCTTTTCCCGTTGGCAACCGCTTTGGTAAAGGTGTGTTCTTTTTAGCGAGGTAGATGGCATGCAGTTGTTCAACGTCTTGGGGTGGCCAATTTCTGTGGCGCTGGTACTCATTACGTGCTCTGTGTGCCTCTTTCCTTAGTACAGTTAGCTCGGTGCTCCACCAGGCACAAGTTTGAGGTTTTATGGTCTTTTTCTTTTAGGTAGGTGGTAGACGTTAGAGTGCCCAGCACATTAATGAATAGACCCAGGGTATCCCAGCAGTACATTGCTCAAATCATGACACCACCACCACCACTGGCTTGTTTTCATCCCACGGTGCATCCAGGCACCATCACTTCCCCAGGTAAACGACGCACACGTACCCGACCGTCCACATGGTGCAACAGGAAACGTGATTCATCGGACCAGACGATTCTTCCAATCACTCAAGGTCCGTTTCGATGCTCACGTGCCCATCGTAGGCGCTGTTGTAGGGGCTGTGTAAGGGCTGTGTAGCCTGCGGCTACGCAGCCCCATTTTCAGCAGGGTTTGATGTATTGTGTGTTGTGACATATTACTCCCGTCACCAGCATTCCAATTACCGGCGAGATGCACCACAGTCGCCCTTCTGTTGCCACATACCATCCGGGAGAGCCGTCGCTCACCTCGAGTATCTATGAGCCGTGATCGTCCAACACCTCGCCGGCGGTTCGTGGGTTTTCCCTCCTCGGACCACTTTCAGTTGGTACTAACCATGGCTTACCGTGAGCATCCCACCCGCCGTGCCGTTTCAGATATGCTCTGACCAAGTTGTCTGGCCATTACAATTTGGCCTTTGTCAAACTCGCTTAAATAGGTTTCTCTTCGTCAATAGGTTTCAGCTTCAGGAAAAAAAACATTGATAGAATCAGTCTTTAAACATTGCTCCTGTAGCCATGCTTTTTTACAAGCATGCCAATAATCTGTAATACTTTCATTCATCTAGAGTTTAAGAATCCTCTTCAAATATTTTAGCCAGTTTCTAGAACCGAAATTCTTCGGTTCTAGAAGGCGGGCTAAAATATTTGATAATGTGGTCTGACGAATCTTGATTTACACTTTTTTGCACCAATGGTAGGGTGAACGCGTGGCATGAACCTCATGAAGCCATGCATACAGACGTCTCGTATCCACCATTCAACAAGCTGGAGGCAGCATCATGATAAGGGGTACGTTCTGGAGGTAAGGACTGGGTCCGCTCATACCGTTAGAAGTTCACGAATGTCCAATAAGTATCTTTCTGTTGCATTGGAATAACTTCATCCTACAGTACTTCATTTTCACCCGGATTACGACGAATTCTTTCAAGACGACAATGCAACTGTTCATCGTGAAAAAATTGTATCTGAATGGTTTAAGGAACATTCGGAAGATTTCCAACATCTACCCTGATTGCCAAATTCTGCAGATCTGAATATAATTGAGAAAGTCTAGGATATATTGGAAAGGGCAGTTCGGCTTCGCAGTACTCTACCGATCATAATGCAACAGCTGACAAATATCCCAATGGAAGAATGGTTGAAATCTGGAAGCAGACTTCCTCAGAGACCTAGTGGAATCCATGTACCATGACGTCTACGGGTTGTAATTCTGGCGAAAGATGGCCGGTCCTACTAGATGTCGAATAAAGTATTCTGATCTGATTTTTTGGTCAGTGAGTGTAATATCTGGATTTTCGTATTGGAAAAAATTGTCTTTCTTTTCAATCCTATTTTAAATTTACTTTGATATAATTGGGCCCATAAAAATAATGTGACGAACAATGAGACACTTAAAAGATGTACAGTATTTATAAATTTATAATTGTAAAATAATAATTGATAAAAACAATATCCCTCAAACTTACATATTAGTATTAGCAGTAGTAAATGATGTACGAAAGCAAGCTTATAAAGCATCAGCCAAAAAAAAAAAAAAAACCTACACACTTAACCCACCATACCCTCCAAGGGTTTATATAGCTCTTCCATGAATTTATTCAAAACATCCACTTCCACCGCAACAGATGGAAGTTTGTTCCAACAATCAACCATCTGTTGGCTTAAGCAAACTCCCGTACAACCTGTTCTGCAACCATCATTCCTCAATTTGAATTTGTGCCATTTCATTTATGTAATCTCAGCAAAAGAAAGAAAGCCATCAACATTTAACTTACTCAATCCAGTCAAGGCCTTTAACAACTCAATCAGATCTCGCAGGCACCTAGTCTTCACATGGCGCAATTTGCAGACTAAAGCCTTTCTTGGTAAGAGCACCCTTTTATTCCCTTTACCAATTTGGTTGCTTTTCTCTATACCCGTTCCATCAGTTCTACACCCTTCCTAAATTGAGGCCTCCAGAGCTGTATGCAGTACTCAATATGCGGCCGAACTATGGCCCTATCTCTGTATATCATTGACAAAACCCCATGAGCTGTTCTGGTAGCCTGTCTGCATTGCTCAGCGAACATATCTGACTGCACAATTACCCCCAGGTCTTTTTCATTTTCCACTACGCTGTGTTGTATTAAATACCACACAGTTGGTATGTTAATCTGGGATTACTGCTACCCAACTTCAACTGCCATTTCTCAGCCCATCGACCTAATTTCCCCAGATATTATTGTAGTAGGTATGCATGTACGAAATTGTTAAATAACAGTACAAATAACTAAATAAATACAAATAATTTTCAGTCGTTAACACCACATAAATTGAACCACCCTGTTATGTAAATCGTGTTGTTCAGTAACCACAGAAACAAAAGTAGACAGATAGAACTCTCATCCCTTACAGGACTTCTGTTCTCTATTATAATTATGCTTTGATTGATCACACAACAATAGTAATCAATGTTTTAATTATTTCTGGTTAAGACACATCGTTTGGTATTCTTGAGGAACAATAGGAGAGCGACGCAACAATGGAAGTATCGCAGTTTTCGATTTTTGGGCTTGCACGTGTCATTTTCCATTGTTGGCAGTTTTACTGTAAACATAAAAGGCAGAAGACAATATGCAGCAAACAGGTAACTATCGAACTGTGTTGAAAATATGCTTTCTAACTATTTTACCGCAATACCTCTACTGTAAACGCGAACGTCTACTAGCGATCTGTATAAATGCAGTGTTTAGAAACGGTAATTTTTCCTGTTTGAAGTTCACCGAAGCAAGAAATGTATGTCAGTCATATGTTTCGCCCCGGTTCTCATCAACAAAAATTAAAAACGACACAAACAGCATGTTTTAACCTCTCATCCGATATATTTGTGGCGTTAGAAAATTAGGCCACCAGTTTTCCTGCACTTTGTAAAGAAGGAAGACATCAAAATTGTGAAGGTTCACTAGAGGAATGGGCCTTCTCTCTCTCTCTCTCCTGTTCGCTTCAATGCCTTAAATGACAGTGTACTTGCTATTGTGAAGTTCAGCTAAAGTCCTATTGTTAACAAGCCCATTATAGTTTAAGAGAAGGGGAGGAGGGTGGAGAGAGAGAGAGAGATGGGGGGATGCTTCTAGGGAGATAGAGAAAGCCCCTAGCGGTACATGTATATACTCAGATTTCCCTCACGCAAGCACTGGATACAGAGGCATTAGGTCTATGGCTGTATTGAAGACCCTTATGGGAAATACGGCAGAGCAGCGGAAAGAACGAATAAAGAGGGTGGACGAACGATTGGCGGAATAGTGCTCGGTAGGGCGCCGGCTAGTTGGATGCCCCTATTGTTGGCGAGAGCTACCAGCCCAACAGGCTCCCACACAAAAGCCCCTTTGTTCGTCCCCTATTGTCATGGCGAGGCGCGCTATTTTGCGGGAGTCTTTTGTACTATCCTTTATTTACATCTGTGTAGTGGAGATTCCAACCATTCTCGAAGGCCGGTAGCCGTAGTGTGGAGAGTGCCACCCAGGGACATTGGCTCGCTCTCTCTCTGCGCTGTGCACTGTCTCTTTCTGTCGCTCTCTTCCCTCTCTCTCTCTCTCTTTCGCGCTACCCCCACTCTGTCTATCTGGTGTGCGTGTGTGTGCGCACGAGACCCGTTAGCTTCGCATCTTTTCTCTTGCCTGAAGCAGAAATTACTGATCCTCGTGTTGGGATTGTTATCTTGGTTTCTCCTCCCCGTATTAGCGTCACACAGGAGACATTTGGCGGTCCGATATCGTGTTTTAAGACATCGACTGACGTCGAAAGCAGATTTTTCTCGGGCAAATCGGCTGCCGTGATTTCTTCCAGACGAACAAGTGTGTGTGTGTGTGTGTGTGCGTGTGTGCGTGCGTCGGTGAGTTTGACGACCGAAAGCGAAAACAGGAAAAAGTGAATTAATAGCGTTGCTTTTAGTTGCTGTGGTTATGTGAGTGACTTGACAAATAATCGGCATGGGATAGTTTGTGAAAAGAAAACAGAAACTGGTAAATAACTGGGAGTCACCTGCAACCTTTAGTGGCCAGTGTAGGAAGTAAGAGCGCTTAAAGGTGAGTTTTGATTTCTTTATCAACATTTTCTTAGAATAAGTTTTCAGTGCTCATCGAGAGAATATTTTATAATTTCTAATGCGTTTTAGGCTTAGCTGTTAATTACTACAGGCTGATATTTTTCATTATCGATATACAAATAAGAGCTGCTGGCGTTTTTTTTTTTTCTGAATTACTTTTATTCGTGTATTCGATATTTGGAGAAAACTAAAAATCCTTTATATTCGTTTAAAATTCTAATCTTCGTTCTAAGAGTGACATTTGTTTTATTCCTAAAACAATTTTTAAATTCTTTTTTACTACCAAAAAGGTATTGTGCATATGGAAACCGGAACTGCGTCATAATGGCACCTGTCTTCCGGTACCCCATATAAATCCCAAAGGGTAATTTCTAGGTTATATATGCATACAAGATAAATATTACTGAGCTTATTAGTAAATTAATTATCAATAAATAGATTTATGTTCTAGTATACACGATCAGGATGACAAATATGGTGCGTTATGGTATAGTGTTTTATTATTTTTGTATAAGTGTTTATAGGGCACAAATTATTTCATTGGAAAAATGCCTTGTATTTTAGCTATCCCTGAAAAGTTGTATGGTCTCTCTAACGATTCTCTGCTGTTATTTCTTATGTGAAAAACTTAAATTTCATGTGTTTATATAAAATCGAAAGAAAATCTTGAGAAATGCTTATCTCTATTCCACAGACCAGATTTCAGAGGTGTGTGCAGAAGTGGAGGGGGAGAAGGAATTCTGGATACGATCCTACAATATAGTGGCGAACTGTCACAGCGCCTGGGGGTTTAGGGGTTAATTTCTCCCCTTACTCATTCTCCATCGCTACACCTTTGTGTACCTTCCTCCTATAGTCTTTGACTCAGAACTTATCGGCAACCTATTGAAGAGTGCAAAGAGGCCCACCTGTTGTAAAGAAAGTTTGGCTTTGTAGAGGATTATGAGTGAAGGTAGTAGCGTACTTTATTGAAACTTTTTAACAGCTGTTCATTATATTTTGACACCAGAACCTTCAAACCTAACACCTTCGTGTCATTCAGGGTGCACCCCGCTGAAGCAGTTAAGTGACCTTGTATCATATACAGGGGACCTCGTTATCAGAGGATAATTGGTTCCAGAAAATTCCACTTAAAACGAAGACAAATATTCGTAATGTTTATTATTTAAATAAAACTAAATGCAACTAGACATAATATTTTAAGAATTAAGATTCTATACCTATATAATATCGGTGTACATACACCATAGACAACTCTTAAAGAAAAACTGATAGTACTGTAGTGCGAAAGCATCATTTCATCTGTATCTCATATTGTGCTCATCCTTCACAACGAGTTGCCCAAGTATTGCACTACCTCAAATAAGTAACGCTTCACTAATAGAGAAGACTATTGTGACTTATTCTCGGTGGGCGCCACCACCTAGAAGGCCCCGTTTCAAAGCTAGTTAGCTTTTCATCGGTGGGTGGGCAGGTATCCTGGTATTGCAAGTGAAGTGTTACTTATTCGAGGTAGTGCCATACATAGGCAAAACTGTATGAAGGATGAGTAGATATGGTGTGTCTACACCAATATTATATAGTAATGTTTATTATGTACTTGTACATAGTAAAAAATGGATGAAGGAACTGAAAAATGGGAAAATTATTTTATTAGACATTTTTTATTATATGTTGCACAATGTAAGGTTAAGTAAAGTTTATTGAAGTTACACTATTTTTCAGTTGTACGAATAAAGAATGAATGCAGAGTTCGTGTTTTTTTTTTGTTTTTTTTTTGGCGTATTTTTTCAGATAAAATTGTTTATGTGTTTAACTTCGCGCTTAACGTTTGTTGCACGATCATGAAGAAGATCGTTCTCACAAAAAAATATTCACGTGCTTGGTCAATTTTCTCAAGGGAAAAAGCTTTAATTCTTTAATTTTCAAATCTTTGTAACTGTGGGGACTTGAACAATGAATACGTACACTGATACCGGGGACCACTGTATATCGATATATTGATTGAGATATATTACTAGTATCGATATATGATTTTCTATCATATCGATTTATTTTATTATTTTTTAACATGGCTATTTCAAACCACTGCAGTATTCAGTAAGTGTGGGTTAAACCCTGGGGGTCTCAATTAGGAGGAGTTGGTTATGAAAGCGTTATGAAAGTTGGGGGAATACTACTGATTACACTTGTATGAAAACTAGTAATAAAATCTGATCGCGAATGGGAGAACTCTAGTCGTGAAGAATTCCGAACTAGCTGATATTTCATTCAAACTATGCATGCCACCAAAAGTGCCACCAAACGTGTCTTTGAGCAGTTGCCGTTTATATGTTTCCACCTGTACGAAGCCTTCTGCCAATGACTTAATTACCAAACCTGACACGACTGTCTGTTTGAGGGCGTGTATTTATATATCCAGATCTTTAAGGAGACCCTTAAAGACGTGGATTCGTCAATACAAACATGCCTATAAACATTTCATGGAATTAGAGAGGAACCATGTCCAAATGGTATCAATTATTGATTCTGAGTTTTGGGTCGGACTGTTAGAATACACGCCCGGATAAGCATGCACAGAAGGCGTCATTTTTCATATTGTGCCTGCAACTGTATGTATTATATGAAAGGTTACCACTCTTACGAGATGGGGGAAAAAAAAAAAAAAAACGAAGTTTCCCAGAAAAACACGCAACCCTCACTCGACAAAAAACTTGGCCAGGGTGTAATTAAGTGGTTTTCAACCGGGGTGCCCGAACAACATTCCAGAGGAGCCACGTAATTTGGGTTTAAGATACTTATTATTTTTTTAATTGATATGTTTATTTCATTATAAAACGGTGTACAAATCTTTTTAATTTTGTGATGATCTATAATTGATGTTTACTTAGTACCTCTATATAAAGAATAAAATTATTACATACTGTATATATATATATAATTTGTACTATGAAATGTAATTTTTATAATTATATTATTGTAATAACTATCATATAACATATATTTTTAATATTATATATATATATATACACAGAGAGAGAGAGAATCGGATAATTCACGATATTTAATAGGTCCCGATAATTAATGAGGGACTTAACAAATTTATGGACCAAAAAAAAAAAAAAAAAGATCATGGTAAAAGACGCCTGGATTTTAGTAATAGTAATAGCCATGTAGTGCAAGAAAGCCACAGGCTTTTCCTTCACTGGCCGGAAAAAAAAAAAAAAAAAAAACAGTAGATAAGAAAATACAAATTATTTGCTTCCTTCCTCACCAGTAGCGTATCCAGGTATCATCGTATGGGGAGGCATGACGCTTTTTTTTGTTTTATTTCAAATTTTTGGTTAAGGGGTCATATGTCCCGTCTGCCCACCTCTGAATACGCCTCGGCTCCTCACATAGGTAGCTATCCAGTTGACCTTTGAATTTATACAAACTGTCTACTGTCTGCCTCGATTGCCAGTGAAGGCAACCTGTTCCAGCAATCAACAACTAGTTGGCTAAAAGAAAACTTCCAACAATCTGGTTTAAACCTTTTTCCCTGTAATTTGAATTTATGCCCACGAGTTCTGGAATTCTCTATAACAGTGAAAATTCCGCCTTCGTTCATTTTACTAACCCCTGTAAGAGCTTTATAAACCTCAATCAGGTTACCTCTGAGGTGCCTGGTTGCCAAGCTCTGTAGTCCACATATCCGGTATCTTTACTGTTATGGTTCTCCATTTGCCGATCTCACTATGTGAGTTGCCCGTCATTGGACTCTTTCAAGAAGCTGTCTTTTCTCAGATGAAGTCGACATACTTGAACAAGGTATTCCAAATGTGGTCTTACAACTTCCTTATACAGTGGGATTATGACCTCTATATCTCTACAGGATAAGCCCTCGTGGGTAGCACAATTGGTATGATCGCCGTCTCCCCCAAATCAGGTGAAAAAGAGCTGAGTTCGAGTCCCGTCGACGACGTGAGTAATATTTATGAGCTTTTTTCATAACGTGGCTAAGTTAGTCGGTCTCAGGCGAGGGTCGCATGGTTTTTTCCTCCCGGAAACTCGGGTTTTTCGTCCAGAAAACAGAACATCAACCTCAGAACACACGCAATTTACACAGAGCAATATGGCATTAGTCGCTGATGCTCCTAAAACCTTACTACAACAGCAGCAGAAAACGTTTAGACTCATAAAGTAAACACGCTCGAATAAATGCAATTTGAGCAGCCACTCTCCATCACTTTTAATCATATTTTCGAACTGCACATCATGCTTGCTAGACAACTCACCCGGTACCATTTGCAGTTTCAAAGTACAAATGGCACACGAAATTCTGGAATGCAATGTAGACATCTGAAAGATTCGGAGAAGTGTGGTCAGATCTTAAACGAGTCTAGAATAGCAATTTCAATTTATGGGAACATCAATAGGAGACGAAGAGGTGACTGGAAGGTAAGCTCATGGTCAACCAAACGTTACATCCTCGGATGATCACTTTCTGATTTCAACAGCAAGACGCCATATTGTGATAACAGCCAGGCAGCACGGATTTAGCCCTTTCGGAACTAATCGTATAAAAATGCACGATTATATAAGCTCACTTGCTCAAAATATGAGTTCTTTTTTTTATGAATTGATTGACAGAAATACAAAAAGGAATGTTTCAATAATAAAAGCATTAGCTGGTGGCACTGTAACATTGCTTTTGACAGAGATATAGTGCCCTCGCGGTAGCACATTTTGTACGATCACTGTCCTCCAGGAAACACATGCAATCTATGGATAAACACACACATGGTCAGATAAGATAGCTCTTGGGTGGCCCTCACATAACAGTTCACCGAATCTCGGCTCGAGAAAATTGATGCACTGGCTCCAGGTGTTTTAAAACATGAACAACAAAGCTAATGTTATCGTATTACTCTTCTGGATAACTACAATTTTTAAATTATTATTATAATTAATGGTTCCCAAGAGTAATTGTAGTAGTATAATTTTAGGAGTATCAGCAACTAAGACCATGTTGATTTTTTTATATTGACTGTAAATTGCGTGTGTTCTGAAGTCGATTTTCTGTTTGCTGGCGAAAAACCGGAGTTTGCGGGAGAAAAAACTATGCTACCCTCGCCTGAGATCGACTAATTCAGCCACGTCGTGAAAAAGGCTCATAAAAATTCCTCCCGTCATCGATAGACTCAGGTCTTTTTCACCGGGTGTGGGGACGATAGCGATCCTACCAACTGTGCTACCCACGAGAGCTTCCAAAAGTAAATTATATCCGTATAAGTGTATTATGTCTGTAAAAATGCTGAAATCACTCAACTACAATCTCGATTAAAGAGGACTTCAGAAATTGCTCCAGTCACTGATGGGAGTCAAACCCAGATCTCCCCAAACGAGCAACAATGGCGAAACCTTTATACTGTTATGGAGGTCTCTGGATAAGTACAACTGTTATTTAGAAATAACATCATGAAACATAATAAATAATGATAATTTATTCAAAATCTCATTCTGAATATCTCAGATCATCGCCATACACGAGGGATATTCAAAAAGTTCTGGAAACGGAGTAATAAAAGGTATAAGTACAAAATTCTGTTTTTTTTTTTTTAATTATTAACCCCGAAGTTCAATACACTCATTGTATTTAATCTGCAAAGAGTTTACTCCTTAAAAAAAAAAAAAAAAAAAACACCCAAGTTAGATAACAAACCAGACTTTCCCAACTGCTTTTAACACATAATCTTTAAAATGAGTTCGACGAAGAGGGGATTTGAAGTTTATGAACAAATAACAGTCACTAGATCTGGCTGTATGAGGAGTTAATTGTTTAAATACACATTCATGAATTTTAGCCTGTGCAAACCGGGCTTCTTAATGGGTGCATTGCAGCTTTTAACTTTGGTATAAGTCTGGCATAATATTCCCTTGTTATAAGGTTTTAAGTGCAAGGTAATCAATTCACGACAATCGTTTTATGTCCTAGATTGAGACCAACACTTTTCTAGCTAATAGTTGAGTTCGAAACGTTTGTGGGTTGGAGATCTCTTGCGTTTCCACGTCATGCTTTCTAATTTTGATTCAGGACCTTAAAAATATAGCCAGGTTTCATCATCATTAACAAATGGGATAGTCTGTGGATTAGCAAGAATTAATTTTAAATTCTCTTTGATGACTCCACTCTCTGAAGATTGTCAGGAGCGGAAAGGTTTCTGGAACTCATCTTGCACAAACTTTTGGACATTCTCCAAGTGCCCATGTATTATTGTTAAAATGCTTCCCTAGAAAATGTTAAGTACTTTTTTCAAGTTCGACACTTTAATTCATCTGCTTTCTAAAATTTTTTTTTTTTTTTTCGACGATGGCAATTATTTCAAAATTGCTTAAATGGCCGATCAGACCGTGGATCATCCTAAATTGACTCCCGTCCTCTTTTGAATTCTGCCGACCACCTTATAACAGTGGCATACAAGTCATTCTTTCATGGATTTTTAACATCAATCATTCTTTCAAGGATTTGTTTAACAGCTCTGCCCTCTTTGGTCAAAAATTTGATTACTGAATGATGCTCGATTTGTTGGATATTCAGGATTGGATTTAAAACAGGCTGTTACAGAATAGAAGCCCGACTTTGTCTTGCATTCATGTCCATCTACCAAAATAAAAATAAAAAATTAAATTTGAGAAACTGAAAAAAAAAAAAAAAAAAAACACTGACAAACAAATTTTTTCATGTTATTTTATAAGACTAGCAAAAAACTATCAAAATAACCTATTCTATAATTTACATTTTATATACCTTGTTCTCAAAACTTTTTTTTTATCATCCCTCATGCAAAGGATTTTAAAACAGGCTGTTACAGAATAGAAGCCGGACTTTGTCTTGCATTCTTTGACTATCAGGTACTTGGTACCACGTTCAAAATTTAAAGCTGCCAACTGTATTTCAAATTAATGTAGGTCCACACTTTTCTATATTCGTCCAGGGTGAAATGTTGTGGTATGGTGACTAAGGATGCTTACAGTTGGTAGATATTCACGGATGTTACAAGTTTCTCTCCTTAATGATAAGTTGAATATGTTAGTTCCTGTCACTATCCCGCTGAAAATTAAATGCAACAAGGAAATTAGCGATAATCAGGCGTGAAACTGATTATTCACCCTAACTTATATCGTTGTCCGGATTGGCATGCTTTGATAAAGATATGCTATGGCGTACAGAGGATCTACCCGTTTCACACCATTCTCTTTTACCCTATAATTTAACCATTTAGGAGCTTCGCTTACTTAAATGCACTTTGGCTTAGGAGTACTAACTGCTTAAGAGTGACTTATGAGTATGCAGTTGCTCTTAAGAAGATTTATAAAGTTTTAAAGTGTTTCACCCCATCGAGCATGGCTATCACTGATGAGGTGGCGAAAGGCTCTGTCAAGACGCACTGCTCCACCAAAGGAGCTAGAATCGATTTGGGTCTGGATTTGACTCTTGTCCTGCCAGGCAAGTTGCTGGACTTTGAATTCCCCATACCAGGTTTTGGGAAACACTGTTCGCTGTATGGGATGGAACATTATCGTGTAGGAATATGAAGAGCAGGGATCGATTGGTGTTTACAAGAAGTCTCGGAACCTTTCTGAAGGACCAACTATTTTCTAACTGTAGGGGGTTCGATTCCAGTAAATATTTAAAGTAATAGAAAAAGGGAGAGGCTAATTGGAAAATACAGAAACGCAATTTTTAAACGATAGAAATATTTATAATACAAATGATGTGCAAAATATCTGTGTTTAATTTATCAATAAAAAAAAAAATATGAAACTCAGCACGCTAGAGGTGATTTTTGATGGAAAAGCTAAGATATCGGAAAACTCAATTGGAGTTTAATGCAAAAGTAGGCAGAGATCCGCTTCAAGATCTCTGTGACTGAAAGCTACTTATCTTTTTAATTTCTTTTATAAAAAAAATTATAGCTTAATTTTTTTAAGAACACTGATTTATAATAATTATTATTATTATTATTATTAGCCATATGGTGCAAGGAAGCTTGAGGCTTATGCTGCACCAGCCAAAAAAAATTCCCATGTTACCCTGAGAGAGAGAGAGAGAGAGAAGCAGAAAGGAATCACCAAGAAAGAGAAGAATGATGATATCCAGCTCAGGACCCTGGGTGTGCCAAGCCCATACTCACCAGATGTGAGCCCCTGGGGGTTACTTCACTTTTATCTTCATGATAATGGTCCTTTGGAACTGTTCAAATCAAATACGTTCAAGAACGCAGTAGCAACTGTCAATATTCAGAATCTAAAAGGCCGTGACCTCTAAAAGTCACGTCCTCTGAGAGACTGAATATTTGACTTATATATGAACTAGAACCTATTTATTCACCAATATCGACCGTCTGAAAAACGGGGGATTTTCTAGCAGTCTCCTACAAAAAATCTCACTTTCAGATTCCTTTGTAGAATAGTATTACATCCTTAAAGACTTTTAGAACTTATGATTTTTTAATTTGCTCTAATGGGATTGCTGTATTACAAAGTTTAACGATTCTTTCTCCCTCCGTAATAATCTGCAGTTGCCCGAATACGAGACGAAACCATTGACAAACATTGTGGGCACACCTAATGCAAGCTAAATGAGTTATTGAAGTACGCCTAATTATGCGAGACGTCTTTTGCAGTGGGTCCTTAGGCCCATTCTGACTGAAAAATACTGATGTACAGTACAGTATTGGAAACTTCTTCCTCCCACCCGCACAACAGGTGTTTGGAGTTAAGTAGTCTTTAGTGGACATCGTGACCATTCGACTTTGTTCTTTTAACACTTGTGAATCAGGAAATTTGCGGGCGGAGAGGGGGGTATGCGGGTTAGAAAGGGGAGGAAACACCTGCTAAACAGCTCGAGTCGGTCGCGTGAAAAGCTGGTCGTTCACGTTCCTTCACATGTACGGAAGGCTTACGGGGCATCGCCGTGACCTCTCGAAGAACGGAGGTCCTTCGTGTCTAGAGAATAGGAAACAGCCACCCCCACAACAGGCTTTTGTTTAGTATAGAACGACGTTCACTCCAACAAAAGGGGGCGGGTGGATGCATGTCAGCCGAAATCATGCATTTAGTGTCCCGACACCGACCTCCGACTGGGCGCGAAACTGATAAGCCATGTCGGATTTCTCATTCCTGCCTCGTGCATTTCGTGTTGGTCGCTTCGTACACTGTTTGGGGGGGGGGGGGGGGACCCTTCCTGGACCATCTGATCACCTGCTGTACATTTCCTCCCCCTTTCCCTAAACGTAAATCATCCTATTCAGTGTGACCAAGCCTTAGAGGGGATACAAAAGAGGCCACAAGGGGGGGCTTCACATCACAGCTACCCTAATCACTGATTGCATGGCTGATGTGCAGATGTCTTCATCACTTCGGGCACGAGCGTGGTTTATAAACACAATCACACCTATCGGGAGTTTGCATTATCAGCAGTTGTCATTTCTCAAGACTGTTTAGTGTGGAATAAGTGGACTGTAATAGTTAACATAAAAGAAGAACGTCTGTTCCAAATCCACACAGTTGGTAGATTTTGCTTATGTGTCACATCGAATGTAACTTATAGTGGATACGACTTTTGTGGGGGCCCAATTCCATGACAAAGTACCGTGAAAACCGAGATGCCGCAGTGCTTCCGATAAAAAATAGTGGGTACTTTCTTAGGGGACATCCAACTGGCGTCGAAAAATGAAATTGATTTTTTTACGCCACCTTGTTACAGACATTCGTCATCGGGACCCTTTCCAGGGCTACATAAGCCTACATGTAAATTTAAAAATTAGCATTTTTAATCCAGAAAGTTTAGAAAGATTTTTAATCCAGAAAGTTTAGTAGTATTAATATTATTATAAAGTGCACTGTCGACGTAGCGGCTTGTCTCTTGCTTGTTGATCAAGCAATCACTGCTCGAAGAAGCCGTATTCTTCGTGTTCAGATCATTGGAAAAATCAACCTAATATTTAAGCTACTGTTCAGTTTTGCTAATTTTCGAAGAATCGATGGAAGATCATATTCATCACTTGAGTCACTTGTTGCAGATTTCAATTAGTACCTTGAAGATGCCGATCGTTCGCTATCTTTGCTCCTTTCTTCTCCTTCTCGAAATCTCTCTATCCACACATAAATCCGTACTTTACGAATTGTTCCGTCCCAAAAATCTCTTTTGGTATTTTTATATTTTTTATTATCAGGCAATTTTACATTTAATTTCATGATAATTGTCTACTCTACCAATATGTCAGCCATATTTTCGAAGAAACAAAACTGACTCAATTAACAGAATACCTACTGCTACTGAATTGAATCCAAAAAAAGGAATTACCCAATGTTCCTATTGCTGACTCATAGTCATGAAATCCAATAGATGCCAGCTCGCTAGTGTTGCTAGATGTATCTGGTTACTTTGTCAGACCTCATAATGCGATATCAGATTTTGGGACCCGATGTTCAAGGTGTGATTAAAAAGTTCCAGGACTATATTAAAAACAAAAAAAGAAAGAAAGTTCACTCTTACTTGGTGTTCCATGCTGTCCCCTTAATTAATTTCCTTGAGACTTGCGAAGCCCATTCACCAATTCTGCCGCTGTTGGAGCATTTACAGAGACCCTGTTTCGTGATCTGCTTCAGTATCTCCTGTGGTTTTCTTGAATCTCTGAAATACCACCAAACAATTTCTACCCTTCGCGCAAAGATTTTTTCGAAAACAAGAAACCATAGGGATTCAGATATGAGATTTCCTGCAGCCGTTGTTTATCCACTGATTGACTTTGATTGGAACAAATTCTTTAGGTGTAATCTCACCAAGGTCAAAAAACGTGATCAACTTGCCCTTGACATTCGAGCGGACCTGCTCATCCTAGTTTAAATGGCTGAAAATTTCTCGTCAAGCGCAACAGCTGTGGTCCTTCACTTTTCCTTTTTTTTTTTTTTTTTTTCTAGTTCACCACGATTTCTTCTATTTATCGATAATAATAATAAATAAATAAATTTTCTGTTTATACTGCGGGACGACCAAATGGTCAGGGGAGTTCACAAGACAGACAGAATACAAGAAACAGCACCGTATTCAGTAGTCACGGGCTTGAACCCCGGTCACTCAAGGCACGTGTACTTATGAACCCGTGCGCCTGACCACTAGGCTACGGCGGCCTTCGTTGGAGTTCTGATGTATTTTGGTGATGGGTTTAGAGCTCTCGGACCACGGATGAGGGTACATTGGATCGCTAATGGTTTGCCTTCGAGGGTAGAATTCATTTCGTTCTTTTAATATTCGTTTAAATTCAAGGAGAGCGTTTCTGAAGAAACGTCCTATATGCATATATTGAGGTAATCCCTTTCATTATTTTGAAAATTTCTCCATAATAAAATTTGCACTGAAAGGGCGGATATTTCATGATGTGTCGAAATTCCTGAAGAATCGCAGGACGTGTTGAAGGAAATCACAAGTTTTACTGAATTCAGAAATGCTTCAACAGCGGCAGAATCGATGGACTCGTTGTTATCTTGCTTAATGTGACCTCAAAGTTTCTGTAATATGAAAAATGTTGTTTTAAGGAACTTGGAAGAGTTTCTGACCTTCCCACCGTGTCCAGATATCTGAAAAATTTATCAGGAAGATTTCTCAGGAAGACACGTCAACCAAACATCCGTGATGAGTATTCTCAAATGGCACTAGTCCCATATCTGCAAAGTTAAGTTTAAGAACTCCACCCATTCAATAAAGATCAAATTATAAGGGAACACTGCTCAGTGCATAAAGTTACCTGATAGTCATGTTCCATTCGTTGTTACCTGACAGTCATGTTCCATTCGGAGGATGAAAACCTTCATTGGACAGATGAATAAAGTTTTCGTTCTCCAAGGATTATGATGTGGTGTGGGATCCATTAGTGGTGAACGCTGACACGTATCTTGTTCTGGAGGAAGTGTTTTCATCATATTTGGATGATATACTTCTCTCCCTGAAGTGTTCAACACAATTTCAGCATGATGGATGAGTCTTCACACTTTGCAATGAGTTAGAAGACAGCTGGATTGCTAACTAACTACCAGTCAGGTGGACTGAGAGGGAATATCCGCTCGAATTGCCCACAATTACTCGGATCAGACCTCAAGCATTTAGACTGCTTTCTATGAAGTCACATCAGGGCTTAGAGCTACCGAGACTTGAAGGTTTTCATTGGTAAAAGAGGTGTTTCTAATCATGGTGGATGTATCAGATACAGATGTAATTTTTGGCAACGCCGAATACGCACATGCATTTATTCGCAAGGTAGCCATATTCAATAGCTCTCTTAACCTTCAATTTCTCTAATGGTGCATTCAGATCATGTATAATGAACAAAGTTTGTATGATGTTTGTACGAGGGTGGTTCAAAAAAGATTTGTATTCACCCAGAAGTAGTTGTGATAGAAGGTCGAAACAAACACTACGTATTACCAGTTTTGTAGAAGTCGTCTGACTGTCCTTCAAGCCACGACTTGACAGCAGAAATCACTTTATCATCAGCAACAAAGTGTTTTTCACAAAAAAAGGGCTTCAGGACAGGAAAGAGGAAGAAATCCGAGGGTGCAAGGTTAGGGGAATAAACAGGATGCGGCGATATTTCAAACCCATATTCGTGGGCACACCTCACCTCATTGCAGCAAGCGAGGCATGCGCAGGGGCATTATCGTGGAACAGGTGCACACCTTTTCACAACTTTCCCCATATTTTTTCTTTTATAGTAGCACGTAGCTCATGAGGATGTTGGAATAATACTGTACTTCACCGTCACAGTAAAGCCCTTTTGAAGATAATCTGTTAGTATTACACCATGTGGATTCCAAAAAACTGCCAGTATCGCCTTGCCAGCGCTTGGTTGCATCCTTGCCTTTGGATGAGGTGAGGGAGGATGATTCCGCATGTTTCCATTGTTTTGACATTTGTTTAGTTTCGGGATCATAGAGATGGATCCAAGTTTCATCCATGGTGATTAGTCGCGAAAACTGTCCTATTGCTTTTCCTGGCACATGAACAACATTTCATGTACTCATTGTGCCCTTTCCTGCTTCTGGTAAGCAGTCAAAAGTCTGGATATGCAACTGATGATGGATAATGTTTTCCATAAATTCTACATTAATTTGGAGCTCTGCAGCTAGTTCTTTGAAGCTAATATGGCGACCTCCCAGGATTAATGCCTCAATTTTTGCAACACTCTCTTCTGTTACAGCAGATGTTGGGCATCCAGAGATTTCTTCATCGTGCACTGAAGTTCTTCCACATTTGAACTGTTTATACCAACGTACAACAACACTGTAACCTGGGCAGGCAGTATTCTCTATAAACAGCAACCATTTCTTCGTGAATAGTTTTGGGTGTTTTCCCTTGCAGAAAGAGGAACCGAATCACTGATCTGAATTCCACTTTATCTATTGTGACACTTTACTTCATTCAGCGCTGCAAACAACAACCCAAAATTTGGGTTGTTGTTTTATGAGCATCAGCAACCAAAGCCATATTGCTCCGTTATGCTGTCTGTAAATTGCGTGTGTTCTGTGGTCGATTTTTTGTTTGCTGAACAAAAAAACCCGAGTTTCCGGGAGAAAAATCCATGCTACCCTCGACTAACGACTAACCGAGCATAAAAATTCCTCACGTCATTGGCGGGACTCGAACAAGTGGCCTGTTGAACAGTTTGTATATATGCTCTAGGTCTTTTCGACGCAGTGTGGGGAGGACGGCGATTGTACCAACTTTGCTACTCACGAGGGTATCAAAATTCGGGTGGTTGCCCTTTGTTTGAAATTCTCCTCCCCTCATACATCACACGAACTTAAATAAATTTGGATTTCTTAGCTATGTTTACATTGTCCTGACTGGATACTACACTGGTGTTTGTGAATGTACGCTTAACTGAGACTCAGCTGTGAGTAACCCACTTATTCTGTTACTTCGACCGTATGACCTGTAGTGTGATTTTGACTACACGAGAATTGCTTTCTCTCGCTATTTCTATATTTCGTCTGTTTCCTCCGAACTCGTACACTGAAGAAGGTGTGGGAGCAGTGCATGCACGTGAAGGAGATGCTCTAGTTAATAAACTTCTACACACTCCGATAAGCTTGGCTCCCGTGTGAGTTGCCAATAGTTCATTGACTTCGTTTAGCTGTAATTTCGTAATGAACGCATTCTTGTCGGCACGTTCTGTTATTGAGTTACGTCTTGTGTGTCCGTGTATAGAAACTCTTCAATAGGCCACTTGTAACGGATACATTATCGTCACGTCTGCTTTGCATGGTCCGTCAGCTCGTACATCTCTTAACCTCGCGTTATCTAGCTTCGGCAAACGAACGTCAGTCATGGGTGTTCAGGTATCAACAGACATCACCAAGCATTACATACAATCGATCGAAACCATCAAGTTATCAGAGTGCGTTTCTCTTTTTGTTCGTTGATTTTTCTCAACAATCGTTTTCTTAACGAAAGTTCGTAGCCAATCGTTGATCATAATTACTCCACTGAAATCTTTTGAATCGAGCCTTTCACATTTTCAAAAAAAAATGTGCTGAATTGCATTGAGCCCTTATGGGTAGCACAGTTGGTAGGATCGCCGTCGTGCCCTCAGCG